>NC_136914.1:64785914-65184881 GCF_949752795.1 Hyperoodon ampullatus | reverse complement strand
CCAAAGAAAGACAGAAAAATCACAATAATGGAGAGATAACTGCATCTTTCTTCCAAAAGTAAAGTCTTCTACCTTAGAAGACAACAGAATACCAAACACAGAGTTTATTCATTACGTGAGGCTTGCCTCAGAAACTCAGCAGAAAAACATTTAGAAATATTTCTAAGAATCCCTAAAAAGAGAAATCAGCTGATGGTAAAGATAAAAGAGATCTTAGATATAATTTAGTTTACCATCTCATTTTTAAGATTAAGAACATAAGCCTCTGAAAGGGGAAGCAAGGTTGTGAGAAAAGATGTAAAATGCCTGATAGCTCTCAGTCATGAGACCCCCAGGTTCAAGCAGTTTTTCTTTGGTTACTTTGCTTTGACAGATACTGATGTTCTTCTTGCATAAGACCAAGGTATAGCTCTAACAATCACAAATTAACTCTGTATGCCAAACTAGAAATACTTGTGGGATAAGAGCCTTATACTAATCTTTAGGAAATGCATGGATATGGGGATCTTCACCCAAGCCATTGAATGAAAGAGAAATACTTGTTTAAATCAGTGCTTCTCCTGAACGCTTTGGCCATTGAAAATTGAGAATTGCACTCCAAAATGTTTCTGGATGTTCAAGGCAGAGATAGACTAGCTGGCAGATATGGATGTAGCTGCCATGACAATGAAAACACTGATTCAATAAGCATGGTGCACATAAACCTCACCTCTGTTTGTTGGTTTGTTTTAAATTAAGACAATTTTTCTAGAGCAGTTTAAGGTTCACAGCAAAATTGAGGGGAAGGTATGGAGATTTCCATTAAACCCCCTGCCCTCACACGTGCACAGCTGCCCCCATCCACAACAGCCTCCACCAGAGCGGTGCATTTGTTATAATGATGAACCTGAATTAACACATCATAATCACTCAAAGTTCACAGTTTGCATCAGGGTTCACTCTTGGTGTTCTACATTCTCTGGGTTTTGGCAAATGTATAATGACACGTATCCATTATGATGGTATCATATAGAGCATTTTCGCTTCCCTAAACATCCTCTGTGCTCTGCCTACCTATTCTTCCTTTGGATGCCCAACCCCTGGCAACCACAGATCTTTTTAACTGTCTCCATAGTTTTGCCTTTTCCAGAATGTCATATAGTTGGAATCATACAGTATGCAGCTTTCTCATATTGGCTTCCTTCACTTAGCAATACTCATTTAAGTTTCCTCCATGTCTTCTCATGGCTTGATAGTTCACTTCCTTTTAGCACTGAATAATATTCCATGGTCTGGATGCACTAAAGTTTATATATCCATTCCCCTATTGAAGGACATTTTGGTTGCATTCAAGTTTTGGCAATTGAACAAAACTGCCATAAGCATCTATGTGCAGGTTTTTGTGTGAACATGTTTTCAACTCCTTTGGGTAAGTACCAAGGAGCGTGACTGCCACATCACCTCTGGCTTTTCAGCTTAGAATACAGGAGTATCAATGAATAAGACTTATTACATATGAACATTTTGGCCTTAAAATAAAAACAGAAAGCCAACTTCAGGTTAGGCAAGAACCGGGTCTGGCGCGTGTATGTGAAAGTTAAGGAATCTTTAGAAGTGGAGCAAGAGGAAGTGCACAGGGCTTCCCTGGTGGTGCAGTGGTTAAGAATCCGCCTGCCAATGCAGGGGACATGGGTTCGAGCCCTGGTCCAGGAAGACCCCACATGCCGCGGAGTAACTAAGCCTGTGTGCCACAACTACTGAGTCTGTGCACCACAACTAATGAGCCCATGTGCCACAACTACTGAAGCCCGTGCGCCTAGAGCCCATGCTCCGCAACAAGAGAAGCCACCGCAATGAGAAGCCCGCACACCGCAACAAAGAGTAGCTCCCGCCCACACAACTAGAGAAAGCCTGTGTGCAGGCAAAAATAAAAATAAATTAATTAATTTTAAAAAATCGGAAGTGCATAATTGTGGAGAGAAGTGGAAGGCATACAGTGCAGGTCCCCATTGGGGGACCTGCTGGATGAGCTAGAGGAGCTGGCAACTCCCCCCATTAAATTCTGAAGCCTTTCTGGCGGAGGAATATTTTCAGGAGCTCTCTATTGGTGGATGCTTAATACATGAAAGATAGGATTTTATGTTGTTTTGGCCTGAGTAAGTTTGTTGTTGTTTTTTCCTTCAATTTGGATTTAGCTCTTTATATATATATGCATTACCTGATTGATAGTCCCAACACTCCTATGAGTTAGATATTATTGGTATCCCCATTTTACAGATGACATAACTCCCACACTCAGAAGTTCAGTAATTTTCTCAAGGTCTCACAGATAGTAAGAGGATAAATGAGGATAAAAAAATGAAATTGGCCGTGTAACTATTAATTTTTATTCCACACTGTGTCCCAAAGTTGGGAGAAATTGAGAAGTGTATTTTGTGTGGTTTAGAAACTGATTCCATTTGACTTGACATCCCTCATCTTTAACTGTCATAAGCAAAATCCTAAGTCACAGAAAGAGAGAGAGAAAGAGAGACCTTCCCAAGATGAAAGAGTCACCCTATAAACATAACACATGCACCATCTGGGCTATGGTTCCTCCTCTGTAAATAATGAAGATGCTGTTGATGGAAGGAACACAAGTGGAAGATTTACCAGTGGGAAGGAACATGAGAAGAAAAGATTCTTAGGTTGGTTTATTATGAGCCCCCTCAATTATAAGTAGCACATTTTGACACCACTGTAAATAATACAATTCTGTCAGAGTCAGCTGATGGAGATTTTCTGTTCAATATATTGTCATAGACACATGATGAAGGGGAGATGTTGGACAGCACATGCGGTACACAGGAATAAATATGTGAATAATCTCACAGGCTTTGAGACTTCCAAATACTAACTATGACAGATATGAACTACAGTGCATTCCCACTCTAAGACTAGGGAACTAATGATGATAAGTTGAATAATATAGTATCCATCTTTACAGCATACAGCTGTATTTGACGGTTATGCTTGAAGGGACATCATTCGACCTGGCCTATTTCCAGTCATGTAATAATGAGAAGCATTTAACTGGGTCAGATGGAATGTTAGAGCTAAAAGGGATCTGAAATCATCCACCACGACCCTCCCATTGTATAAATGAGGGAAATAAGACTAAGTGGAGTTAATTGCCTTGTCCAAGATCAGTCATAAAGCCAGTTAAAGACAGTTCTACTGAACTCAGCAAAACTACAAGAGAGCCGACCTTACTTCGTGTCTAGAAGGGGTAGTAGGGAAATCAAGGCCATTTTCGGGTGAAAGTAACACCCTTGATTTGTTACTCTTTCTGAACCAGGAATACAGAAGATGACTTATTCAGCTATATGAAGGGATAAGTATTGTTTAGTCAGTTTGTCCGCAAATGATAAGATTCATCCCATTCCATATTAGCTGACATCATCTAAATCTTACAGTGCAATGAGCTTTGCCCAAGTTCTAACTCTTCCAAGAAACCTTCCCAGGTTCTAACTATACTGCTCTCTTTCCCTCTGCAGTATGCACAAACATTGCCTACTACAACCTTGGTATCACTGGCTCATGAAGTATACTGGATTCTTTAACCACTGTTCTATCTTTAATTTAATTATCTAAGAGTCAGTCACTTGAGCTTGAGGACTGCAGCTCACGAGAAGCTCCCAGTATTGAGGAGTATTCATATGCTTTACTCCTTGGGGGTCAGAAATTCTCATGGGCAGTGGGCAAGATTTTTAAAGACCTCCCCAAGGGGTTCTTCTGCACCTTATATTTTGAGGACCTCTGCCCTAAAGAACCTGCCTTTTGGTTAGAGTTCGTTCAGAAGACATGACACTAACTGATCTTATGCCTCTGATTTTTAGATTACACAGTATTTGGAGAGAGCCCCAAAAGACACCCCTCCTTCCACACCCTGCATCAAGCCCCTGCACTCTGGTCATCTGGGCAGGCACCTCTCAGGTGTGCTGAGTAAGCAAGACACTTTGAAAGCCTGCATTCAGCACTGAGGATCCAGGTACACTTCTAACCCTCCTGTCCTCCAGGCAAGAAGTCTTATCCTGAAGTTGCTCAGGGGTTAGTCCTCTGGTTTACACCCACTTGAATGAAATTAGGGAGCTCACTGGATCCCTTACAAACTTTAGAAACAAGATCTTTGCTTCTTATTGGCTTAGGCCATATTTTCCAGCTGGACCGTCTCTCTGCTAAGAACTAAGCAAGGGGAGAACAGTGTTTCTGAGTCAGAACAACAGATTATGTGTGAACAGTGATGCACCCCAAACCCAGTCAACCACAGCCCAGGCAAAAAATATGTAATTGGCCCTAATTAGTAAAATTACTAGCAATATTAGCAAACAAGGTAATGTCACACATTTAAATGTCACATATAGCTCTCTTTGAATATTCCTGTCTCACAAAATTTTCCATGAAATTAAAAACATTCACTTTGGGGCTTGCAGTAATTCCTTTTAGAGTCTGAAATCTACCTGTGTGCTTTTGAGTCACAGAGATAGTTCCAGACTGAGAGAAAAATTTGTATGTTTGTTTTTTCCATACTCAAATTTAATTTAGGCAAAATATTAATGGAGTAAGCAGCCGAAAATGAATTTCACTCATGTTTATATTTTTAAAATCAAATACTGAGTTCAAATACAAATAATTCATTTTGTATTTATTTATTTTAATGCACTTATATTAACTTTCCATCATAGTTCAGTTAGGCTCCATTTTGACAACATAGTATATATATGTGCATACGGCCAGTGTGCACATATACACTATCTAAATACATATCTGTAAATTCCCAGAAAATTGATGAATTTATAAAAAAAAAAAAACTCCATGTTTGAATCATTCCCAAACCATCTGAATACAAATTAACATACGCATTTGGATTCAAATTTATGAAACAGCATGAGAAACAGCTTTCTTAACTCCACAGTAATAAAGAATCAAGAAACAGATATTTTTTCAATTTCTTCCCATTACATTTTATGTCCCCATTTAGATGTATCTGGGAAGATCTCTAAACTGACACCCTGTGAGAGGCCCCTGGGATTCACAAATATCATTTCCATGACACTCAGAAAACTGGGGGAAAAGAGGAAAATGTGAGCGGCGATAAATTGGAGCTAATCTCTTTCTGCCACAACCTGAAATGATACTTGGCCCCATCCTCCATGCTGTAATAAGAGCTTGTCTATCTCTCCCAGATGCCCAACCTGAGTAGTGGTATCTCCCCCAAATGCTTGTACTAGAAATTTCCTAACAGGATTCCAAGGCTCTGAAAGAAAAAGAAAAATGAAAAATAATTCTGTCATGCAATACGCATTGTAAGTTTGAAGAAAAAGCAAAGCCTGGTGTTTCAGATCTGCAATAAATAAAACAAATAATGGAATCTTTGGGGTCATAAAGCTCAACCAACCATAAAACGCACAAAGAACCCCTGACAAGGGTCCTCTAAGCCTTCTGGAACCCCATTCGGCATGGCACTGCTTTGAAAACCCCGGCCTGGCCCTGCCCCACTGCAACTCTACTCCTGTTCAAGTGAGGAAGTCTTTAGATCTAAACATGGAGAGCACAGAGTGGCCAAATGGTGCCCAGACCTGCTCCACTGTAATTTTGCATTTCAGTCCGATCTTTGGAAACATGTGATCACAAGGATATCACGGTTTTGCACTAAGGAAAAGTGAAGCCCCATTAGGAACAGATCCCTGCCCCTGACAACTTGGGTGCCTTTGGACAAATCACTTTCCTGATCCTCAGTTTCCTCCTCTGATGAGTGACAGAGCCCACCTCAGAGTTGCTGTGAGGACCAAAGAAAGTACACAGGTAAAATACTTAGCGGAGGATTGGCCCAGAGTAAGCATCAGTGATTATCATCTTTCCTTATGTTGGTGGTAGAAGTGGGACTCAACCCAGAGGTCGTGCCTGATAGAAATTCAATCAAACAAGCATCATAAAGAAGGCAAAAAGAAGAGGCCAATGCACCCAGTCTGCTTCTTCTGTGGCTCCTTTTCCAAAGGCTTACCCTGCTACCTTTGCTCTCACATTTTCTCTTAGACCTTGAGGCCTGGTGCTCATGTCACCAAATTCTGTGAGTCATCTCCTCATCTTTCTGTCTTATTTTACAGTTACCTATTGCCATGTCTGTTTTCCTCACTGGGTACACATCACTTGAGTTCATGAATCATGATTTACTTAGACCCTCGGACCCAAAGGAACCTGCTCAGAACTTTGAGCACACTAGGTCCACAATAAACATTTCCTGCAGGGTGGGTTTGGTGTGGGGTGGGGAGCTACAAGAAAAAACAGCAACAACAACAACTAAGGTACTAGGAGAAGCTTTACTTTTATCTTGGCTGCGGCAATAAATATCTCTTTAACCTTGGGAAAGTCGCTTGATTTCTTTGGACCTCAGTTTCCTCATCTGTAAAGATAATCTCTGATTTCCTTTGTTGCTCTAAAATTCTCTAACTTGAAGAAAAACAGCTGCAAAAGGATCCTTTGTTTTCTGGTCTGCTAAGCTGTTAGAGCAGAAGAATGAGACCAGCTGAGGCTGGGCCAGTCCCTTAGTTCAAGTTTTAAAACTTAAATTCCTTCTTGCTCTTTCAGCTCTTCTCACTCGTCTTATTTATGGATTTATATATATTTTTTCATTTAGCTTGTGAAAGTTCAAGGCAATGAGCCCCCTACTAGGATTAAAACACCACTGGGGGGCTTCCCTGGTGGCGCAGTGGTTGAGAGTCCGCCTGCCAATGCAGGGGACATGGGTTCGTGCCCCGGTTCGGGAAGATCCCACATGCCATGGAGCGGCTGGGCCCGTGAGCCATGGCCGCTGAGCCTGCGTGTCCGGAGCCTGTGCTCCGCAGCGGGAGAGGCCACAACAGTGAGAGGCCCGCGTACCGCAAAAAAAACAAAAAACAAAAAACAAAACACCACTGGGTCTGTGTCATGGTGATCCTATGGGGCTTAACCCAAAAGCTCTGTCCACAAAGAGGAGAAAATGTACTTATAAACCAGGGGACATCACTTGGAGGAGCAGGAAGAATCGGCAGCTCAGAGAGCAGATATGGAGAGAAAAAGAACATGGGTCCACACGGGCTCTGGTTCTGGCTAGAGGCTCCCCTCACGAAACACTGTCCCCCTGACAAATCGAAGGTTTGGCCAGATTTATGAGATTTCTAAACTCAATCAGAACGAAGCCTGCTCTGACCTACAGAAGGTCACTCAACCATACTGAGTATTTGTCAACTTTCCATGGCCAAAGATAAAGTGAATGAAGATCCAAGACAGACTTAGAAATGTCCCTGTTTATTCCTGGAAACTGTGAGTGTCTGTCTGGATGCAAAGAGCACAGAGGCTGGATTTCCCTTCCCTGAACACAGATGCTCTTGCACTGGGCCCCGAGGTGCCTGCTCCAGAGCCAGCGTCTTGTCTCTGTCACTCAGCAGCTTGTGTCGCAAGAAGCAAATGTGGAAGCACACTGCTTATCCCACCTCAGTGCCCAAGGGTCCACTCTGAAACACGCAGAGAAGGTGAAGGCAGCAGAGTGAAGGGTCAGCCTTTCAGTCAGCATGTCTCATATTTTGCCAAAACCCCGAGTGACCTGGGTCATTGGAGGGACCGCAAACCTGGCTTGATTCTCTTGTCACCATTCGCAGCCCAACGACAGGGAGCCTTTCCTTCGCAAGCTTATTTTTCACTTTCACAAAGTGTTAATGAATGTTCTCCTATGTGTTCCTGAGAGCCCATTTCACCAATTCTGTCACCACAGTGCTCAGCTCACTTGATTCTAAATGAGAACGTTAGAGACACTATTTGGTGGTATGAAACCACAGAGATAGGGATTCAACACAGCTGAGGCTCCTTTCAGCATACAGAACCCATCTGATGTTTCAGTGTAACTAAAGCCTAGCACTTTCTCTTATTTCTGAGGCAACAGATGGAACGAAAGTAAAAATTGGAGAGATAACTAATACCCCAGTAGTCAAAGCCTTTGCTTAGTCCACCCAGTTTCTCCCAAGGCCTAACAAGCCATCTGCAATATAATCTTTCTTCTCATCATCTGTTTAGTCTTTTTTATACCCTCTGCCTTTGCCAGAAAGAAAAGTGTTAGAGGACCTAAGAGAGGAATTGTCATTGTTGAATTTTGCTTCTGGGTAACAGCTTTTGAGAACTGGTGTGGCCCTAATGAACTGATGAGCCAGGATTAACTCCTCTTGGGACAGTGCTCTGATGACAGCTGAAGTCAGTTTAACAAAGACAAGATGAGCAGGGGTGACAGTACAAAGCCTTCCAACAGAAGGAAGTGTGACATTGAAAACGTAATCAGCAGCCGACCAGGGCATTAAATCTCCTCTCTGTTTGTTTGTTTGAGCCTTTCTGAAGAGCAGGAAGGTCAAGTGCCTGACCTGTGTAACCGCTCCTGACCCAGGATTTGGGGTTGCCTTTTCAGCCCCTTCCCTGCGGTACCCTCTCCCTCTTGCTCTGAGAAGTGTCACACAACATCCTCAGCTCACTGAGTCATCCTCTAGTGGCCTGAGTGAATTCACGTAGCTTTAGGACCTCATGAAAAAGGGACTTATGGTGAGGACGCTGAGGGGGACTGGGACACCACACACCTTGGTCAGGTTAGCCTGACCAAGGGCCAAGTTACAGTGCTGCCAATGACTCCTCATGTGACCTGGAGAAGCCACTTCCCCTCCACCAGAGCTTCAGTGGTCTCATTTGCAAAAACAAGGACTTGGGCCAGATAATCTCTACATTCCTCTGCAAGTAGATATTTGATGATATCTACCCTTCCTTGAGAACTGGGAACAAATGTGTAGCGTAGATTCTTCATTTATCTATAAAGTTAAACAGACTATAAGAGAGTGATCCAGTCCATGGGCAGAAATATCAGAGTGGGCTCATTCCAGGCTGCTTTTCATAAGAAGCTTAAGAACAAGAAGGGTCTATGTCTTATTTATCTTTATAACCCCAAGAGCTAACATAGTACCTTGCTATTATTATGCAACAAAGACCTGCTGGATTAATCCATGAATGAATGAAAAACCCAAAAGCCAAGCAGACACTTAAGGTTGGGTGGCAGCTGCACTTCCTTCTGTGTGTGTGTGTGAGAGGGTGTGCGTGCGTGTGCGTGCTTATGTATGTCCATACACACAGGTACACAATACATACATCCGTAACACGTATCACATATCACTTAGGACCCAGTACTGGTTGTCTCTTTCTTCTACTAGATGGTGAGCTCTTTGCGGAAGTAGATCTCATCTTATTCACTGTTGTTTCCTGAACATCTAACCAGAGGCTGACTGATGGTGAATGCTCAATAGAGTTTATTGGGTGGATGGGTAGATGGATGGATGGATGGATGAATGGTTGGGTTGATGAGTTAAAGTGGTGATATGCACTTTGTGAAATATTCTGTGCAAATAGAAAAAGTAAGCATGCTTCTTCTTTTTCCAGTGTTTTTTTTTGGGGGGGGGTGGTAGTGAGAGAAATACAGGAGAAGAGAATGGAGTGAAGAAAGGGGAGAGAGGGAGACAGAGAGAGACAGAGAGAGATTAAAACTGTAACAAAGCCTAAGAACCAAAAGTGGTGTCTTTTTCAGTGGGCAGGAGGCTGTCTGTTCAGAGTTCTCTATGATCAAGGCATTGATGGTTTGGAGAAATAAGATTAAAGTTCTGGAAGGAGAAAAAGAAAAGGAGCTGAGAAGGCAACAGCTACCAAGAAAATGAATTATGCAAGGAAATAAATTGTTTTTTATTCTTCTGTTACTAATCCTTTAGGATTTTAATTTTTACGTTTTTTAAGAGACTTAAGTCTTCAGCACAGATGAGGTGGAGTGGGATTAATAATAAGCGTAAGCATCAACCACACACTTAGATTTGGGAACTTGTCAGAAGTAACGGATTGAATTTCTGCCTGGATATGCAAAAGCATTCTTATTTCCTATGCTGTAACACAAGGCATCCTAGTTACATCTGTGTTTATCACAGGACAGGGAGTGTGGACCTGTGGGTGAGAATCTGATGCTGTGACAAATGACAATGGCTACCTGGGGATACAGGGGAAGGACAGGCTGGAGTAATCTAAGGGTTGGGGCCAAAGGAAAACACAAACCAGCAACCTGATCCATGGCCTCGGTCACTCCTCAGGAAAGGCTATTTTTGTTTCTCCAATTTCTTGGAGAGCAGTGTTGATTACCAGATAACCAGAGCCTTTGGTCTTTCACAGAATCAACAGCTTGGCAGCCACGAAGTGACAGGCATCAATACGAATCGCACAAGCCTGTCTGTAACTGGACCCCAGGACAGGCTGTGCTACACCTGCCTGCCCAGGAAATGTACTCCAGGGCCTCCCCCATGGAAACTACTAACAACACTTATTAGCTGTTTCCTTGCCTGATAAGTGGTCTGTGCCGAGCTCTGGCTCCTATTATTATATTCATTTCAGCCTGTGTCCTGAAACCCAATACCTTTGTACTTGGGGGGCATGCAGTCTGCCACCTGACAATGATTTGACATGACACAGTGACAGAAAACAGGGAGAGGAGATGGAAATAAAGACCAGGGGATCCAAGCTGCTGTGCTGGCAGCTCCAGGCAGGAGTGCCCATCAGCTCGGATATCTGTTAGCAGGAGCCCGGGTCCTACTGATAGAAAGGTCAGATCACTCACGTCAGAGCTCCTTTGGGCTGAGAGATATCAATCTTCCTCCGGTGGTCAAGGCCCTCCCCATGCAAAATGACAGTGAGTTGTTCACCTGCACTTTGGAGTTTAATGTGGCTCAACTTCTTCCCCTTACCTCTCACTTCTATTCCCCTGGCACCTCATTCATCTTTTTATTCCCACTTCCTGGACCTCTGGGACTACACTCAGAGCTGTCACTGGGTTGGTGGACATGGATGCTGAACTGCCATAGCAACCATGTGTTAGTGTTACAATCATTTAAGAGACCATCCAGGGTGTGGAGGAGAAGTGAAGGCCAAGGTGAAAGCCTTCAATCCCTGGAAGCACCTACAGAGGCACAGATGTGGAAGGGGTTAGGATTCTAAAGATAGGGTCTGTCAGTAACTAGCAGGGGCCATGTAACAAGCCTGACCTGGGTCTCATCTATAAACAAACAATACTGACTAGGCCACTGATCTTAAAACCTTTTGTTGTTACGTTAGCAATAAATTTTTTAAGTTAAATCATACTTTCATTTGAGACGGCGGAAGCCATAGCTCAGCCCCACTGGGTCACTGACGTGTTCCCCTTACACTGCTGATAACATCTTTCAGAACAAGAGAGCTCCACAGAGCTCAGTGTGGAAACCTTGGGGCAGAAAATCTCTAAGTTCCCTTCTAACCCAAAGGTTGTTTTGGGTAAGGCATAGGAGTCAGGAAGCTTGGAGGGAGAGGATGGGGATTTGTGCACGGTTAGAATTATCTTCTCTCTCCCATGTTATGTTTTCTTTTTGTCATCAATGGCCATAGAGTTCAGTGGCCTCGATAGCTCAACAGCTCAATGGCCCTAGAGATCCGTGGATGACGTGACCAGGGCCCTGACCTACTCACACTGCAATTTGGAAAGCTCAGATTTTTATACATATTAGACTTAAAATAGTTCAAAAACAATCGGCCTAGACTCAAATTTTACAAAAGTAAATTATATACCGGAAATATTTCCCAATATATTTGATATATTTAGGATCTGTTATCTCTTTATCATCATCATGACCACCACCACCAACCACAAATACACGGCAGGTATTGCCAGGATGATAATAGTGTAGATAACATTTATAGTACTTTGTTATGTGCTATTCTAAGACTGTTACATTTATTACATCCCTAGAGAAAGGTACTATTATTTTGCCTTTAAAAAATGAGAAAACCCAGACCCAGAAAGTTAAGTAGCTTCCTCAAGTCCCAGAGTTGGTAAGTGGAAGAGCTGGCATTTGAACTCATGCAGTCTGATTCTGAAGTCTGCTTTTGACAGAATTGCCCTCCAAGAAAGAAGACTGATGGGGGTGAGGAAGAAAGCTGGGCTACAGTAGGGCTGAAGCAAACTGTGAAGTTGGCAAGGGTATTTTTCAATGGCATAAAGCTCCTCGTTGTAGGTCCTTTATGCATCTATGCCTCTTTCTGAATCATCCCACCTCAGCCAGTAAACTCACACCCCAAGATACCTGGTTATTATCTTGCTTATTCTCTTCTTACATGATTCAGAAAATATTTAGATTCTTTTTTCTCACTCAGATAAAAATAACTAATAACAGGTTAATCTGTTCTCCCAGAGCGAGCTGCATTTCTTACCAGCAACCAAAGCTTGAACTAAAGAGATGAAGCTCACTTGTAAAATTTCACTGTCAGCATCTGAATAGGGATTATGAACTCCTGAAATCATCAGTTTTCCTAGTGCTCCTGAAATCTATTAGGTGGTTTTGAATTCATCAGGGAAAGCCTGTCCAAATGGGGAAATGGATAACATCTCTAGTCCGGAAAAAAATGTCAGAAAGTTTTGGCCTTGGATTTGCAGGGAGGGTGAGGGGTTGTGGGATGATGAGACGGTTGAAATCACTTAATGACCCCGTCTGAAACTCTACGCGATACCTCTACTCCTGGGTCACCCACGGGTTAACACTTCCTCTGAAAATTCAAGTTCCTTCGAGTTATTTATTTATGTTTGGTCTTTTCTTTTACAGGGTAGAGTGAAACCAAAGAAAAATAAAATCCCCTTCTCCAAAAACATTCACTGGGGCTTGTAGGAGGAAATGGTAGGGCTCCATGAGACACGCAAACCCAGCTCTCGATTCCACACCACCTTCTCCTGCTGGCCTGGAGAAATCACTCAGCACTCATAATGAGAGGATGCAGTGGCTAATTAGGCGCCATAAATCATAAGGCTAATACTATGACTAAAAAGTGATACAATCAGCTTCTTTTCCTTCAGGGCTGCTAGATCTTAGTCAATTACTGATGAACGAAGATTTAAAGACTTCAGAAGCCCCTTTTGCCAACAAAAGATGCTTCTGCTATTAGCTTTTCTTTCCCCTTGGAAAGACTCTCCAGCACCCCTGGAAGGAGCTTTAGAGTGTTCTCAGCATTTATAGGAAGGGTGTTTGCAAGGGAGCAGCAATAACAAGGCCAGCTTCATAGAAATCCTGGCACCTCCATACCCTACAGGTGACACTGCCAACACTCCTAGGGTAGCCTAATACGAGGAGAGATCAGGAAACACGCAGAGATAGGGAAAAATATACCTCGTTTCCAACATATTTCTCAAGCTGTCTAAATATGAAACAAAATCCTACTAGGCTACAACTTTCCAGCTGTTATGATATCATAAGATAAATTTACAGCTAGAGAAACAGCATGTTTGCTTTTATAAAGTATGGAAATATAAATGTTCCAAGTGTTAAAACTGTCCAAACAAATTAATTCAAGGAAAAATGTGTGTCTCAGATTTGGTTCTCTCACATTTGCTTTCTGTTTACAGAGCTTGGGAGCACACTTCTCTCAAGGAGAGCAGGGGAAGTGACTTTCCATCTCAGCAGGCATCCTCCTGCACGTGGAAATCCAAGAAGCCCTAACGCAGGGAAGTCGGGTGGCCCCTACCCACATCCCCATTGCTGATCTTGTCATTAAAATCTTAATTTTAATTAAGGGAAGAAAGATGCCTTTCTTCTTTGCAAGGGAAGAAAGATGCCATGAGAGGGGCTGAGGCTGGAAACCTTATGATGCGCTCCCATTTGGGATGTTCGTCGCAAGCTAAAATGAAAAAAGAGCTTCTTTCCTCAGTGACTTTGAAAAGAATAGAGTGGTGATTAACAGCAATATTTTTTTAATGAAACGCAACCCGTCATCCCTGTCATATTCTGGCCATCCTCGCTTGTACGCGCCTCCCTGACAAGAGGAATAATAATGGTCATACATCACTGCTCTGCATGTCCAATCATCTAAATCTTCCCTCGCTGCAGCCTCTGAGACTCAATTACTTTATTGACATGCAATCTTCATAAGGGGAGAAATATTGTGCATGTAAGGTCACTTGGTTATGAAGACATATTATCATATTATCTGCATGAGGGTTGCAGGGCTAAGACCTGACAGAGCTAATTATAATGGTACATGATAGAAAGCTCAGTACGCATTATTCGCTTGGCTGCACTAAAGGTGAGGTAAGTCCATGACATCATTGTTTGGTGAAAAAATAATGCAGCTTCGGCTTGGAGGCTGTAACTTTTTTTTAACTCTCCATATTTTTACATTTGTGTTGTGGTGAACAATGAAAGAACTGGTTAGTAGATTCCTCATATCTCAGGGAAGGGAGCTGGAATACCTGTGCTGTGTGTGTGTGTGTGTGCACGTGCGTGTGTGTGTGATTGGCACGGTTATTCTCCCAACTGACACCAAGTTTCAGTCCATTTCCCAGCAAGTGAAATGAGAGTGATGCAAGGGAAAAAGGTAAAGGGATACAAATGGGTCAATTTGGTAACAGAGTAAAACTTCCCCTCACCCTCAATTAACCCCTTCTCAGATCCTTGCCCGTTTCCTTCTTGGCCTCTCTGACAGAGCCTTATCTTGCTAAGATTTAGTGTTCCTGCATGTGGTTTCTTTGTTCAGACACACCAGGTTATTGAAGCGTTCACCATCAGACACTTGCTAGAAGTTTCGTGTATTGCTAGGATACACAGCTAGGCAGTCATTCTCTTCCCTGTATCCTCAGCCCGTATATGATCCCCACTCATCCCAGGTGTATCTGATATTGAGGGGTCAAAATGAGGAGCTTGAGTGGCAATTTTGCAAGAAAGGAGCTCAGGGAGAGGGATCCGGGCCAAGTCCTTGGGCTTTCCACTCTTGCCACAATTCACAGGGACCTGGGAGGAAAACCAGGGTGGATGGGTCTAGATGAGTCATGAAATCAAAATCAAGTCAGCCCTCCATGGATGCGCCTGGGCCAGCATCTGAGCTTAAGCCCTAGACGCATGTTCTACTTGTGTAAAGGTTTATGAGCTTTTAAGGAGGAGTAAAGGAGCCGTTTAAAGCATCACCACAATCCAACATAGGCTGGCTTCTAGATTTTCTCTCCCTCAACAAACAACTAATTCAATAAAGGAGAAGAAAGAGCCGTCTAAGCTCCAGAAACTGCCTTTGTCTTGTAATATGAGTGCTTTGGCTCAGCCACAAGAAGCACTGAACAGAACAAGAAACTGAGGTTGTCCCAGTTCTCTCTTATTTAATACTCTGGCAACTCAAACTTCTTTATTTCTGATACTAATGGCTCAAAAATAATGGTGACATCGATAACAAAGACACCAAGAGACCCAGACTTTTTTTTTTCTGAATTAGAAATTAAATTGTGCATAATATGTTGTTGACATTAAGTAAATTTGATGGTGATCCATGTACAGTAGAAATGATAACTCTTTTAGACATCAGAATTTTTGATTGGCTATTTTGAATTAGAATGTTTAATGCACTGCATCTCCACCTCTAGCATCTCAAAAGGCTTTCTGAAATAGGGAGGTTCACCAAGTACCCATTTCCAAAAGTTGAGATACTAATTGAGATAAAATTGTATGGTCAGTAGAAAGAGAGCTGAGCTAAGGTTTAGTAGATTTAAAAATCTACTCTTAAAAAAAAAAAAAGAAAAGAAAAAGCCACTCCTGACTCAACTGCACATCATACTTGACATAGCTCCTTAGGTGAGGTATAATCTCATTTTATATATTAAAAAAAAAAGCACTTGAGAGTGACGGTAAGGACTATGTTAAAGGACTATGGTATTGCCTGATTTCAAACTGGGTGGAAAATCTGGCCACAATCATTTATTGGCTTCATGATCTTGAGCAAATTCTTTGCCTTCTGAGCCTCAATTGCCCTTCTTTAAAACAGGAGATGATGGTGTCCACTTCAAAGGATTAGTATGAAAATTAGATGATAAGAAATGAAAGTGAAGACACTTTGTGAACAAAATACACTTGGTGAATGGCAGTTATGGCTACACTTTCAGTCCTACCCTGTTTTAAACCGTTTTGCAGGTCAGTGATATAAGTAAACAGAGACTGGGAAGAGTACGGTATGCCTGTTATTCAAGGTGTCACCAGACCACATTCTCAAATATGATTTGGATTTTCAATGTCAAAAATCATTTTCATCAGAAAGTCCTTGGCCACCCAGGGTCACTGGTAATGTCTAAGGAAACAGAAATTAAAGCTGTGATGGCAGAAAGTGATGTGATAGAGAAAGGAGTCACTGAAGACCAGAAGACAATTCCATATAGAAGGTGGGGAGGACCTGGGATCACAAAGGAACCCATTTGGTTACTGAAACTACATACCTGTCCTCACACTCATCCAGAAGATGTGAGACCAAGTGTTTGGAGAAGCAAATAATCCCTCCTTCTTTGGAATCAGAGCATAGGCTGTACCATCCTCCCTCCCAGCCTAGCAGTCAGGAGACCCCCAGGTCTAGTGGTCTTAGACACATCCCTTCACCGCTTGAGGCCTCATATTCTGCATCTGGGAAAGTGAGTTCCAGTAGATGGTTTCCTACAATACCTCCTCAGTTGATTAAAGTCCACTATCTAAGAAAAGCAAACACGGGAGCAATGGAAGCAACCATTCTAGTCAAGTTAGGGCATGAGATTTTGATTTGAGGCCAAAGGGGACTATGATCTACTACTAAAAAGCAATAGCAAAATTTTTCAGCAGTGCTTTTCTTCATACCCCTTAATTTTTAAACATTTATTTCAAACCCTTTGTGGAATGTGAAAGATCCCTCAATTAATCAATCATCACATGCATTATTTCCTATAATCCTAACAACAATTTTATGAAATGAATATTATTACCAGCCCCATTTTGTTGGTGAAGAAATCAAGGCTGAGAGAAGTTAAATGAATTTCTCCAGGTCAGACAGCTAACGAATGACTTAATTTTACATTGTTTAAAAATCCCTCACCTTCATGGAATTTCTGGTACTTGCTTTATAGCATGAAATAGAAGAAATTTATCTCTTTTGCCTCTTGCCCATTAGTAGATAAAACAGGGTAACTCTTTCTAAAAGGGCCTTGAATTTGGCCAGCTGGTGGGCAGCGTTGAGTTGGATGGTTAAATTCTTCAGCTTATTGCAGAGGTTCAGGAGGGTAAGCTCCTTTTCATATGAGGAAGCAACTTGCTATAAATGCATTGAAAAAAAAGAAGAGTTTCAGATGGAGAGGGGGGATCTGAAGGCAAAGTTGGCTGTGGTGTGGATGGATGTCCCCACAGTATTACTGACAGCCATGCAAACATCAGCAATCTTGCCTCTTCTATTTGTCCACCATAGATACTTCTGCCAAAGCCTGCTAGCCTTCAGATCTGCTCTATTAATAAAATGTGGATATTCCTTAGGAAGACTTTCACCTTAAGAATTAATACTTTGTTATCAGGATTTTAAAAAAATAATTAGCCAAGAATGAGATATGAAATAGGGGCCTGAGTAGAAAGAGGCTGAGTTTTATGATTAGAAAGACTAATCATAGTCTTATTATGAGGAGAGAAAGTGGTAGAGCTGGATTTCTTTTTTCATGGACCTTATTGTTGAGCTTCATCATCTAGCCTCAAAGTCAAGATAGATGAAGTATGAATCAAATAATCTGATGAGTGAGATAGATGAGCTGGTTGTAGAACAACACTCCTACTGAGAAAAACTAGGAGTGGTGAGAAAAATAGGTATAGAAAATTTTATCTGAAGCCCTCAGAGAGCTACTAAGGCAGTGAGGACAGGAGAGCATAAAATCCTGGAGAGAAAGGAAGTACAGAAGATGGAAGTACAGAGACACATCCCTAATGTCCAGTGCCACTTTTTCCCTTGAGGCAATTTTCAGTTCTCAAGCTGCAATTTAGAGGCTGAGAAGCTGAACTAAACTTTAAATAGTCTTATAGGTCTTGAAGGCCAAAATTAATTTGAAGTATGCCAAAAAGAAGGGGTCCAAATAGACATCCCGGACTTCCAGCTGGGACTCTGGAAGATACACTCCACCTGAGAAGTGTATCTCAGGTGGAGGGGTAACTGGAAATAGAGCTTGCCTCACCGAGTTTATAACCCATCTTTCCATCTGCTCCATCATTAACTGGATTAAGGTAATTCTCCCTATTCTAACTGCCTCCCAGAAACAAAATAAATCCTCTCTGGAGGGAAATAACACTATTCACAATTTCAAATGACCTCCACAATTTTGCGCAGTATAAGGTATTCTAAGAAATATCATGTGGCATACCAAGAGACAAGATTAAATGCCCCCAAATCCAGAAAATATCAATTAAAAAAATACAGAGCTACTGCAGAGCGAGATATTGAGTTATTAGCCAGGGTCGTGAACATATCAACCATATAAATTTAAAGATGTTACAGGACAAAACCAAACTTTAGCAAAGAATTGAAAACTATAAAACAGAATCAAATGAAATTCAAGGGTAAAATATACAATAGCTCACACTAAGGATTCAATTCAGGTATTTAACAGACTAGTAGACACAACAGAAGACATGATTAGGAAAAGAGAGGATGGATCAGAAGGAACTTATACTAAATATAAATTAAGAGGTCACTATTTTAAATGTTAAACAGCCTATATACCTCAATTAAAGGAAATATTTCATAGTGGATTAAAAATATGCTATGCTTCCTACAAGAAACTAAGAAATTAAATATAAAAATTCAGACAATTTGAAAGTAAAGGGATGGAAGAAGAATATAATATAAGTACTAACCATAAGAAAAAGTGTACATATACAAGTATCAAGTAAATTAGACTTAAAAGCAAGCAACATTACTAAGCATAAAGAGAAAAAGTTTTATAATGATAAAGGAGTCAGTTGTTCAGGAAGATGCAAAAATTCTAAATTTATGTATATGAAGTAGTCTAAAATACACATGAAGCAAAAATCAACAGAACTAAAAGGGAAAAAAGGACAACTTCATAATCATAGTAGGAAGGTAAACATACCTCTCAGTAAGTGAAAGAAAAATTCAGGAGTTGTATAAAAGATTTGAACAGTACAATTAAGAAACTTGATCATACACGCACATGCATACCCAAGAATACTGGAAGAACAGTGCACATAAAAACTGCAGACACAGCACAACACAAAATGTTCATTCAAATCAAACATACACCACGCTATAAAGCAAGTGTCAACAAATTTGAAAAGAATGAAATAATGCAGAGCATATTCTCTGGCCAAAGTGGAATTACCTAGAAATTATTTACAAAAATAACTGAGAACACCTAAGTTGTCAGAAATTAAGCAATGTACTTCAAATAATGCCAAGGCAAAAAAGAAAATCACAATGGAAATTAGAACAGATCTTGAACTTGATGACTATGCAAATATGAAATTAAAAATTTGTAGGATACACCTAAAGCCATGCTTAGAGGAATATATATATATATATATTTTTTTTTTTCGCGGTACGCGGGCCTCTCACTGTTGTGGTCTCTCCTGTTGTGGAGCACAGGCTCTGGACACACAGGCTCAGCGGCCATGGCTCACGGGCCTAGCCACTCTGCGGCATGTGGGATCTTCCCGGACCGGGGCACGAACCCGTGTCCCCTGCATCGGCAGGTGGACTCTCAACCACTGCGCCACCAGGGAAGCCCCTAGAGGAACATTTTTATCCTTAAATGTGTATGTTAGAAGAAAGCTAAAAATCACTAATCAAATTATCCATCTCAAGAAAGCAAAGAACAGCAAATAAAATCAACAAACTGAAGAAAACAGTAAAAAAGGAAATTTAAAAATCATAAAATAAAATATACATTAAAATAATCAACAATGCCAAAATTTGTGTTTTTTGTTTTTGTTTTTAAAGACGGCTTACCAAATGAGAAATACTGGTATGAGGGTAGGGGTAAGTTTTTTCAAGAGAAAAATAGAGATGTTATCAAATTACAATATCAGAAATAAAAAGAGGGACATCAATACAGTGCCCTCCAAATAGATAAGAGGATATTATGAATAATTTTATGCAAATAAATTTGACATTTAAATCCAAGTTTTAAAAATCCTTGGGGGAAAAAAACCTTACCAAAATAGACATAACAAAAACCAGTCAGTTAAGATAGTTCTATACCTTAAAGAAATTAAACTTATAATTTAAAAAGTCCTCATGGGGCTTCCCTGGTGGCGCAGTGGTTGAGAGTCCGCCTGTCGATGCAGGGGACGCAGGTTCATGCCCCGGTCCGGGAAGATCCCACATGCCACGGAGCGGCTGGGCCCGTGAGCCATGGCCGCTGAGCCTGTGTGTCCGGAGCCTGTGCTCCGCAACGGGAGAGGCCACCACAGTGAGAGGCCCGCGTACCACAAAAAAAAAAAAAAAAAAAAAAAAATTTAAAATCATATGCCTAGGAATAAACCTTGTACATTGAAATATGTATAAGACCTTTACACACATACACAAACACATACAAACTATAAAATATTATCAAGATAAATTAGACCTAAATAAGTAGAAGGATAGGGCTTCCCTGGTGGCGCAGTGGTTGAGAGTCCGCCTGCCGATGCAGGGGACGTGCGTTCGTGCCCCGGTCTGGGAAGATCCCACGTGCCGCGGAGCGGCTGGGCCCGTGGGCCATGGCCGCTGAGCCTGCGCGTCCGGAGCCTGTGCTCCGCAACGGGAGACGCCACAACAGGAGAGGCCCACGTACAGCAACAAAAAAAAAAAAAAAAAAAAAAAAAAAAGTAGAAGGATATCCTCATGATCATGGACTGGGAAACGTCATAGTGTAAACATATCAATTCTCCACAAATTAGTCTATAGATTCAAAGCAATCCCAATCAAAATCCCATAAATTGTTTTTAATTGTTATTGCTGTTATTGAAACAATAAAATGATTGTAAAATATGTATAGAGCTGCAATAGACAATATAATCTTGATACATACCTATGTACTAGGCCTTATTATAAACCTGTAGTGTTTAAGAGATCATGGCACTGACCCAGAAGAGGCAAGTATATGAATGGAACTGGACAGAGAGTCCAGGAACAAACTTACATATTCACAGACATCTGATTTATGAGAAAAGCAGTGAGGAATGGAAGGTCTTTTCAGATATCCTCATAAAAAATGAATTATAGACCCCTTACCTCACATCATACAGGAAAATACACGTCAAATGTATTATAGCTCTAAGTATAAAGGTAAAATATAAGACTTGTGAAGGATAACAGGAGAATACCTTCATGACCTTTGAGTAGACAAAAGTTGCTTAAATGAGACTCCAAAAGCACTAATCACAAAGGAAAGACTAATACACTGGACTCCAATATTATGGAAGACTACATAATGTTGAATGAGAAAAAGAAAAAAATAATATATACTATATGCTTTTGTTATATAAAATTCAAAAGTAAGCAAAACTGATCTATGGTGTTAGAAATCTGAACACTGACTACCTTTGAGGAGGAAGCAGGACTAATGCCCAGGATAGAACATGAGAGCATATATTCTACTTTTTTAATCTGGATAGTGACAGCTTATGATAACTTATAAAGTTGTGCACTATGATTTATGCATTTTCTGTATGTATGTCAGAGTTCACTTTAGAAGTTTATTTAACAATAAATGAATTACTCACAGTGAATGCAAAGCAGGCAGCACAGTGATTAGAACTCTTTCCCTTTACACTGGAAGGATAAGGAACCCCTGTGAAACATGCTAACAAAATAGATATGAAAGAACAATTTCACCATTTTGGCTGTGCTGACCAGAAAGCATGAATCTCGAGAGGAATTAGTTTAAAAATATATATCAAGCAGGTGTGACCCTGGCTGCAAATGAAACAGACAGGGATACCAAATCGTATCCAGGGAGTTCAAATTCTTGATGCAATCTGTATTTTCCCTGCTAATCCCTCTGAGCCAGAGAAAATATGACACATTACCAAAATTAACCTGCAGAAGGGAGTCAGGCAAGTAGAATACACAGCAATGGGATTACCCTTTTCTGGCTCATTAGTGAGTGAAACATTATGACCCAGGAGATGCACTGTGCCTCCTCCAACACAGATAGTGCTAAATCACTTTGTTGAAACTGCTAAATGATAGAAAGTCACAAGTGGATAGTACAAACACACATGCACACGCACACATAACCCATGTCAATCATTCCCTAACTACAAGCCAATGGGGTGCATGTCTTATCGCTGTGGAGATGGGGGTAGAATAGGAAAAACAGAAATGTAGCCTCCATCACGGAGGCACAAGTATTATCATGATTATTTGATCTCTATCTCAGGGATTGTTAAACTCTGACACATGGATCTACTAAGTAAACCCCTTGAAGTTGTGTACCAAAAGTGTATATATATGAAGTTTTTTTTACTTTCTTTTGTTTTGTTGTTGATGGGTTCCACAGTACTGAGCACATCCTCCAAAGGGTCCTTGACTTACCACAAATCATAACCACTGGTTAAGAATTTATTGTTTACAAATTACTTTCAAAAACGTGATCTTCTTTGAATCACATAACTACCTTGTGAAGGAGGTAACCAGGTAGGCAACATCCTCTCTAAATATTAAAACAATGAAGTTCAGAGAAGTTAAAGGACTTGCCCATGGTCACATATAGATGGTAGAGCTGAGACGAATCAAGTGTATTACTCATTTAAAATCTCTGAAAAACTTGATAGGTATCCATGAGAACCCCAACAGGGACAGGGAAAGTGCTTCTAATTTCATGAGTGACTCCACTCCACAGCAAGGGTCACTGTGGAACTACCTTCAGAGAACCATACATCTTCCCTTTCTGAAGTTTCCATCCTAGTTCTGCCTTCTAGAATTCACCATATTGATTTAATGCTTCATCCTCAGGCCATGCCACCATTTGGATGGTTAAAGGCAGTTAGTGTGCTTCTCCCTGAGCCTCGGTATTTATCTGACCTGGTTTACAGAGGTTACCCCACTATGTCATGACACCCCAGTCTAGGCATAATACTACAGTATGGTGCAGAGAACAGCAGCCTCTCGAAGCCCTCTCAGGGCCGCCTCATAAAATATGTGTGAGCTGATTTGAAGCCTGCTCTTCCATCTCCCCTTCCACAGAGCCAGGCTAGTGTGGGGTGTTGTGGCTGGATTCAGGATTCCTCAAGAAGCAGCCTGTAGGACAAGACATGAGTCAGCCTGTGTCGGTGCTTCTCACGCACACAGGAACATGTGGTATGCTGAGCTGCAATGCGTCATAAAGGACAGCCCGGCTGACAAAGTGTGGGAAGCATATGGCAGGGGTGTGGCCCATAGCTGTGTCAGGAATGTACACACATATGGTGACGAAAATGTGCAGGGGATATTATCCTTAAGCTTTCTTTTTAGAAAAAGTTAGACACATACGCACAGACACACACCAGCCAAAGAAGATTTGAGAGTGTTAACACGGAAAGAGGTATAAAATACCTAGTCTAATACCCTCATTTTGCAAAAGAAAGTGAAGCCCAGAATGTATGGGACAAAATATATTCTTGGTCACACAGACACACCCCAGAACTGCAATTTAGGGCTCTTATTCTCAATCTAAAGCTCTTTCCTCCATTCTAAGCCACTTCTCAAAAACTGAGAGCACCCAGCTTTATCTCTCTTTCCCCAGATGAACTAAAGCTCTTCTGGACAGAACATCCCTGGGGCAGGTCTTAAACAGGTCATGAGAAAGTTGATTCAGACTCCGGACGGTCTTTATTTCAACGCTTGGCCCTAAGACTCAAATAGAGCTTTGGGAAGTCCAGGAAAGAGCAGAAATCAGTCAGCCTTGGAAAACCAGAAGGTCCCCAGGCCAGTCTCTTGGAAACATGCACAGCTGGTCCCTCCAACAAAGAGAGAAAATTACCACAAAGAAAGAGACACATGGAGCCCCTGGCACCTTCCCCTCCCACAGGCTCCCAGGGGGAAGGTCCTGGATTCCAGCGAAAGAGAGGGAAGATTACACACATCTTCTTGGATTCATTCAGACCCACAGTCAAAGAAGCACAGGCTTATACAGTCTCACCCTCCTTTTCTTCTCTCTGCTGCATAACTACAGACATGTGCCTTTGCTTCAGTATCCTGAAGTCTCCAGACCAAATACGAGACTCCTTTTCCAGCCACTTTCCCATTCTGGTAAGCAGATGCCTCCCTGGTTCTTTTCCAGGCTGGTGATTTAACAGTGACCTACAAAGCCCTCTCTGGCACCCATGGCAGGTGAACCTAAGAGAAGACTTTAAGGGGCCCACAGGTGGGGCACCCAGATGAGCCATGTGTCAACCAGTTTTCCCAGGGTTACCTGACTTAGACACAAGAGGAGAACACAGAGGAATAAACTCTTGCATTCTCTCTGCTGTTCAAATCCTTCAGTTCCCTTTCAAGGTCCTCTTACTATAGCCTTCTTCCAAGAACTACAATGAATACTATTCTCTCTTGTCTAGACTAAATCTATCTTTTGGTTATACTCTATTAAAAGCACACGACAGTAAGCTATGAGTGGGATCTCTCTTATTTTTGTATCACTCCTGAAACTCTGAGGTCTTTGACCAGCTCTTAATCCTTCAGAACGCAGAGCAAGCATCAAGCCTTCTGTAAAGCCGTCCTCAACACCACAACCAGGGAGATCTAAGCTCCTCAGGGTCCCCAAAGCTCTCAATTCATTCTGGTGTGGTATAGCACCCTCCATACCACACCGTCGCATGAATCACAGCAACATCTACCTCCTCCACCACACCAAATGGACTTACCTTTGTCCTTTTGTCTCTAGCCCAGGCTTACCCCTGGGAGGACTACAATAAATATATGATGGATGGATGGAAGGAAGGAAGGCAGGCAGGCAGCGTGGGTGTGAGTTCCTTTAAGAGTGATGACATAACTTCAACACTTGTGGTTTGTTGTTTCTGTTTTGTTTTATTTTGTCATGTGGCTCTGTAACTCTTAAAAGATCCTATCATTGTTTTATTCCTTAACTATTAATGGTCCTTATTCGAGGGATAACATTGATGCTGAATTGCACCGTTGGCAAAGCCAATATATAACATATGTTGGCATACAACACTGTGGAGTCAGAGGTGACATCTTTTTAATAGATGAGGAAACAGAAGCTCAGATAACTTAAAAGGCTTAGCCAAGTTCATATGGCTAATAAATGGCAGAGATCAGATACAGACCTCTAAGCAGAACCCAGTGATTAAAAGCTGGACTGGGTCACCCTGTCTGGATTTGCAGCCCGTTCTGCCTCTCACTAGCCATACCAGGAGAGTTGCCTTCTTTTTGCTTCACAGTCCTTGTTTTTAAAATTGGGCTAATAATGTGTTGATCTCACAGGATCTTGTCATGTTTACGTGAGGTAATCAACTTAAACTTAAGCTAAAGTGCTTAGAGACTTTCTTTCCAAGGCAAGTGCTCAATAAATGTTGCAGTTAATATTCATTCCATTGGTTCCACATATATTTATTGAGCCAATAGCATGTGCCAGGCACGAGTTTAGGCACCGAGTTTAGAACAGTACCAAAGACATACAATCATGTCCCTGGAGTGCATACTCTCTACCGAGGACACACAATACATAAAATAAATCAACTTTACAGTACTTTTGGATTTGAAAAACAGATGGCGATGAAGTTCTGGAGCTCATGGAGAGGTCAGGGTTGGAAAGATAACAGTGGGGACATCTGTAGAGAAGAGATGGTTAAGGATCCCAAACGGCTGAGATTGTTGAAAAAGAAAGGGTTCCAAAACAGAATCTTGAGGAAGGGTCATACTGAAGGGATGTAAGGAGAAGAGAAGGGGACCAGATGGAGGTATGGGAGGAGCTCAAGAGAGCAGCATGACAGCTAAGGGATGAAAGGATTCAGGGTGGTCATCACGAGGAGTCAGCAAGACAAAGACTGTGAAGAGGATATTGGATTGATGACCAGAAAACAAAAGTAACAGGATGAAGGAAGGGGAAGGAGTGGGGGAGAGGAGAGAGGAGGCAAGAGGGAGGAAGAAAGGCAACAAGTCTCAATTGCTGGTTAACATTTGGCAGTAAAACGAAGATGGCATGAGAGAGAGAGAGAGAGAGAGGAGGAGGAAGGAAGATTGGGGAAGAGTTGTTTTCAGGCCGAGGAGGTGGGACGATGTTTGTGGGCATAGAAGTTTCAAAGAAGAATCAGAACTACTTACTAAAGATGGTGTTGGTTCAGCGTCTTATTAGACTCAGGGTGTGGAATCATCCCTGACTGAATTTCCCACCACCTTTCTCCCCAAATAGCTAATCCACTGCTTTGTAACCTGTGTTAGGACACTCATCTGTATTTATAGAGCCTCAGACCAACTTCTCACTTAGAAAACGCAGCGTCCTCCAGGGGAGAGACACGACATCTGATTTTGCATCCCTCCCTGATCACCGCAAAATGATGAGTGTGCAGCTTTATTACAACTGGATATGTTCCACAGTATTCTGTGATAACCTATATGAGAAAAGAATCTAAAAAAGAATGAATATATATATATATATGTATAACTGAATCACTTTGCTGTACACCTGAAACCAACACAACACTGTAAAGCAACTACACTACAGTACAATTTAAATAAAACTAAAAAAAAAAAAACTGGATATATTCCAAAAACACACAGCATGCAGGCTGACTGGTTAACCCTATAATCATGAACCAGAGAACAAATGGGGTGTGAGCCTTCCTTCCTGAACCCTTACATCAGAATAGACCACCATCTTTCTGAAGTACGTTTAAGGAGAGAGACTCCCAATCCCCAGCTAGAAGCAGGAGGACAGATAAAATGACACCTTAAGTTTGTATCAAGCCAAGGATTATACAATTTCGGGAGCAAACCACAAACGAGACAGCCACAGCACCTTACTGAACCATTTGCCCCCAGTAAAGCAAGATTTCATTTATTTTTCTCATGCACTAATGCTGGATTTTTAATTCCAGGCCTCCAGCCCGTTAAGTCAAACAAAATTTGGGAAAGGTTCAAAATTTTGAGAGAAACTCGAAGGGGAATTTGGTCTCATCAAAAGCAAACTAAGCCATTGGCAAACAGAGGCCAGTGACTTGTAATTGCACCAGGAGATGTCTCAGAGGAGCGCTAAGATTTTGCAAACATTCTCCATTCCCTCACTGGATTTCTCACTAAGTGAAGGCCAGAGTCTCCATCTGCTTTCCATCACTGTCCCGGCTGTTGCACTCTGGCAGAGCTCTGCCCTGGTTCCATTTGTCATGCCTCCAAAGTGGCCCGCCCCAACAGAGTACAGGGAGGCCTGGGCGAAGCCCCAGAGCCTGGTGCTAAGTTCTGGAGACCATGCAGTCTGCCAGGGGTGGGATTCCATCCCTGCCTCTGACACCCTGATATCTTACTTCTCTCTGCCTTAATTCTCTACTCCTGGAAAACGGAGATCAGCAACATAATAATGAATGTGCTTTGAGATCTCAGGACGCTCTATACTATGCCGTAAATAGAAGTCTGGCTGGGAAAGTGGAATCTTATAACCTGAAGCACTTTAAAAATAGCAAAGGATTTATCTGAAGCAGAATAGGAATGGTCCTTTAGGGAAATGATGTTGTTGACCTTAGGCAAACACTTTCAACCCAGTGAGTCCATGAAACATAGCTGCAATGTGTATTTAATCATCCTAATAATGTTGGGGTGTTTTTTTGTTTTTTTTTTTTGCGGTACGCGGGCCTCTCACTGTTGTGGCCTCTCCCGTTGCGGAGCACAGGCTCCGGATGCGCAGGCTCAGCGGCCATGGCTCACGGGCCCAGACGCTCTGCGGCATGTGGGATCTGCCTGGACCGGGGCGCAAACCCATGTCCCCTGCATCGGCAGGCAGACTCTCAACCACTGCACCACCAGGGAAGCCCTAATGTTGGATTTTTAAAAAGTGACTGACACAGACCTGGCAATGGGTTGAGTGTAGCAGTTGAGCTTCTGGAAAATGATGCAGGGAATGTGTAAATGTGCACAAAATCTGACCTGAACTACATAGGCTACGGAAAGCCATCCTCAAGAAGGTACCCATTCACCCATCTCTACCATGTGTTACTGAAATGACTTGGCGGGTGAGAATGAGAACAAACCCAGCCTTCAAGTAGTCCTGACATGTTGTAAAAGTAAGATCAGTTAGCATTTTCCTTTCAATCGTTTCTAATAAAATAATACCAAGTACAGAAAGATGGCTATGCATGAAAATTTCATCTCAGGGTTATTATGACTGTGAAAAAAGAAAACCCAGGCAAATGACCAACACTTCTTGCATGAATTACTTGCTCCAACCCCCTCTCCCTGCCTCTAGAACTGGAGCCAGGATGATATTTCCAATTAGCCAATCTGATCTGCAGTGATTTTCCCCCCAAGCCTTTATGACAAAGTCCCCACTCGTTAAGTTGGCATACAAAGTTCTTCATGATCTTGCCCCTACTCACCTCTGCTACCGGTTCCCTCACCCACTTCCTTGTTCTTCCCTCCCTCTCTCCCTCCACCATCCTCTACAACATTCTCCGGCAAACTAAAATTCAATTCCTTCAACAGACCATGCATCTCTCCTCTGTGCAATCATATATGCTGTTCCCTCTAACTTGAACACTTTTCCCACACTTCTCCCTGGTTAGTTGTGATGTATTGCCAGGTCTCAGCTTCAAGGTCACCTTCTCCAGGAAACCCTCCCTAATCCTTGCCTAAAACTGGATTCAGTGAGCCTTCAAATGTTCTAAGTCTGTATATCCACTAAAAAGGTCTTATCGTGAGTAACAGTTGTTAATGTAAATAAATCTTTTCTATGGACTCCACTCTCTGTAATGACTGAAGTCAATTTAATTTTCTTGTCAGTTTATTCTTAGCACTATGCCCAGCATATGGTAAGCACTTAATAATTGTTCATTTTAGTGTTGCTGTTATACATTGGGAAATACTAAAGTCAATTATGCAATTGATATTCATATTTAAAGAGATGGGCTGATAATGCAGTCAATAAAAGTGAAATTCATGCATATATATAACATAAAAAACACTTGTATTAACGTTTTCTGAAAAAAGAAAAATAAAAAACATCCACTTGCAGCATGAACACAATTATATACCAATGCACTGGGGAAAAAAACTAGAAGTAAATAAAGTTAATGTGTTAATAGGACTTGTTTTGAGATGTCAGGAGTATGGGTAATTTTTTCTCCAATATCATTAATTTTCTAAATTTTATAAATATTTTGAGACTAGAAAATATAATTTAAAAAATATAATGTTAATATATAACTAAAAATAAAATATTCTTATTGTAGGAAAATATAAAATCACCAAAAAGTTCAGAGGAAAAGAATATGAAAACCACCTATAATCTCACCGCTACTGAGATGGTGGTAAATATTCATCCTCTGTGTATGTGCATGAATGTTTACCCGAAAATCACCTGGACAAAGGACACAAAGTGGCAAACTGAATGAAACTAGACTATGAACTACGGGTTCTCCTTGGAATCTCTGGAAAGCAGTAACCAGATGCAAATATTTGTTCTTTTTGTTTGCTTCCAACATCCATCCATTCATTTAATCATTCAGAATATAGATTCCTTGAGCTCCTGCCAGATGCTAAATGCTGAGCACCAGAAGAGGGAGAAATAAGCCCAGACTCTGGAGTCACCTGCCCATGTTTATAATATGACTGCTATACTAGGGGAGTATGTAAACCCCCAGAGGAATGTGGCCAAGAGGGGAATGACTTCCTAAAGGGAGTGAGGAAGGAAGGAAATTCCCAGCAGTGATGATGGTGTTTAGAAAGGAACAACGTAGCAGGAATCGTGGGGCTTTTGAGAAGAAAAAAGAACCCAGCAGAAAAACAGAAGAGAAATAGACAAACATCAGGGGTAGCTGCAGAGAGCAGGCAAGAAACTGGCCACACCATTCCTCAAACATTCCAGCTCTGATTTTATCAAAATTACGGCACTATGAATGCGCAGCCTCTGCCCTGTCGTCTGAGGGACGAAGTTTGTCTTTTGGGTAAACATTAACAGGAATAATTTATATTTCTAGTATCATGTCGATAGAACATTTCCTTGCAGACTTTTGAAACACAATCATTGAGAATGTTGCTTTTAAAGAAACTTCACAGCACTCAGAATTATGATTAGAAAGCAGGACTGGGCTAAGGCAAGTATTTTAAACCATTAGGCTATCATTTAAAGGTCTTTTCTCTAGTTCTACAAAGTCTCTACCCAATGCAACTGGTATCCAGTGATATCACAGAGTGTCTCTGTTGACCATAGACATCACCGTGGTCCTGCACTGGTGTTCTCATCCCAACACTCAAATGGCCACGGAAAGAGATATATAATTCTACGCTCCAAACACTTCTCAGCAGACTCTCATCAAACCCACAGATCTGTATCTTGCTCTCTTGGGATTATGATCTTTACAGGTGCTGGAGAAGATCAAAAAGCGATGGAGAGTTTGCTAATCAACGGGTTTAACACTTCAGTAACGCAAAATGAGTAAGTTCTAGAGATCTAGGGTAGAACATTGTGCCTACACTTAACAATACCATATTGCACACTTAAAAACTAGTTAAGCAGGTAGATCTCAAGTTAAGTGTTCTTACCACAATAAATGTTTTTAAAAATTGAAAACAATGTGTTAGTTACGCTAACACTGTCAGAAGTAGGCAAACTTGTGTTCTTCCTGTGATTTTGAAACTGTGTTCCTGCTCATGTGTATGTAACATGGCAGAGGGTGATGCAACTGATTATATCTAGAGTCTGATAATCTAAAATTCTACATTTCATATACTTCTTAATTTGGGATTTCCTAAAGATCATATTTTAATGCAAAACAAATGTTCTAATTTAGGTCTCCTTCCAGGACCACTCTCATGTGAGAATGGGGAGACTGCCCAGGTCAGTGATGAAGTCCTTTAAGGAGTTCAGCTATCTGTAAGCAAGGCAGAGTGATGTGATGGAAACCACCCAGGATTTAAAGACAGATGACTTTGACCCTTACTTGTTCACCTTCTCACTGTGAGATCTTGAACGCATCTCTTTCCCTCTCTTGTGCCTCTTTTCATTCATCTACAAAAATGAAACAGCGAATAAAATCTGATTTACGGTGTTGTTGTGATTACATAAGATAATGAAATAAGGTGAGTTATTTTAATTAAACAAATCTCAAGATTACACAGGACTTAGGAGTTATTCTTGGACTGGATTAAATCTGGACTGAGTAACTTCTAGCACGTTCATTCATTGGTTATTCTGCCAAGTTACCCTGTGAGCAGAGGGTGTGTGTCGAACTTCTCTGGGCATCCATAGCTCTGAAATGTTGACTGAATGAGAGGATGAAGGGAAAACCAGTGATTTTTAAGTTTATTACATTATTTAAAAGTAAATAGAACAAGGAGAGGACTGAATCTTCCCACACCTTAAGCACCTAGAAAACGACCATTCTTCCCTGGGATGTACCAACAACTCCAAGGGTCTTTTCCTGCCCTCCTCCACTCTCCACAGCTGAGCCCAGGCCAAGGTGCACCTCTTCCTCTCCCAGGCACCCTCCACTTGCCACATCTCACCAGGAGCACCTGGTCCACAGCCCTGCACTCCTGTCCTTCCAATGAGCGTTAGGAGCTTTTTCAGGCACAGACTGACTCTTATTTATGGGCACTCAATAACTATTTTGGAGTGGATAGAAGGATCAAAGCTTGTATGATTGGGTAGACGGTGAAGAAGGGAAGATGACTGAGTGTTGAGTTGAAGCTCAACTGTCCTGAAATTTTGAAAAGTTCTTTCAACCTTTCTGAGCTTTTTAAAGATTTTGTACCTTAAAAGTAGGTAGAATCAAAGAATTGCCAGGTTCTACGGACTCAACAATAATGGTTTCACTTTTTGCTTCACGAATCTGCTCCAGGGAAAGCCCCTCTTGAACCAAGTATGTCTCTCTTTCAGAAGGGACACGCTCAGGGTCATGATGGATGAAAGGGCACCTGACAATCCAAACTGAATCAACCTTGAAGATCAATGGAGGACAAATGTCATAGTGCAGTCCACTCCTGTAACAACCACAGGGGCATAACAAGGTGAGAAGAACCACTGAGTGCCCTTTAACTTCTCAAGGGTAACAAAAAATATGCAACTAAAAGACCAAAAGAGGGGGACTTCCCTGGTGGTGCAGTGGTTAAGAATCCACCTGCCAATGCAGGGGACACGGGTTCGAGCCCTGGTCTGGGAAGATCCCACATGCTGTTGAGCAACTAAGCCCGTGTGCCACAACTACTGAAGCCTGCACACTCTAGGGCCCGCAAGCCACAACTACTGAGCCCACGTGCCACAACTACTGAAGCCCGCGCACCTAGAGCCCGTGCTCCGCAACAAGAGAAGCCACCGCGATGAGAAGCCCGCGCACCGCAACGAAGAGTAGCCCCCAACTCACCACAACCAGAGAAAGCCCACACACGGCAACAAAGACCCAACGCAGCCAAAAAAAAAAAAAAAAAAAAAGACGTAATTCTTCTTTAGAACATAAGATTCTCCAAAAATATCTCTAACTGGCTATATATCTATCTCATTTCTTCTTTTTTTTTACATCTTTATTGGAGTATAATTGCTTTACAATGGCGTGTTAGTTTCTGCTTTATAACAAAGTGAATCAGTTATACATATACATATGTTCCCATATCTCTTCCCTCTTGCGTCTCCCTCCCTCCCACCCTCCCTATCCCACCCCTCTAGGTGGTCACAAAGCATGAGCTGATCTCCCTGTGCTATGCGGCTGCTTCCCACTAGCTATCTATTTTACGTTTGGTAGTGTATGTATGTCCATGCCTCTCTCTCGCTTTGTCACAGCTTACCCTTCCCCCTCCCCATATCCTCAAGTCCATTCTCTAGTAAGCAATCTATTTTTTTTTAATAAAAGTCAAATGAGTTCCCATTCCATCTCCTCTGGGCCGGGTATTTAGAATACAAGAAAATACAAAAGTTCATCAAAAACTCCTTTACAATAGTAACACCTCTCTCCCTACTCCCTTTGAGATGTTAAGAGTTTGCTGATCATGGTGGATTCCAATGAAGATGCCATTGAAACTTTCCCCCTTTCCCCCAAAGAACATTCAGTAAAAGATGGCATTGTGACCAAAACACCAGTATGTTCCCTTCACACATGTCAAGTTAATACTGCAGGATGTGTGGACTGTGCACAGCGCCCTTTCCAGAATCGCATCCATATTTCCCAAACCCATCCACTCAGCACTTCTCCAGTTTTTAAATAAATACCATATGCACATGCAAATGAACCCTGCCAGCTCTTCCTGTTGTTTCTCTTGTTTGGTAATTCCTAGGCTTTCCTCGCTGGTCAGTTAAAAGAACATTTGAGATGGGAGTACTTTTGGATTTTCTGATCACTGGATTAAATCATAATCATTTGTAAATAAAGCTGGAAAAGTTTCAAGTGTTAAGATTATCCTCATAAATACAGGTCATTTCAGGAGGTGGAGGGTCAGCAGACCGTGTGAGAGAGAGGGAAAGGTAAAGTTAGAGACAGAAAAAGAAGAGACAGGAAGAGGGCACAGGGGATGGAAAGACTATCTGAATAAACTATTTTTTAAAAGGTGTTAATTCCCCCAGATGAAAATAGGAGAACTCCATGAATAAATGAATAGTAACAGGCCATGGTGTGACTTTCCTCACTGTTCTTTCTGCCCTGTTTGGACCCAGACCTTAACAGGTAAAATGAGAAACGCTTCCCATCAGCTGTGAGCTCTGACTTCTGAAGTTCACTCTTCTGAATGACCATTAAAAAGACATGGCTGGGCTTCCCTGGTGGCGCGGTGGTTGGGAGTCTGCCTGCCGATGCAGGGGACACGGGTTCGTGCCCCGGTCCGGGAGGATCCCACATGCCGCAGGGCGGCTGGGCCCATGAGCCATGGCCGCTGAGCCTGCACGTCCGGAGCCTGTGCTCCGCAATGGGAGAGGCCACAGCAGTGAGAGGCCCGCATGCTAAAAAAAAAAAAAAAAAAAAAAGACATGGCTTTTGAAACCCACAGCCAATCACATCCTTAAACTGAAGAGAATTAGCTATGGGTTGGCCAAAAAGTTCCTTCAGCTTTAAAGTAAAAGTAAAAGACACATTTTTCATTTTCACCAAGAACTTTACTGAACAACATATTCACCGTTTTGTTCCACTACCTTCTGCCATTTTTCAAGCAACTTCATAATTCCATCTTTCCAAAACTTTTTGTCTTTTTGAGCAAAGAACTGTTCCAGGTGCCTTTTACAGTCTTCCAGAGAATTGAAATTTTTTCCATTAAGAGAATTCTGTAAAGACTGAAATAAATGGAACTCTGAAGGTGCAACACCTGGTGAATATGGCGGATGAATCAGAACTTCCCAGCCGAGCTGTAACAATTTTTGCCTGGTCATCAAAGAAACATGAGGTCTTGCGTGTGGTATCCTGACGGAAGATTATGCATTTTCTGTTGACTAATTCTGGACAATTTTCATCGAGTGCTGCTTTCAGTTGGTCTAACTGGGAGCTGTACTTGTTGGAATTAATCGTTTGGTTTTCCGGAAGGAGCACATAATAGAGGACTCCCTTCCAATCCCACCATATACACAACATCACCTTCTTTGGATGAAGACTGGCCTTTGGTGTGGTTGGTGGTGGTTCATTTCTCTTACCCCACGATCTCTTCTGTTCCACATTATTGTACAGTATCCACTTTTCATTGCCCGTCACAATTTGTTTTAAAACCGGAATGTTTTCATTACATTTCAGTAGAGAATTGCGTGTGAAATATACTCAAGGTTTTTTTTTTGCTTAACTTACGTTAAGCTGGTACAAATGATTTTCAATGCTTGATTTGGATATTTTGAGTACATCAGCTATCTCCTGTGTGGTAAAACGTTGATTGTTCTCAATTAATGTCTTGATTTGATCACTATCAACTTCAACTGGTCTACCCGATTGTGGAGCATCGTCCAGAGAGAAATCTCCAGCACAAAACTTTGCAAACCACTTTTGACACATTTGATCAGTCACAGTACCTTCTCCACATACTGCACAAATCTTTTTTTGTTTCAGTTGCATTTTTACCTTTCTTGAAATAATAAAGCATAATATGCTGAAAATGTTGTTTTTTCTTCCATCTTCAATATTAAAATGGCTACACAAAAATTCACCAATTTTGATAAGTTGTTTTTTTTTTTTAATGCATGCTGTGACAGCTGTCACAATACAGTCTAACAAAATTGTTTCGAATGAAGTTAAAGACAACTAAGCACTACTACAGCCATCTTATGTAAAAACACCAAATGAACCTTTTGGCCAACCCAATACTTGGCTTAAAATGATGATGGGCTTTTTAAATGGATGTAGGCACAGCATCCCACTGCTCCTGGAAGGGATAATTTTGCTTCTCACCATTTCCCTCACATTCAGCTGAACTATCTGGAAAAACACCTGGGTACCACACCGTCCCCAAACACACAATGCAGCTTTTATTTCTCTAAGTGTCAAAAGCTGGCCTCATGTACCAAAGGACCCCAGAGTGCAGGTGCTACAAGGTTCCCTCTGTCTCTGAGCCATTAAGAAAACACTGAAGAAAAGAGAAGCTTTGGAGATTGCACAAAGCAACCAGAGTCCAAGATGGTCATATTGTTTGGGGTCTTGTGACTCTGGGTCCTGTTTCTAATTGTTACTGCAACAAATAACCACAAATACAGTAGCTTAAAACAGCACAGATATATAACCCTTGGTTCTGAAGATGAGAAGTCCGAAATGGGTCTCACCAGGCTTAAGTCAAGGTGTCAGCAGAGCTGGTTCCCTCTAGAGGCCCCAGTGAAGAGTTGTTTCCTTGCCTTTGCCAGCTTCTAGAAGCTGCCTACGTTTCTTCGCTTATGGCTCCTTCAAAGCAAATCATGGAACCTCTACTTCTGTTGTCACATCTCCTCTTCCCATCTGTGATCCTGCTGCCTCCTTCTTACAAAGATCCTTATAAAGGCCCCATTGGGCCCACCTGCTACTCAAGGATAACCTCCCAGTCTCAGGATCCTTAACTTAATTACTCCTGCAAAGTCCCTTTTACCATGACCAAGGTAGGAAGTTGTGGTTTCATATGCCATGGTAAGGGAAAGAGACTTAGGAAGAAATACCTGAAGGGAAGGGCGGGACTTAGCCCCCAGATATCCAGGCAAGAGATCCAGGCAGGGAATTCAGCATGGCCTGGGCTGAGTGGGGAGCATGAGTTCCCCAGTATGCTTCTGACAGCAAGGAGGACAGAGGGCTACAACAGAGTGAGTGAGGGGAGAGGGCGGGGTGGGGGGGAGGCAGGTGAGGTCGGAGAGGTCTCCAAGGACTTCAAATGCCCATGTAAGAGCTTGGCTTTTATTTTAAGAAAAAGCCAGCAATCAAATAAGCACATTTAGGATTAGAGATTTTTAGACATCTTTTTTTTTTTTTTTTTTTTTAAGCTTGTTTCACATACGGACATTTAAAAATTAGCTGCTAAATGCTTCTTTTGGGGAATGGGAGGCATTCTCATAATAATAATAAAAAAGTGCCTTGGGCTTTCTTACAACTGGCTACATCAAAGGATTTTCACTAGTAATTTGGGGAGCGTCCGCCTCTGGGTGCCACTGCTGTGATTTCAAAATAGAATTATCTCGTGCTATGTGATTTCGTGAATCATTAGTTTTCCATTTTCTCTTCCTCTTTTCTTTTCATTCAATATTTTTAGTCCTGCGCTAGTATACACAAGAAGTTTACAAAAAATGGCTCATGGGCAAAGGGGTGTAGGGGGCAGTTGCTGAAGAAGGAAAGAAGTGGAGCCTCTTCCCTGGGCTGCGTGACCAGACCCCCTGGCTCTGTTCAATCAGTGGAGAGTAGAATCTGTCAGAGTGCCCAGCTTTTCCAAAACAACGGGAGTATTGTAGGAAAAAGACAGAAGGCCAGGGGGGAAATCAGGCAAAGAGACCTCTTCACAAGACAGTGGACTACTTCCCTTGATTTAACTAAGCCTTTCATGGCAGCACAGGCCCAGAATGAGGGTGTTTTTGTCACGCAGAGAAGAGTTCTTACCAGAAGCCCAACCATCAAGAACGAAGTAGAACCCTGGTCCCACCCCTTTAATTACTTGGCTGACAGCAAACTCAAACTCTTCAAAATTATAATTATCAACAATTCTAGCTCATTATGCTCTGAACAGTACTTATCTTCAAAGATTAAAAATTTTAGCATTATCAAGGAAAAATAACAAAATTACTTAATTTCCTGCTCAGCCAAAGTCCCAAGTCTTTAAAGGAACAGCCTTCAGGTAGCAAGCAAGGGATGCACCACTGGCCCTCGGGGGCCTCCCAGAGTATCATTTATGTGGAGCAGCAGACAGGTGGGCCCAAGGACACAGGAACTCTTGGCCCTCTCACCTGCCTTTCCCCACCTCTGACTTCCAAGCTCAGTGAAGAGAAGAGGCTGCCAAAGGGGATAAGGAGGAACTATCCCAGGGGCTCCAATTCTTCTGGATATTTGGCTCCATGGTCCTGCTATACACCAACATTCCTAGGTCTGCACTATACTGTGGAGTGTCATATTTTAATGAGAAACAATCAAAAAGATGAGTCCAGGCATGACGGGAGGAGCAAGCAGGAGACAATAGGAGAAATGAGGACAGAGCATCAGGGGACACAGAGCCCTTGCAGGGGCACCCCAGTTTGGTTAAGCAACTTGCAGAACAGATAAAACACTTCTGGTTGCTAGATTTGGGCCATGAGGTGCCAGTGTGTGACCTCTGGAACAAATGTGACAGTCCTTGAGGTTCTGTGGAGAAGGAAAACAGTTCCATTTGCAAAGCTTTCTCTAGGAACTTCAAATTCCTTGGCCCACATGATTATTTACATCCTTTCTGAGTTACATATCTTTGTGGAAAATGTCTCTATTTTAAAGAATCTAAGATAGCCATGTTGATACAGGAGAAGAAATTAAATTAAGGTAAAGACTGCAGGAAATGCCCACTGTAATAAACCTCTCCTTAGTGATTCTTCTGTGAGAAAATACAGGACCACAGACCTGGGCAGGCTCAGGGGGAACCTCTCCTCACCATGGCCAGCAAGGCAATAAAGGCCTCAGCTGCATCCTACCTTTGTAAACTCACCCCATCTCCTCTCCCCGTAGTCATGAGGCATCTCCTGCACTGGCTTTTGTGTCTAGCCCTTGACCATTCCAAGCTTGTTCCAGACCCAAGGATTTTGATCTAGCACTTACCTCTGCTGGAACCTGCCCCATAGTCCTCACTTGGCCTAACCCTTTTCCTCCTTCATATAGCAGAGCAGATGCCACCTTCCCCTGGAGGGTTCCCTAACCATCTTCTTCAAGGGAAGAGGCTCCCTACACCACACTCAGGTACTCACCAGACATCACCTTATTCTATTCTCTTCACAGCATGTAAGACTCTCTGAAGTCATCTTGTTTACTGTCCATTGTCTGTTGCTGCTGCTAGAAATGGACTCCTGCCTGTCTAGTTTTTCAATAAACTAGGGCCAGCTACCTAATTCGCAGGGGTCACGACAAATAAAATTGTGGGGCTCCTTGTTCAAGAAGCAACAGAAGTTTTCTTTCTCTTTTCCTCTGTGGTCTCAACCGTTCAACGTGTGTTTTTTATTTGCTACTTCATATCATGTTTTGACTGTGGGGAAAGTACAGACCCCATCCCCACCCCACCGCAGGTGTCCAGAGTCCTCACCCGGTGACATGGCGTGCAGGGCATGCACATCTAACCGTGACTCTCACCGTGTCTGTGCTCAGGGCCCCTTCAGGGTCGGAGTTAAGGGGAATGGGTGGTCAAGAACCTGTTCCAGGGAGGCCAGGGGGCATGGGAGGACTCTGAGCCTCCAGCACATACCCCACTGTCCTATGGGACTGCACTTAAAAAATACAGATCCAAAGACAAAATTATTTTGAAAATCTCAAAACGGCAACCACAGAACATTAAACCTCAAGCACAGTGCCAATGAGTCTAGTCTTGTCCCCAGGATACTGGGGATACTGCCTGGCATGCTGTAGAGAGTGAAAGAATGCATGAAAGCATAAGCAAGTAAATAAACCAGTAATTCCACAAGCCACTCCTATTTTACCTATCTTGTGGGCAAACTGGCTTGCTTTTCATGAATGAGTAACTCTTCCTTGAGAGCATACCATCCACAAGTCATTATACTGGGACCTCTAAGGACATGAGAAGATAAGTCAGGAGCAGCCTCCTTCATCAAATCTGCCATCCAGTAGTAGAGCTAAGATAATGCCCACAAACAACTCCTCTATGAGGTAAAAAATGGAAAGTGACCCAAGGTACAGAACAATGGCAGCTCAGAGATCTACATAGCTTCAGGGATCACAAAAGGTTTTATGAAAGAGGTGGCATTTGAGTGGGTCTTTTAAAAAGATATGGGATTTAGTCATAAAGAGAACCCAGAAAATGATCACAATGTCAGCAGAGGGTAAAAGATAGAAAGCTGGAATTATGTACAGAACAGAGCTCAGAGTTCTCAAGAAGGAGGGTCAGGAAGTAGCTTGGATAGGTAGTTCAGGACCAAACACAGAGAATCCTGGAGCCATCTAGTATTTGTGAGGGAAGAATTGACATCATCAGGTGGTAATGCCCTGATATAATAGTTATCTTTTACTGTGTAACAAACTACCACAAAGCTTCTAACAACACATATTTATTGCCTCACAGTTTCTTTGAGTCAGGAATATGGTTACACCTTAGCTGGGTCCTCCTTTCTGCTTCAGGTATCTCACAAGGTTACCCTCAAGGTATGAGCCAGGGCTGGGGTCTCATCTGAGGCTCAACTGGGGAAGCTTCCAAACTCACACGGTTGTTGGCACGAGGCAATTCTTTGTGGATGGAGGGCCACAGCTCCTCACTGTTGACCAGAGACCACCCCCCAGCTGCCTGCCATGTAGGTCTCTCCAGCATGGCATCTTGCTTCATCAAGGCAAGAGAGTCCTCCAGGGAGTCAGAAGTCACAGTCTTAGGTAGCCTAGTCATGGGAGTGACAGCCCATCAACATTTCCATAATCTATTGGTTACAAGCATGTCACAGACTGTGCCCACACACAGGTGAGGGAATTTCACAAGAAGTGGGAATACCGGGAAGCTGGTATCATCAGGGCCATCTGAGAAGTTGCCTGCCATCCTGGGGTAGAACAGAATGAACTGCTGCAGATACCAAAGGTGAAGAAACCATCTAAGAGGCTATTACACAGGCCAGGAGGGAAAGAATTAGACCCAAAGAGAAAGGAGTAACTTTAGGGAGAATGGGTATTTTCAAGGGCATTTTCAGGGGTAGGATTCACAGCCCATAGGTCTTGGCAATGAGTTCTAGGTGGGTGGTAAGGGAGAGGAAGAAAGTAAAAGAAGACGCCAAGGTTTTGAACTCAAATTAGAATTAGAGGAATAGTTAACATAAAGAGAAAATAGAGGTGGAGAGGCCAGTTGTGTTTGTCCTGGTGGGAAAACAGGGAACGTATTGAAGTGAGCTTCTAGAACACCATCCAAGGTGAGCATATACTCGGAAGTGCTGAATTTCAAGAAAGCTACTGAGGCTGTAAACCTATATTTGAGAGTCACCTGCACACAGGTGACAGCAGATGGCATGCAACTGGATGAAGAGGATGGAGCAATCTTGAACTATTTCATCAGCTTGGAATGAGGGATACCTGGCGACTCTGTTCCTCTTGCCTGAATTTCAGCCTTACTTCCAGGCTGGAGTCCGGAAGGGCCTTAAGAGAACCTCCAAGTCAAAACAAAAACTTGATTGTGTCTGTGAAGTCTGCCAAGAGCCAACTAATTGGACCACTGGTCTCGCCAGGAGTTTTCCAGAGGCAGAGAGAGGTCTAGCTCCAGGCAAAAGGTCCCAACAAACACACATGTCTACACTGACTTGTAAGTAATAATGATAAGAGGAGTAATTTTACACTGCTTCTTAGTATTTTCAAATCACCTATATTATGAATTGAACCTCAGGACCAGCTATTTCATTTTGCAGATGAGAAAACTGAGGCTTGCCCTAGGTGATACAGACGGCATTTAAGACTAGAATCTTTGCTTCCTGAATCCTCACCCAGTGCTTACTTCTTTACACCATACAAAATCCATGACCTAGAACATGAGTCTAAGATGGATTCTCCCAGCTTTTCATGTACAACGTCAAGGACACATTTCATTTAATACAAACAACAGTGTGCACACATACCCCATAGCTCCCAGAGATTAATTAAATTTGGAAGCCCTGAAGACCCAAAATCTCCAAGTAAAGAAATGATCTTGGAATACTGAATTAGATGGGAACAAGAAAACCCTGGTCTTTGTAGAGAAACTCTCCTCTTGTGGGAAACTCAAGCTTAAGGTTAAAGAACCTCAGCTGGCTTCTTGGTTGCAGTTATCTAGTGAGGAGGAGCTGAGCAAACTTTCAAGCCAGACCAAAAACCCAAGGCATTCCCCATTGCCAATCCATATCACAATCAATGTTGATTGAATGTCTGAATGTAATTTGAATGAAAAGCATTTCAAAGCACAAAAGTTCTGTTCCCAATAAGTTTAGTCTATACAATCAAATGCATTCTTTCTGGTCCAATCAGCAGAGACTTGGCAGAATAAAAGTCTTTGGTATGAGCAAAAAAACCAAGCTTAAATCTTACAATTGCCCCTTTGAGGGTCGTTGACTCGGCAAGTTTTACAGTGGTGTACTGAAATGAATACTGCCTCTATGCAAAGCAACAGGAGGTCACATTATAATTAGAATGCAATCAGTGGAATTGGTTATGGCTTGGTTTTCTTCCTGAAATGACAATCTACGCCACATCTGCCATTACATTAATATTTTCCGCATTACTAGAAGAACGGAGGGAGGGGTTGGGTGGAGGGGAATCCAGTGTCTTTTCACTGAGCAACTGATAGAGTTGTCTTTAGCTAGAAGTCCGCATGAGCTAATCAAGGCCCGTGCAGTTCACCTTTAAAATACCCAAACCATCTGGCAGGCTGGCCCATGATAAATCTCAATGATAAATGTCTCCATTTTGATGTTACAAAGGAACCGCAGACCTGCTCAGTTTTGGCACAGTTGAAAACATCCTGGCAACGGCAGAATAGAACTCAGATGTCCCAAAATAGAGAAGTAAATCATTTTGACCTGAGGGGCATAATATATTTAGAGAAAACCTGATTGTAATAAAAAGGTTGGACTCATCACAGTTTCTGTTATAGGAGTGGTGATATATTTTTTTGGAATACTCTCCGGTTTAGTGAAAACTCTAGCATGTACAATTTAAAAGTCGTCATTCTTTTTTTCCCCCCTCCCTTCTTTTTGTGAGTCTTGAGACATCTCTCTTTGCTATTTGTGAACTACAACAGTCGCCCCTCTCTGGTTCTCAGACATCCTGCAGGGCAACTGTTGAGGCGAGCACGCCTTCAGAATGATTAATCCGTTTGCCTTTCAGAGGTCTGTTTTGCTGGGCCCATGGCCACTGCCAAGAAAGGACACACTGTGACCACCAGCACCAGGAAGCAAAGGCACAGCCTCTAAACTCAAGGTTAGCCTGGACCTGATGCTGAGAGGGAGTTGTAAAATAAATTATGCTGTGTGGCTTGGGAAGGTAGACTTTATGTCAAGCCAAACTTCAGAAACAATTTATGGAGTGGTCAGTTGGCCTTATTTATTTCATCTTTCTCCCACAAACTTACAAAATTAAACAAACATGAATATGGAGTGTCAAGGGCAAGGTACTAAGACTCCCAATGCTAGCGGCCCCTGCACCTCTTCCCTGGCTGGACACACGACTCCACCACCTTCACTGGATCTGAAGCTCAGCATGAAGGATCCCAGCCTAAGAGAGGGGAGTGGCCAATAAAAACAGGGGCTCCACTGGCTTCAGGTCTCCCGGGGAGCTGCCTGGGACCCTGTGACTGCTGAGTAAAGCACTCTGGTCTGATTGGTTGCAACAGCTTGACCAATTCCCTCTGCTGCTGCCTGGGTCACTTTCTGGTGACTAATGGGAAAGACAGATTTCCCATCGGCTCCCTGAGAGACGGTTTGATAAAATGATTTTGCTCACACACCCAAAAGGGGAACCAGAAATAAGCATGGGAGGTGATGTGTCTCCAGTGGAAGAGATTTCAGTCTTGCCCTCTTGATGTCCAGACAAGTTGGGAAAAAAGAGGCGGCCCGTCTCTGTCTCCAGAGGCACTTTCCCTGGGTAAAGTAGAGTTGTGTGGGGCCGCGGAGGCCGCTTTAAAACTCATGGGGGCCTGGAGCAGAGAGAGTCTGCTATGACTCAGGCTCTCTGAGAAATTAGTGCAAATAAATCTGAGGCAACTATTTTCAATAAAACTTTAAAATATATACATACTGACAATCCACGTGGAGGGGAAAAGACACACTAATTTATCGGCTGTTGGCAACTCAACTCGAGACAACTTAGCCCATACATTCTTGTCTGCCCTGGGCCAAACAACACACATCTAGTTATTTGACTGTCTTCTCATAAGTCAGGTCTAGAGGTGCAGAGAGGAAACGCCCACTGGATCATTGGCATCCCCAGCTCTTTAATCATTTCTTTGGCTCTCGCCCGAATCCCCTCCAGGTCACTGACATCTTGCTGGTTCAGAAGTGTTTAGAAAAAAGCACGATATTTCATCTGACATTCTTGAAGGTTCAGTGGGGGAGTAGAAAAGGGTGGGATGGAGTTCCTTACTCTACTGGGTAAGAGACCGCATCTGAACAGCTACAGCTGAAAGAACTGCACTGTCACTTTCCTCCCCTACCATATGGTCTCTCCCTCTCATATCTGATTTATGACTCTCGATTACCGCAGATCCTTTGGCTAGGCTGCTTTCCAAATGTCTTCCTACTGCTGAATGTTTGGGTGCCAATACCTCCCCAGGGAAAAGCAGAGACAAAGAATAATGGTGTCCTTACTTCTGCTCCCCACCGCTGCCCCGCCATGCAGTGGTTCTGGTTTTGTTTGAATTATCTGGAACAGGAAACCCAAACTGATTCTGTTTCCTTATCTAATCTTTAAAGCAAGACAAGTTGGGATTACATTTGCCTGAAAAGCAGGTCGATTGAGTAAAAAAAAACTCAAAAGCCATATATCTAGCGGTGCTCTTGTTTTGTATATTCACAGCCATACTATTCTCCAGTGGTTCCCCCACAAAAGGCTAATAATCAATTAGGAAGAAGGATACAAATTGGAGGACCTGTTAATCAAGTCACAAGGAGTGTGGAATGCCCTCTTTTTCTAGCTGTTCAAACGTGACAGCTTTCAGAATCCTCTCCAATCAGAAATGCCCATGAGTTTCAGGGGAAGAAACAATTGACTCATCAACCCAATCTACCGATTGAGTTTTAATTTTCTCTTTTCACAAAGAATTTCTTGTATTAGGCAGCCCACAAAATACAATAAAAATAAAATGCTGTTGGTGCTATTCTTGAATGATGCTCTTACAGTTCTGTGGTTTATACTTTATTCCCACCAATTCCATTAAACATCATCTTTTCACACTGTTTTAGGAATAAGATGATTCCTTGATTGCCTGTAAGTGTTGGAAAACTCTCATTCATTCATGTGATAAGTAATTATTGTTTACCAGGCACTAAACTAGATTGAGACCTACAAATAGTTTTCAAAGAATTTGACAATCTAGCTAGAATAATCTAATGTAAGTCTTAGAACAAGGGGCAAAAAGATGGGAATATGATCTGAACACACACCAGAGAAAAGGAAAGAAAAAGAACATAAAAGCAGAAGAGCACAAATGACTAACTCACGTGGTATGGAAGCAGCACACTTTTGGGGATGAATTAAAATGTACTCATTAGCAACTACTGTGAGTGTTATAAGGTGACAACATTTGTGGCAGAGAGGTGAAGCCAAAGCTGCCCTCCAACGAGCCAAGTCTGCATTTCATTCCCACCCTGATCACCCATGTTGAATGGGCAGAGAGGCAATGACTACATTTGTCCGCTAAAGAAACTACAGGAGGGGCCTCCCTGGTGGCGCAGTGGTTGAGAGTCCGCCTGCCGATGCAGGGGATACCGGTTCGTGCCCCGGTCCGGGAGGATCCCATATGCCGCGGAGCGGCTGGGCCCGTGAGCCATGGCTGCTGGGCCTGCGCGTCCGGAGCCTGTGCTCCGCAACGGGAGAGGCCACAACAGTGAGAGGCCCGCATACAGCAAAAAAAAAAAAAAAAAAAAAAAAAGAAACTACAGGAGAAGTTCTGGCTGAGATAGGTGAGCTGTGAATCCAAAGATGCATATTACACTTTTTAAAAAAGCAGCAATAACAAGGCAATTATGAGAGCCAGTCAAGGATACAGTGAGGTGGCATAATTGAGCAGGAGTGCTGAAGGTGTGGAGCTCATCATGGACTAGACACACGGTTTCATTCATTCATTCAGGTTGGTCGCACATCACCCCAGAGGGGATTGCACTTGCTAGCTCCTCCTGTAGTTATCTTCTGCGGTGCTTTATTTAACCTCCTTGATGTGGACCTATTATTCCCCTTTTCAAGGTCAGAGGGATGTGCCCCTACTTCTAAACTCTCCACTGAAACGCTCTCTTTCAGTGGAGAGTTTAGAAGTAGCGTGACTGGAACTCAAAAACCCACTTCTCTTCTTCGATTTGCTCTCTTTCTGGGAGTTAAGCCCAAAAGAAGGCAGAAAAGAGATGAATCGCATCTCTTTCATTGTTTGATTTGAATTTTACTTTATTTTATATGCCGTGTGGGTAATGCCTAACACCTCTCAGGAAATGACAATGGGAGAAAGCCCTTGGGGATATTAGGCCTTCAAGCCCTTCCAGTGGTTAATACATGCCTTGGCGCACTCTCACCCAACCAATTACTAAATACAACAAGAGAGCAGATTAAGATTAACAACGACACCCTCCCTTCCTAAAATTAATAATAATAACAGTAGCGGAGGAGGTGGGGTGGTGATAGCAGTGGTGGTGGTAAACCTTTTAGTTTGTTGTGAAGAGTTACACATGCCTCCCCCATGCTTGGTCAAAAACACCAGTCTCTTTCTTGGAATATCCTTTCATAGCTGTCCACGATAAAGCTGGGTGAGCTGACTCAGAACTAACACAAGGTCTTCATCCAAGAAGCCCCAACTGGCTGTCGTCCAACCCCAGTGTGAATAAACCAAAGCAAGATTCTCAATCCTTAGACAGAATACACATTCTCCTCCAACATGATGCCTGTGAAGAATCTTCGTAAGGTCGATTTTCATCTTTGTGGAACACTTTTTTAATGGCTGACAAAATAGGATTGTCCATGAAAAACAGAAGAATCTTGTCCTTTGCAAAGAGATGAGAGTGATCCAAGACATTTGGGTTCTTAGGCTCTACTTGCCTGCTTTCCTTCAGTGCTCCAAAGGCAGATTCTCAGAGAATGGATTGGAATCTCCCAATGGCCTGGAACTTTGTCTCCTTGAGTGTCCACATCTACAAGTGGCATTTTTTAAAGTTCAGTTTCTGAGAATGCCTTTTTAAATTAAAATAAAATATCACGTCCTTGCTGTTGCATCACAACCAGTAACACCCTATTAATTCTGGCTGTGTTGGGCTCTAAATGGCAATTCTAAGGAGGGTATGGCCTGTGTGATCTTCTGTCCCAGAAAATTCGAGAGTCATCACCTATGACAAGTCTGTTTCCTTGACCTAAAGAGCCTTCCAATTTCTCAACCATAAAATGGGGTAGTTAAGGTTGCCTTTTCTTTTCTACTGAGTGAAGATGGGATATCAAAACAATATTGGAGACCAAGCTATATGAACTAGATATATTAATACAAGTCATCACCAGAATGGGCTGTTAAATATACTAAACAATCAACTGAGTTTGCTCCTAACTTATCATCAATATTACTAGAGTTCCCTGTCAATACTCCAACTGTCAACAATGAGACATCATTCTGTTGTAAGACTAACTTTAATAACCGAGATGATGGAGAAAAATTTTTTTAAATATGATTTGTGCCAAAGTACCAAGACTTGGTGGTGGTATAGACTCTATAAACCCACAGATGGAATTTGCAAAGATCTCAAATCAGACCAAGAGCATTTATTCTGAAGAAAATATTTTATTACCTGACCTCCTATCTACTCACATGAAAAGCTTCTTACAACCATATAAGCTTAGGCTCCATGAAAGACAGGACAGCGATGAGAATAGGAGCTGGGCTGATCCCAAGGCTTTTATTATTTGGATTAAAGAAAGAAGACTGGACCACATGGATAGCTTTCTGGTTGTTTTATTCCATGCTGAATAAGGTCACCAAGGGGGAATAATTTTCACTACCAAAAATTAGCCTAAACCTTAGTTTAATTTGCATGGCTTTCCACCCTAAGTGTGGATCTTGTCAAGCATAAACTATATTTACCAGACATAATGGATCTTGGCAGGTCAGAAAATTGCAGTTTGGTCTCTATTACACATAAACCACCAATGGAGAAAATGCTACCAGGATTGCCAGTAAAATACATAGTAGGATATCCTTACTTATCCTGCAGGCAGAAACACTGACATCACTTCTGGTCTTCCACAAAGCAGAGGAAGAAGGAAAGAAATTTAAAGCCTCATCAGCTTCTAGTAAAACTGTAGGCTGCTCATCATGGAGAGGGTGGCATATGACCAGACTCTTCGTCTGCAGTTAATAGCACTCAAGGAGCAAGTGAACAACCACCTTCTCCGGAATAAGCTTAAGTTGCTGTAGTGAAAGGAGAATGCTCCTTCCCAGACCCCTAGCTTCCTGAAATACTGGGGGTGGTGTGACATTCTGCCAATACGCATCTCCAGTACAGATGACCTCTACAGGATACTGTTTAGGGGTTTTATTCCTCTTCATAGTTGGCAATTTGTGGATAACTTTATCAAAGAATGGAGTCACTGCAGAGGAAAAGCGTTTCCTTTGGATGGTAACTTCTTGGATTCTAGGACCATCATATGTCAAAAAGTCCTAAATGTCTTTCTTTAGAGCCAAGAATACTAACTGTCTCCACAGGAATATACAAACAGGTCCTAAAATGGAACTCATCACCTCTTCTGAACTGCTTTCATAGCTCCTGAAAATCTTTTCCGTGTTGGTACATGTCAGTGAATGGTACTACCATCCAGGGGTAGCATAAAAAGACTTAACAATTAGTGGGCAGGGGGCCTGACCAATCAGAATGGACACTGGCCACTGAGTTGGAGCAGGATCCTAGAGTCAAGAATGTGCCTGACTTCCAAGGCTAACTCACAAACACTTCTGATTTAGCTTCAACCTTGTTGACTGGAACAACAGTCAACTTGGGCTTGGAGTCCGGAACACCATGTAAGTCCAACGGCCCTTAGGCTGTGATACCATGAGGAAGCTACAAGATGTAGGTACTTCAGTCAGAAACCCTCGTCTGTGGGGTCCTCCAAGCCCAGGCACAGCCAAATGAGTGTACGAGCATAAGCATTCAAATAATTCCAATATCCAGACAATTCATCCTCAGCATTCAAATCTTCCCAGCTAAGGCTACAAACATCGTGGGGGAGAGAAAAATCATCCCCTTATCCTGTCTGAATCCCTGAGCCACAGAATCCATGGATCATAATAAAATGGCTGTTCAGTCACTAAAGTTTTGGTGTAATTTGTTATGTAGCAATAGAAACTAGAACAGCTATATAAGTGGTTTCTATTTACTTGGTCATCATCATTATCATTATCATTATTCTCATTATATTATTACAGCACTTAGTAAAATACTTATACCATAAATGTCTGCTTATCTATCTGTAGCCCTCATTAGATTCTGTAAGCTCTGTGTTTCAGGGTCTGGCACAGGACCATACTCACAATATACACTAAATTTTTTGTTCAAAGAACTAATGAACTCCTTCAAACCAACTAGATCTCCAGTGCTCTGACACACAGTCTGCCTATCAGTGAAACAAACAAGATGACAGAATAATGATATTTAGCCCAACCATAAAAATCACTCATAGTCTGTCTTACCACACAATGAGAACCACTGCTGATATTTTAGAGAACTTCCTCCAAGTCTTGGGTGTGTTCATTAAATTGAGATGTTCTATTGACTTTTCATACTTTGTTCCTACCTATAATACCATAAGCATAATTTCATATTATTCTTTAAAAACTTTATAGGCTATCATCTGAATATACCACACTTTTAACCATTTCACCTATTGTTAGATATTTAGGGTGTTTTCCATTTTCCTTAATATAAACAATGAAGAATTACTTTCAACATCATACTTAATGGTGAGAAACTCAAACTTTCCCACTAACATGAAATATAAGGCAAGGATGTGCCTTCTCACCACTCTTTTTCAACACTTACTGGAAGTCCTTACTAACAGAATAAGGCAGAAAAAGGAAATAAAATGTACAAGATTAGGAAGAGAAATATAAAATTATCTTTGTTCATAGATGCCATGATAGTCTATGTAGAAACTCTTGGAGAATCAACAAAAAAAACCTCCTGGAACTAATAAGCAATCATAGCAAGGTTGCAAGATACAAGGTTAATATACAGAAGTCCATTGTTTTCCTATATACCCAAAATGAACAAATAGAATTTGAAGTTAAAAACCATACCACAGGGAATACAGCCAATATTTTATAATAACTTTAAATGGAGTATAGCCTATAAAATATTGAATCACTATGTTGTGTACCTGAAATATAATATTGTAAATCAACTATGCTTCAATTTAAAAAAATACACACACACACAATACCATTTAATTAGCACTCAGTAAATGAAATACTTAGGTGTAAATTCTACAAAATATGTACAAGATCTATACGAAGAAAACTACAAATCTGATGAATGAAATCAAAGAGGAGCTAAATAATTGGACAGCTATTCCATGTTCATGGAAAGGAAGATTCATTATTGTCAAGATGTCAATTTTTCCCAACTTGATCTGGAGGTTCAGTGCAATTCCAATCAAAATCCCAATAAGTTATGCAAGTTATCTTGTGGATATCAACAAAATGATTCTGAAGTTTATATGGAGAATCAAAAGACCCAGAAGAGCCAACACACTACTGAAGAACAACAAAGTTGGAGGACTGACACTATTCAACTTCAAGACTTATTATAAAGCTATAGTAATCAAGACAATAGAGTAAATATTTCATATTTACAATAAAAACTACAAAATTGATTTTCAGAAGTATTGAAATATCTTCTGTAAGGAAAAAATAAGAAAGATAGTATGATCGTACTCTAATATTCAACAAGTATTACTATTTTTAACTCCAAATATTTTTTATTTACAAATATTTCATTGCCAGTAAGTTTGAATTTTCTGTGTTCAACTGCACATCTAATATTGCCTAGTTAACTCTTTAATCCATTTTTGTCTGCAGGATGTTTTGGTAGAACTTGTAAAAGCTCTTCCTACTCTAAGGGGATTAAATCTTTAATTATAGTTTTACATATTATATCCTAGCTTGCCGTTTGTCTTACTTTCGCTTATAACGTTATAGATATAGAAAAAAACATTTTTATCTTACAAAATATATGAATAATTTATTTTATGGAAGTTTGATACTGCTTTAACATTTTTGACAAATTAGGACATTGACCCTATACACAGTCTATCCCAAATCTCAGATATGGAGTGTCAGGTAGTATTAATTAAACCATTCTGTCTTCTTACAAGTATTAAGACATGTTCCTCCATCAAGATCAAGGCTGCCAAAGGAAACTGAATAGAAACTACATTTTATCTTCTGAGAAACTATTCCTAGGGTAACCAGTGTAAAAGCATCAATTTATAGATCTCTGTAATCACATGTTTTATTTAGTCTAAAAATCTTCCCAGTATAGAAGATGGACCCATTAGTGAATATTACCTTAAAATGGGTAAGCAGCATTGGCAACTTGTAAGTGTGGGGTCACAGGGTCTAAATATTTTCCTTAACAGAATTACTAGCTTTGGCCCTGAAGATCATTCATTCATATATGCTTTTCCAATAAGCATTTATTGAGCATTCACTTTGTAACCCAACTAAGGCTGAGAACATAAAGGAGAATAACATATAGTCTCTATCCTTAAGACGACCCTAAACTTGTTGAGTTCAGAGGAGGTTAACGTATAAACAAACGCTTGTTTCAACAATAGGAAGAGATAACAAACTGATAAAATCATTCAAAATAATTTTCATGTTACTGACCAAACTGGAAGAATTTTCCCATTTGAGAGTTCTAATTAAGTGTCCACAGTCCCTCTAGATTTTGTCTCCTTTGTTTGGAGTTCTTTTGTTGCACTCTTGCTGGAGTAAAATTCACCAGAGACAGGAAGAGTCAGCTAAGGTGCACTGGTAGCAGCAAGAATTTACTGAGCACTTTCCATGGGCCCTCTGGAGACATTAAAAAGTATAAGGCATGGTTCCTGCTCAATTCTAGCTTAAAGTCAATGGTGGAAAATGAAATGTATACACATTAAATAATTTTAATAAAAGGCAAATGAATGGAGAAGGAAATGAGTGCTATGGAGAGACAGAGAGAGAGTCCACTTCAGGCAATGAGGGTAGGATAGGATATGAATGAGACCAGGAAATTCAATGGAAAGAAGACCGTGGGGCCTTCCTAGAAGTGCGGGGCATTTTTAGCGACACTGACATAAAATTTCCTCTTGGCTCGAGTAGTCTTTGGATATCTAAGTACACTTTTATTGTCTGAATAGTGGTCGATGTACTAGAGTTCAGAGGTAGTAGGTGTTTCTGAGGATATTTAGTTCAACCTATTTATTTATTTGTTTGTTTGTATATTTATTTATTTATATTGACATAGAGTTGATTTACAACGTTTTGTTAGTTTCTGGTGGACAGCAAAGTGATTCCTTTATACATACATATATATCTAGTTTTTCCAGATTCTTTTCCCTTCTAGGTTGTTACCAAATATTGAGTAGAGTTCCCTGTGCTATACAGCAGGACCTTGTTGGTTATCTATTTTATATATAGTAGTGTGTATATGTTAATCTAAAAACTTAGGCCAAAGAGAAGCAGCCACATGCACCCCAAGAGGGCACGTTATTGGAATCAAGACACAAGCCTGCTACTCTACACTCTGCCCGTCTTTTCTACTACTACTAGAATTAGAAAAGCTAGAATAATTGAGTTCAGAGATTACAAACAGACCATTCACACTAGAAATTCTACCTCCTTCACTCTAAGACCCCTTCTGAAAGTATCATACCTTTTGGGGACTTCTAGGCTGCACTTGAATGGTGAAGCATTCAGTAAAGACCACTATGAACATTACTGTATAAATTGGTTGATATTTACTTTTAGAGTTCCCTTAGAATGTTTAAGGAGCCCCAAATGAAATACAGTACACTCAATTGCTACATAAAAGTAAAAGCAAAATAAAATTTTCAGGTAAAGCAGAGCTATAAATCTAGGAATTTAAACTCCTCTCCTCAGGCAACTGAAAGCCAATTCCACATTTCCTCTTGCTGACAGCCTCTCGGGCATTCAAATAGGAAAGAGTTGAAAACCAGGATTTCCGATCCAATCTAATACTGGACAACACTTAATGGCTTAAGTAGATTAATAATAGTCGTGCTATTGGAATTTTGCCTTTCACCGCCTTTCACCGTAAGCTTTGCCTGTACTTGATCTACAGGGGGGCTGAATGCTGAAGAGTCTTTTACCAGACCTGCTCTCATTCAGCACCCCATCTGGAACTGACAAGCCAATTTCAATACCAATCAATCAGTGAGAATTTATTGACTGCTACCACACTCCCCACAGTACCTATGATACTGGCAGAGACTTAGAAGAATTGTTAAGCCTGTTCACTTTCTCAAAGAAGTTAGAATTGAGTTGGGTTTTTAATATTAACATACATAGAACAAATATAGATCCAAAAAAAATCATCATCAGTAGAAAGCTCTCAATTTTAGAAGACTCATACTATACAGGCTAGAAGGTAGAGCTCTAGGGAAGTAATGAGAGTTAATGGGGTTATGGAGCCCATAGTGGAGAGGAAACTCCTGAACATGCCTCGAAGGATGCACAAAATGTGAACAAAAAAACAGCAGAGGGAAGACACTTCAAGAATAAAGTAACCATCTAAGCAAAGATGAGTTACAGCTGTGGGATGATGACGAGGAAGCCTTACCGGAGGGTAAAGAGTGGGAGAAGTTTGGTTAGAAAAAGAAAATGGGAAGCTAGAAAGAAAAAACTGGATATAACATTTGATACAAAATATGAAAATCTGTTTTCAAATGTGTCTCTCTCCATTTAATGATATCATGCAGATGGCTGAAACATTTCCGATATCTGTTGTATCTTGCCAAGGTATTTAGCGAATAGTAAATACTTAAGAAATATCAAGTGAATAAATAAGTTGATTAAGAGAAAATGTCTAAGAGTAAATTATACCTAAAATACATGGATCCAAGTATGTTTTTTTAAAATATGAGGAGTAACAAAATTTCCTGTAAATATCATGCTACCCTCAACTAAACACCCAAAGAACAAAGAAACCATACGTTCCAAAAGAAGAGTCAACACAGATACATCCCAGTGAACAAGATGGACAGGGCTTTGCTCTTTTGGGGTTTACAACTGAGTGAAGGTAGTGGTGGGAGAGGAAAAAACCTAAGAGGAGGGACGAAGGGGAGGAAGGCGAGGAAGGAGGGAGGGAGGAAGAGAAGGAGGGACACACTGAGACTGATGGAAAGTGACTAGTGTGTAGGTGGGTTTGGCTTTACAGTGAGTGGCCTCTTGAAAAGATGCTCATCATCACTAATTATTACAGACATGCAAATCAAAATTGCAAGGAGGTATCACCTCACACCAGTCAGAGTGGCCATCATTAAAAAGTCTACAAATAACAAATGCTGGAGAGGCTGTGGAGAAAAGGGAACCCTCCTGCACTGTTGGTGGGAATGTAAATTAGTACAGTCACTATGGAGAACAGTATGGAGGTTCCTTAAAAAACTAAAAATAGAGTTGCCATATCACCCAGCAACCCCACTCCTGGACATATACCCAGACAAAACTATAATTTGAAAAGATACATGCACCCCTATGTTCATAGCAGCACTATTTACAATAGCCAAGATATGGAAACAACTTAAACGTCCATCGACAGATGAATGGATAAGGAAGATGTGATACATATATATCTCAATACAATGGAATACTACTCAGTCATTAAAAGGAATGAAATAATGCCATTTGCAGCAACTTGGATGAACCTAGATATTATCATACTAAGCAAAGTAAGACAGAAAGAGAAAGACAAATACCATATGATTTATATGTGGAATCTAAAATACGACAAAAATGAACATATCTACCAAGCAAAAACAGACTCATAGATATAGAGAACAGACTTGTGGTTGCCAGTGGAGGAGAGGGGGGAGGATGGGGAGTTTGGGATAAGCAGATGCAAACTATTGTATACAGAATGGATAAACAACAAGGTCCTAATGTATAGCACAGGGAACTATATTCAATATCCAGTGACAAACCATAATAGAAAAGAATATGAAAAATAATATATATATATGTATAACTGAGTCACTTTGCTGTGCAGTAGAAATTAAATGCAACATTATAAATCAACTATACTTCAATAAAAATTAAAAAACAAAACAAAAACAAAAATAGAGTGGCCTGAGAATACCTCTCTGAGGAGCTGACACTAGAGCTGAAACCTCAATGACAAAAAAAAAAAAAAAAAGCCAATCTCACAAAGATTTTAGGGTGGGGACCACTAGTCAGGGTCGACAGCCCTATGTGGAGAAGACAACAGTGTGCTCAAGCCACAGGAAGGTGTCCACTGCGTCTGGAGTGTGATGCCAAGCTGGGACAGAGAACAGGAGCCTGGGAAGGGAGCAGGGCCAATTCACAGGAGGCTTGGAAAGTTCCAGGAGACCTCCCACTAAGGACAAAGCATTAGCAGGCACAGTTACTGGAGAGACAGAAGACATCCCAGCACCCATGGGGCACGTTCTCCGTAGGAAACGTCCATTCTCATCAAATTGTCTGTTTGTCTCTGAGCCTGGAGACATGGCTGTAAATTCAGATCAGACCTCAAGATACCAGAACCATTCCCTGATTTATCTGTAGATAACTGAGACTTGCAGCTCGAGGATTCTACTCGTTTCTCACAATGGTTAATGTAGAGACTCTTTCCTCTATAAAAATCACCTCAAACAGTAATTGTCCTTTTTCTGTGGTGAACTGTAATCCAGGAAAAAGAGTGCCTTATAAACAATGCCTCCACTGCAGTATTTCTCTTCTCTCTTCTCCCCCGACAGCCCAGGGAGGAGTATTCAGAACCTTACAGTCCGAGCACACATTTCAATAAAAGGTGGCTGCCCCTTCCACGCCCTGACTCAACCCGGGGAAGAGGAGAAGCAGAAACTTCCCTTCCAGATGTGCAATGAGGGGAGAAAGTCACTCCGTCCTCAGGGGACAAAACAGTGCTGTGAATTTCAAAGGCGGATGCCCCAGAGGCCCCACCAGACTCACTCCACAAAAATGTTTGATGAATGACCATGGCAGGCATCAACTTTGCAGATTAATGACCGAAAGAGTTTAGTTTATGTCTCAGTGGAAGAGGATAAATTTTCTCTTGGCTTTGAGAATCTGAGGGATTGAGAAACCCAGCTAACCACAGCACCTCTGCCTTCATTCACAATGCTTTACCATGGATCGTTTACTTTCTACATTCCCCTTTCAGTGGGTTTTCATAAATTTAAGCGAAACAGGCAGGATGTCTGTGTTCTGCTTCTTTTGCAATACGATGGCCACCAAGTCATTAGAAATTGTCTTTGGGTTGGTATGGTTGGTGGAAAATCACTGAGGTTTGTTGTGAAATTCATTCTCAACTCATAACTCAACTAGACACTGAGTGGATATTTTTCCAACTTTAAACCAGGCTGCTAAAAAGTACTGGCATCAAATTAAAAATGTATGTCAAGGCTAAACGCTGTGTGTGTGCGTGTGCGTGCACACGCATATGTGTGTATTTTACATAGTGTAAACTCCCTACCCAGAAGTTAAAGCACAAGCTAAAACCTGAGCCCAGGAGTCAGGATTCTGATTATTTTTTTCTACCCTCCCCCATTTCTCCATCTTAACAAGGCCTTATTCTTTCACATCCCGTTAAACATTATGAACAATGTTTCCATGAGAAGCGATATTATTACTTGGCTACCCCCATGTCATATTTTGCATGAACCATCATATATATGAACTAATCCATCACCTTTCTTGAACAATTACAATCTGCCTAGCCCTGTTCTAGGTATTTCTTGGGGATACAAGGAGAGAACAAGGCATGCTCTCTACCTCACAATCCATCCAAGAGCATATGTGGAACTTCACAGAGCACTACAAGATGGTAGGTGAGTAGGAAGGCATGTGAGACATCAAAGTACATAGCTAGAAAATGGTCTGGAAAGGGTTGTGTGAAGTAAAGGGCATTTTCACGAGACCTGGAAATACAGGTAGGAGCTAAGACAAGAACAGAAAAGCTAAAGGAAGGGGATATTCTGTCCTAAGCACAGTGACATGGGAGGTGAGGGTGGGAAAGCAGAAGATGGGTTTCCAAGTGAGAAGGACTAGGTAATAAAGAAGCAACACATCACAAGGGTTCTTAGAACATCAGAAAGAAGAGGAACAGAGAGTCTTTATGGATTATTAAGAGAGGGTAGGTGAGGGCCACAACAATGAAAATAAAAGTTTAATTTCCCAACTACTTGGAATATATTTTAAGAGAAATTGTAGGTAGGTGATGCGCATTACATGAGTGATACATATGGACAACTGTCAATTCTACTTTGGCTTCTCATTAAGAGAATTAAAACCTTGATATTTTCCCCTTTTTTCAATTAGCACAAACAAAAAAAATGACCAATCTCAAATAAATGACATTTTTAATGACATAAAAAGTTTCCTAAATGACATACAAATGGTTTTAGAAACACTGCCTCCACTCTATGTGTAATTAATAAGGACAAGACAAAGATGACTTATTTCACAGTCAATGGCCAACGTGAGGGATTATTTGTAGCAGGTAAAAGGCAATTAATGAGAATTCGATTTGCTTTCCTGCCTTAAAACAAGACAGGCTCATTAAAAGCACACTGGTGACAAACAGGATGACTAACTTTTTAGAGTGCCAACCCAGGGTGCATCCATGCCAGAATCCACTCCCCAAAATAATACATAACAAGTCATGATACACATATATAATTACTTTAACATAAAAATATGAAAAATCCATTTTTACTTGAAATCATATGTTATTTTATATGATTTACCCTTCATTGATATAAATCCTATTATTTAAACAAAAAGGAAGACTAGTTAACAGTGGCAGTTAATAATAATTAATAGTAGGACTAACTAAACAGATAATATATGGGAGAAAAATTTAACAATATTTTTATGATGTTTCTTATCCTCTGATACAGCAATTTATTTTAGCTTTTTAAACTCTCTATTGGATATTTAAATTTTACTATCTTATTATATTATTCTATATTCTTAAAATACATAAATATATGACTTTTTAAAAGGATAATGAAAATACAATAGAAACAGATATCTGCATTTAATAAAAAATAACAATGACATGTTTCTTTCTGTCTTACAATATAATAGGATATTTTTACTCCTGCTATTCCTTTTTCCAATAGTACTTCTCTGAACTGCCTAGAGCCTTTAGGATACCTTCTTTTCCTTTATGTAGTAGTAACTGAATGTATAGTCAAATGTAAGATTCTGTTTGACTTGTGGCTATGCTCTTATCAAGCCCACATTACAGTGTTCTGGTGTCAGTCCAATGTGGAGACATCAAACTAAACACCATGTCAGCGAAAGCATTTCAGCGTGGAACATTTCAGAGTTTACTTAACTAGCAAGAACAGGATCTTAGACTTATAGGAATTGGTTTCCAGCTCTCCAAAAATGTTCCTTCACTCTGTATTTACATGCTTATTTTGATAGAACAGCAGTTTGTCAATCAGATCTTTGCATTTATAAATTCATCATAGAGATGGTTCACGTACATTGTTTTTAAAACATGAGGAAGCAAATTAGATGCCATCATAAGTTAAACTTCTTTTTCTCAGGGAAAGTAGATTTAAGGCACAGAGGTAATTCAAACTTGTGAAATCGCAGTTGGATTCCAAGTAAGTTATAGTTTTAGTAAAGAAATTGAGAAAGACCTATTTGACTTGGCTGTACTGTGGTGACATTTTTTTTTTTCGTTCAGAAGCACCCTATTTCCAAAACACTAATTTCCAAAAACTGAGTTTTTTTTTTCTTTGTATGATCTTTTGTCATATCCTACACATAACATCAAACAAATCAGGTCATTCTTTTCTAGACTCTTTGTGACCTCTTCATAGATTACCAAAGAACTGTGGAGAAACAACATATACATTTCTGTTTTACTGTAATCCTTTTCTCCGTTCTCATCCTCGAAGTATTCCAAATTAGAGAAGGACATTCCTCTCTTGTCTCATACTTTGAAAATATGATTTAGAGCACGCCAGCATTTTAACATCTTTTCTGTGGCTGGCAATAATGAGAGCCATTTTGTACGTAAGTATAGAAAAAGGCTGTCTCCTTCCATTTCTATAACTTCAAAAATTTCAAGTGCTTCTGCCTGTTTTGAGGAAGCTGAAAGTGATCAAAAACTTTCTTTATGAAAGCTTCAAAATCATAGGGAAGCAAATCACGCCCCTTTTCACCAGTGTTGTAGACAGGGTGGACAGGATGTTTAGCTGGTGAGATCGTTTCATTTTCTTTGGTAAGAACTTTAAACACTGAATGGAATTTGCCAATATTTACATTTGTGTTGTCTGCCAGTATGCAGATAGATGAGTGAAGTATAGCTTGTGTTTAGACAATCTTTTGTTTTATGTTTTCTGCAGTTTCATTAAAATCTTCATCAAAAACAAGAAGATCATTTGAAGCTCCATTTTTCAAGTCCAGATACTGAAAAGCCAGAGGGAACATTATCTTGTTGCTATGATTTGAGGGGTCACTTGATCTACCATGGAAAGCACGGTTGTTCATCAGACCTGACAAAATGAGCTCTACTCTCTAGGGGGCCAACTCATGTTACCCCAAATTTCCCCTTTGTTCACCCATAGGACATTTTAACGGCAACCTATGAATCAGGAAATACAAGTTTAATCAGTTTCATAGAGCAATCACAAGAACAATATGATAATGCAGCTTGTTTATGTGACATACCCAGGCTAACTCAGCAGGGACCATGTTCTGCTAAGCGTTGGTGTCTTCTTGGAAGACGAGAAAGCTTTTGACTGATTTAGAAGTACTTGTATGTCTCATCCCAAGACTGTGAGATTCAGTTTTCATATGTGCCTTCACACCTTCTCCACCGTGTCCAATTGCAAATTCTTTTTTTTTTTTCAACTTTTAAAAATTCTCTTCTACATACTGTGCAAAATGCTCTGTTTGATTATTTATTGGCCAATTCAATTGTATGAATCCTTCCATGTTTCATTAAAATAACAGCCATTTAACCTTCTTTCTCTGGGATGTCTAGATCATGCTGACACTGGTGTTATAATCATCCTCATCTTTATGATCTGAACTCTTAGAAAATACGGTCACAATAGTCACAATGTAAAAATTAAACTAGCACTATCTTGATACAAAGTACAACAGTTAATCCACAAAGTCAAATAGATGGATTGTTAACACTCATACTCATGATGTGCTGAAGGTGTACAATTAAGTTGCATCAACTGGAATGAAACAACAGTGGATGATTCATTAGTGTGAATTTCAAATCATGGTTACTAACACAAGGCAGGAAAACAGTGACAGCAACTACAGAAGGTGAATAATCTATACTGTATCTATTTGGCACTAAAAACAGCATTGCTTACCACGCCTATGTTTTTGGGCTGCCATATGGGTTTTATATTTTTCCGCCAACCTTTGGCATCCATCATCAAAACCCAAGATTTTTTGTATCCCAGGGATGGAATTCCCAGCATGCAGAACTTTCAGTGCTAAAACCAGGACAGTGGTAGGCAATCCAGGACGGTTCACACTGCTAAGACTTGATGCTATTCAGCATAAATACTTGCAGAGTTTGGAACAAAAGGAACCATAAAGCCAATCATCTTCTCTCAAGACACAATGAAATAATAGATGGAATAAGCTATTTATTCAGAAACGCATCTGGGAAGTTATGATCCACATTCAAAAATGAACTGAATGCAGAAGCTGTCTATCTGAAAACTGTTCAATTGGGTCTGTCCAAAGGTAGAGACATTTAAGATGACTCAAAACCTATACAACTGATGGCTGTGACTTGTAAAAATGTAGGAGGAACAAAATCTGGTCCAGGTGAGAATAAGTCATTATGTCTTTGTCTTTATAATTCATCAAAGCTAAATTCTCAAAGTCTAAACCAAATACTGGAATACTCTAAACCTCTATTCGAATGGGCTGTACTATCTAATTTTTAAATCTTTTACTGTTTCATAAACAGGGCAACAAAACTATTAGTACCTTTTTTTTTTCCCCGCATGGCCAATTCTGTTTGGCTGTTTCCAAAATATATATTCATATGAACACTAGTCCATTACTATTAGTAGGAAAACCTTGGAGGAATGTGTGAATATACTTAGCCATGCCCAGTGGAAGCCTCACCAGGGACTACCCTTACTCACTTGTCAAAAAAGGCTCTAACTTGTTTCTGGAGCAGCACTGCCCAAAAGGCAAACAAAGAGACACTATGTTAATCAACCATGTACATAAATATATCTGAAGAACACTGGAACAAAAAAGTGTCAAACAGGGTTCCAAATTATAGATTTCCCATATTATTTAGTAGGCTTATGTGCAATGAGCACCTTCAGAGCTGGAAATCTTGCATTTGTGTCCCTCGTTTATTTGATCAGGAACTTTTAAAATCGTGGAACACTTCTCTGAAGCAATGTTCTACAAACTACAGTTTGGGATACATGGATATAAATACAGCAAAATGTTAAAACTGGATTCTTTTTCAAGTTCAGCTGAAGCCTCAAGACCATAGAAACAATTAGACCCACATTCCAAGATGGGGAGCCATATCACCCAGGCAGGACCTGCGACAGAGGGATCTAAGAACTGGATTTGCAACGCTTAGCTGACCACATCTCTCTACATTACTAAAAAAGATGTGGGATGGGGTAGGAGAGGAGTTTGAAATTGGGAAGTGGAGATTTCTTTAAAGAGAATTTTAGGTTTGCCTGCAATGCTTTACCTCCATGGAGAGGGTTAGAGGGTGAGAGGGAGTTCAGTGGATCACTTGGACAGCTTGGTGTGTGCCCCTTGCATTTTCAGGGTCAGAGTGAACTGATTCCTGACTTATGCCTAAAAAAATTAACAAGTGAAAAAAAGACTAAGGCTGAGGCTGCTTTCTAGGTGGCTCAGTAAAAGAGGCCTGTTTTGAGGTGGGGTATGTTAGCCATACCCCACTATTAATAAGTCAAAGATCTATATCTCCATGGAGAAGATCAGGGCCAAATACAAGACAAGGCCCCCTGGGTTAATCTTGGATCCTGCCCTGCTGGAGGTACAGAGATCTCAAAAGAGAGAAGTCCCCAGATGTCCAGGATTTGAAAGAGGAATAACAAGTGAACCGCCTCAGGGGGTGGATTTATTATCATCACGAGAACTGCAAGTGAGAGGACTCCAGCTGTTCATGAAGCAGCCTAAGGAGAAGGGTCAGGCTACACATCTGCCCCTGGAAGAGCAAACCAGGGCCAGGTTGGCAGCAAGTATGCTTCTAACTCCTCCTTTTCTTCCCTCTCCCCACCGGACCCACCTGGAGAGTGGAAATGAGGAGAAGATGAAAGAATAAAGGAAGAAGACATTCCTCAGCCCACAGAGGAGGCATTACCTGTGGATGAGTTTCAGTTCTCATTTTTACCTTAGATTTGTGATATTTATAACTGAACCCAGAGTGTTTCAAGAGTCAGTAAACAGAGGACTTACTATCTAAGAGCAAGCAGCAAGCTCTGGGCACCAACTGAGATTTTACTCAGAGGCAGAGGAAGAGCTAGTCCTACAGAGCGGATACACAGGGGCAGTTGTAAGTAAAATAATAAAGCTGTGTTGCACCCTAGCATGTACCACTAAACTAACATTTTTGTTAAAAGCACCAATGGCTTCATTGGGGACCATCCTGTCATTCTGTGACTCAGAGGCCCACTGTGAGGAGGAAGCTACACCCCCTTGCATTTGCATGGTACTTCCACATCCAGCTTCTCAACTGACACTCACAGCTCTACAAGGTAGCTGGGTAGGTATGACTGCTCCTATTTTACAGAGGAAGAAACTGAGGATCACATCTGTGACTTGGCTTATCTAAAGTCTAAAAACCCAGGCACTAGCAGATGCAAGTTGTAGAACTCCGGTCATCCAAACTTCTTGTTCCTTGCTTTTTACAACACACATGCTATTTTCTTTAAAGGACAAGAGGAGAGGTCACTTGCAAACACTAGAATCCATTTCTCCAACGTGATTGGAAATGACTTCTCAGTGAATAAAACTGAAATAATTACAGCTGTTAGGTTTTCTAGATAACAACATCAGCTTTGACGTAAAGTCAAGAGCAGCATAAAGCAGCATGACCCCAGGCAGAGTGGCTTAAAGTCTTTTCCCAAACCCGGCTGGTTGCTCTAGATAGCTGGATGGATTTTGTTTTTCTCCCCTCAAATAAGTGGGGTGGGGGGTGTTTCTTTGATTATATGAAAACAAAATATTGTGTATTAGTAACTCTTTTGGCACAAAGCACAAGACCTATTGTCAGTTTTTTGTTTGTTTGTTTTAAACTGGCACAAAATCTAAGAAAAGCCTCAAGGTGCAAATGATCTGCAGTCCATTTAACATCATGTTTGTTTATTTTTATGAGACCTCATTATTGCTCTTTGCCCTAAATTATAGTTACATTCTTGGCTCCATCTTCCACTCTTCTGCAAACTCCTAAATACTGTTTTTATCTGTATTTCCAAATAATCTTCAATACTTCATCAAACATTCACGTCACATAGATGATGTGTTAGACCAAGGCAAGGATCTGTGGAACCGACTAATTTAACCCAGAGCTGTGAGCCCAATTCTCTCCCAGGGCAAGTGCCATATGTCTTATCAGAATTATAAGGGAAAATCCCCAGGTTGCAACATTTCACAAAGATTGAGTCCTTTGGCTCCATGTTGGACTAGCATTGAAACATCTAGGTTTCTATATTTTTACATTATTACTTAGCTAGCCAGTTGTGTCCTAATTATAAAATGGGCCATCTTTTTTGCAAAAACTTAATTAACACCCCCTTTTCTTCTTCGTAATGGCCCTCTGCTAATCTTTGTCATCCTACTTTTGCCTTTGCCCCAGTAGGAGCTAAGCTCTTAAGGCTCCTGGTTCCTCCAACATGGAAAAATTCCCTGAAAATTTTTGTGTAAACAAACTTGGCTAAGCTGCTGCAATTTAGGGTCAAAATTTCCCCAGTCTTACTGAAACAGCAGCTTAAAGTAATAACAACTGCCCCTGGAATAGCAATAATAATCCCTTATAGCTATAAATTATAGTTCTACACACTCTAATTTATGTCAAGCTAAATGATGAAGTGCTAAACAAATGTAAGATTGTATTTGTATTAAAGTTGCCCCTTTCTCTAACTGTCAAAAATCCCACTTAAACTTTGAGGTTGGGTTTAGATAACAGCGCAGCAAAATGTTCCCCCACCCGGCAAGCACAGCTAATTAACCCCTTCTTTGCACCTCCCAGGTCTCTGTTTATACAACTCCAATAGCCTATCTCATGCCATTGAGGTTATTTACACATGCATTTTCACTAAATATTCCTTGAAGGGAAAGGCTCTCCACCTCCATGTCCTGGTCCAATTCTTAGGAACTCAAAAAGTGGTGTTGATGTGAGCTATCCATAACCCTATAAAGAACCCATGAAACCATTATCCCTTTTTAAAAACAAGCAAACTGAGCCTCAAAAAGATGAAGGGATCTTCCCAAAGTCAGAGATCTCGCTAAGAGAAAGGCAGAACGTGAATCCAGATACCCGCAGTTCCAGCGTCCATGTACTGATACTGTAATCCCTGTCTTTGGGAACTCCTTTCACGGAATGGTCCCTGTGAGCTCAAAGCAACTTATCTATAGTCATTTTGTTCATTTAACCCAACGAATAAAAACGTTTGTTTTTAAGAAACAAAATTCGACCTTTTTTCATGGAGAAAAGTTGTTTATGCCAACAAACATAAGAAAGAGAGAAGGGGAAAAGAAAAGAATAAAAAAAGGAAAGAAGGCAAGAGAAAAAGAAAAGGTAGGAAGGAAAGGAGGGAGGAAGGGGACAGATGGACAGAAAGTGTGAGCAAAAGCATTCCATGTTAACTTATGTCATCAAACTGAGTTTCAACCTGCCTTTCCAATTTCATACACCACCACTACCCCCCACTCATCCTGTGCTCCAGTTAAACTGGTCTAGTTGTGACAATATTGAGGATAAGCAACTAAAAACAAATTGATTCTTATATTGATCTTATATCCTGCAACCTTGCTAAATTCACTTATTACTTCTCGTAGCTTTTTGTAGATTCCATTGCATTTTCTACACAGATGATCATGTTATCTGTGACTAGAGCTTTTCTTCTTCCTTTCCAATCTGGATGCTTTTTCTTTCTTGTTTTCTTGCCTTACTGCACCGGCTAAAACCTCCAGTACAATGCTGAGTAGAAGGAGCAAGCATGTGTTTGTACATTTTTTTTTTAATGACAAAAATGATTGAGTATTTTTCAGGCACTGAGTAAAGTCCACACCAGTTAAAGGTGAAGAATTGGTGTCAACCCTGAGGATATCCTGACCTGGTAGAGGAGCTCTCTCTACTGGTAAGACAGAAAACCAGATAAGGCTGGAAAGATAAGGCCAGAACAGGTCCTTGAATAATAAAAGTAACAACAGCAGTAACAGGAGCCCCAATACTTATAGAAGGACTACTATGGGTCAGGAACTGTTGAAAGATCCTGATATGTAAACCCATTTGACTCTTCCATCTTATCCCTATTTTATAGGTAGGGAATAAGAGACACAGGAAGATAACTTGTGTCTCCACAGCCAGTGTTCTCAAGAGCTGGACTAAATTGCCTTCAGTTACCACGTCTTCATTAATAGGTACTAAGCGTCCACTCTTTGCTAATTACTCTGTCACTTGCAATTAATTTAACTATCACAATAATCTTGTCTTATAAATGAAGGAACTGAGCTTCAGAGAGTTGAAGTGACCTGTCCAAGGTCACCCAACTAGCACAAGACTCAAACCAAAGTGTTCTGACTCCAAATTCAATACTTTTTCCCACACTCCCTGATTCTTCTTCAAATAGCTAATATTTATATAGTACTTTGCAGTTTACAAAAATCATGATCACATTTATACCTTAACTGCCACTTAAAGGAATTGAGATTTTATTCACTAGGCAAAGGAGAACCTTCATCAGTTTTTGAGAGGAGGGAAAATGTGAGAGGGAGAAGAGGTATCTGGGGAAGACAAGGGCAGCATTGTGCTCTATGGGTTTGCTGAGGCACATCTGCAAGCACAGGGGTTAGGAGGCTCCCATCTCTCAGGAGGCTCTTCAGTAACCTCTGAACCCATGAGTCCTTCCCTCCAAACTCATTTGCCAGTCGGGAGAAGTCCTGCTTTAAATAATAAGCCTGAAGGGAACTCCCACAAGAGCAGAGATAATAAAAGTATTTCTTATGTCACTTCTCCCTGCATTTAACTTTCGGGAATATTTTTGTTAACTGGGAAGAGCACACCAAGGAACCATTATCACTGAGACAAGGAGAAAACGGATGGTAGATTTACTCAGTCACGTCCTGTCACTGTCAACAATTTAACTAAACATTCAATAGTCATAACCTCATCAGTTTTAAATTTTCTAGGTTTCTGGCATATATCTCTTCATCTCCCTCATTAAGTTTATAGAGTGTTCTCTGGTACATTTGCTCAGTATGAAGATTTCAGTTTCAACTGGCACATATTGGAGTCGAACAGGGGAATGATTTTCTTCTGCCTTAAGTAGTTAGCAGAATAAGAGAGCATATGAAATGGACCAAAGCCCAAAGCCAGGTATTTGGCCAGTAACAGCAGATGGCTTTGACCCCATCCATCACAATGTCACCCCGCTTACCAAGGGTGGGTCCAACACAGACAGACCAACCAAACCCGAAATGTGAATAGTCACTCTGCTTTCATCATCTTCCTTGCTCCACACCCAGTATCACGATTCCCTACTTGGGGACTCCCCTCATTCAGAATTGGAGTCCTGAGGTCCTCATTATAACCCCTCTAGGATGGTTGCTCCAAACAAACTCCCCAAACCCAAATCTATCCCGGTCCTCTTGCACTTACCCTAATTTTAACAAACTAGTATTCTGTGCTCAACTATGTCAGATGAAAATGACTGTTAAAAAAAAAACATTCAGGCATTACTTAAGTGATAGTAAGCTTGATGTGACTTCTTTCCCAGGGGTATATGTATTTTAACAAGGAGTGCACAGAATCAGGTGTGCCTTAACCTACAGAATAAGTTCAACTGTGGAGAGAGCATTCTGTGCAGCTTCAGAGTGGAACATTTTCCAGCATCCATCAAAACTGTCCTGTGAGAAACGGCTAACCCCATCAATATACTTAGACCTCAGTTTCGTCCTGTCATTTAGTAATATAATACTGATCTCATTGGATTATTGTGGGAGATGATCAAGTTGGTTAATAATTGTTATAAACCTCTCAGAAAGCAATACAGTACTACATGCAAGTGAGAGGTTCCTAATGACTTTTATGCTTTGTCCTTTATACAGGTAACGTACTTGGTCTCACTCCACGAAGTCAAAAGAGACTGGGAACCACCTAGGTAGTGAATCTATCTTTCAGCTAGACAGGAGTATAACTTCTACCAATACTACTTTCTGGGTTCAACTCCAGATTAATGAACCTATCTCTCGTTTCTCAACTACCCACAAAACTACAGCCCATGTTTCTTGGGTGGGATGAAGAGAAATCACCTTTAACGCTGGCAGCAGATATCTTCTGGTACCTACTAATAAGGCTGCCATACCAATAATGATGAACCAAGGCAGTGTGTGGACCAACTCAAGGGCAACAAGATGCTCTTAGATAAATAACTGAACCAAGGATGTGATCCATGAAGAAAGGTAATACTTGCTACTGTTTCGCTTTGAACAAGAGCTCCATTCCCAACCATAACAAATCTTTATATTTTTATCCAAAATGGATCTTCACAGATTCAACTGCTGCTGTTTTTTAACCAATACATTAGGGCACAGTCTATACCTTCTTTTGCTACTTTTCATTCCTAGGGTCCTTAGCATATTAGAAGTCTACTTGATTATCTATGAAAGTAGTAAGTTCTAGGTTGTTGGGGACATTAAATTATGGGAAAATGAAGATCTCAAAATTCCTAATCAAAGTATCACAGAAGGGTGGATCTGAAGAATAACCTGGGACATTCTCTTTGTTTTACAGGGCTGGGAATTGAGTCTGGAGCTTAAAGCCATATGCTGGAGTTATGAGGCAGATTTGAAATGCAGACTCAGGTCTAATATACCGTGTATCTACGCTACCATATAGCATCCTTTCCCCTCTGCTGCGCATGACATTAGTGCTAATGGAACCACTCGTCCTGTCATTGTTCCCTAGGAGTTAATGAAGGTCTCGCATTCCCACTAACCTTTTAAACTTCTACTTCCCCTACAATGGGTCTTCTCATATTTCCTCCTCAGCTTCCAGGTCAGTGCTGGGAACTAAAAGACCTGTCCTCAACACTTTTGCAATGACCAATGGGATGGATGAATACGTGGCTGCTCAAGTCTTTGTCATCAGCACTGCTGTGGTCTGTTAGCTGAGACGCCAATGTTCTCTGCCATAAAATGCAGCCATCATGACTCTGGGGAAAATGGGGGTGTGGGGCCTCCCTGGTGGCGCAGTGGTTGAGAGTCCGCCTGCCGATGCAGGGGATACGGGTTCGTGCCCCGGTCTGGGAGGATCCCATATGCCGCGGAGCGGCTGGGCCCGTGGGCCATGGCTGCTGGGCCTGCGCGTCCGGAGCCTGTGCTCCGCAACGGGAGAGGCCACAACAGTGAGAGGCCCGCATACCACAAAAAAAAAAAAAAAAAAGAAAATGGGGGTGTGGAGGACAGTTTCTGCAGCTAGCCAGCTCCACAGGCCACCTACAGCAGCAGTCCCCAACCTTTTTGGCACCAGGGACCACTTTTGTGGAAGACAATTTTTGCATGGACTGGCAGTGGGTGGGGGGGATGGTTCAGGCGGTAATGTGAGTGATGGGGAGGGACAGGGAGCGGAAGATGAAGTTTCGTGTGCTCACTTGCTGCTTACCTCCTGCTGCGCTCACTGGTCCATGCTGCCCCTTGCCAACCATCTCCGTGGTGGAAGGTTGATGACAGATGCAGAGCACACAACCCTGGCTGGATGCCAAACATGTGGACTCAAAACCAAGCAACCACATTATTCCAATCAAAGAAAATCTAATCAACCAACATTTCCAATGCCTACTATGTGCGTGCAGACAGCTGTGGTTAAAATGAATGACATTTAAGTCCTACTCAAACCCCAAATTCCACTGCTCTCTGTTCCAGATGCCTGATTCTGTATTAATCAAATATTCATGTTTTGAACCAAGCACCTGTTGGAATATGTTGATGTGCAGACAAAACCAAAAGTTATGAATTATTTCTCCACTCCTTTAATGGTACCCTGGTCAAGCTCCCTAGGTGGAGGCTGAGAAGGGTCTACCCCAAGCCTCCTACCATTTCTATGACTTCCATGCCTCTTGCTGTCTGCCGCTCCATCCAAATGCAGGAGAGGTAGGAGGGTCATGCTTTCTCCTCCAGCTCCAGGGAGAGAGTCAGGTGAGAACACCACCAGAGGCAATACCCTTCTGAAATCAGAGTTTGGTTGCCTCTAGGCTCACACGCACTCAATGCCAAGAGGGGGCCCTGTGCATAATTTGGCATCTGTGGTGCTCCAATAACAAAGGATATAATATCCCTTTATTTCTGGACATCCTATAGTGACAGTGACATCTTAGTTGACAGTTATGATTCTGCATTCTGCTGTAAATCAGGTTATTTCTGAAAGAACTTAAAGCAGGTGAATGAACATTCAGTTGCTTCATATCTGGCATCTCCTATAAGGAATGCCAGGGCCTTTACTGATAATACCACCAAGTATTGTGGTCATAAAATGAACAAAGTCTAAGGATTTGCTTTTAGCTTGTTTTAGGCCATTCACTGTTCTCATTCTTCAATAAGAAGAAATAGCCACCGAGGTGAAGGTGGGGCACCTCTCCATGTGTGATGGCGGTTTCTGATTTGTCAAGGCTCCCTAGCTGTTGTCAAGCAGGCTCTGTACACACTTCAGCTGGCATGACTGTGCTTGTCTTTCCTGTTTCCACAATGGCCTCTAAGCTCCTCAAAGCCAGCTGAGGCCTCATGCCCCAGGACACCAAGCACAAGGATGTGTACAATAATTACGATACCACATTTGTAGACGGGGAAAGAAGGAACCACTAAGGCCAGGCTTACTTGTAACCTTCCTAAACGGAGACTGGAGGTGGGAAAAGTCTGAATATTTGGGTCTCCACACCCTAGGCTTTGTGGCTCCCTCTTCAAGAGTGTGAAATAGATGACCCTCTAGTCACTTCCGTTTTACACTTCCCCTGCCCATCAGAGAGGGTAGTTTCTGCAGCCAGTCTGCTCAGGGAGCCACTGGGCTTCCTCACTGTCCATGCTCAGTCAAGGGAAAGTACATTAAGAGCACTTTCCTCATAGGCCTGGACAAACTAGAAGAAAGTTTAAGATTTCCATATCCGGGGGTTATGCTGTTCTAGACAGTGCTTTGGATGATTTCAAAAAAGCCATCCAGCTGGGTAGATGCAGCTACAGACACAGAGTTTGGTGAGTAGAGCCTAGGCTCAATTTTGATCCTGCTGACTTGCCCCCTTGGTTTACAGAAACCCGTAGTACTTTCTCATCCTTAAACCTAGGACCTAGATCAGGTTTCTCATGGTCTATCTCCTCTCTTCTGAGTCCCACTCTGATGTCCCTAGCTCTACAAAATCCCCTTGGCTCTATTCAAGAAGAAAACTCCCAAGACAGCTTCATCAAAAACAAAAGTTCTGACTCAAAAGTTTCAGCCCCTTTTATACTCTCAACCCCACCCCCAGCCCAGTGATGACCTCATAGATGAGAAGGATGTTGGAAGAGGTGGGGAGGGTATCCATACCTCCTCTTGTCTCTCTCTACATCCTGCCATTTCTTTGTTTGCACTCTCAACCTTGTTCTACCTTTCTCATTTGACTATTTCACTAGCTCCCCACTAACTTAACTTCTCTGTGACCAACTTGGCCCATGTGCCCCAGAGTGGAAGAACAAAAATTCCAAAGCCACTGCTTATACCCTCCCCATGCCAACTCCCTCTGTGGAATTTTGTGACCCAAAGATGACCCTGGCCTACATACTGGAATTTTTTTTTTTTTAACCATAAAAGAACTATTTCTGCAAAGAATTTTGAAGTTGTCATTTTCATTTTAAAAATAAGATGATAAAACACACACACACACAAGCCATTATTTGTAAAATGCCTACAGATGATGAAGAGGAATGCATATCAATATATACACAGGCATACAGATGAGTGAGCGAACACATGTGTGTGTATCTAACCCATGGGGGCCAGAACGAACCTCTCAGATGAAGAGAGTGGCTGAATACTAAGGAAAATGACAGGAATCAAGAGCGTTTTCAAATTTCTTCTAGCTTTTCCTTCCACCTGTCCCTCCAAATTAAAAAAAAAAAAAGTTTTCTCAGAATTCATTTAAATTTGGTACCTAAATGAGCTTCAAAAAGCAGTCACATGGATGGCAGAAATGCAGGGGTTACAAAGCAGGGGTCTCACTGTGGTATGAGAATGATTGCTAGCTAGAAAGGGGGATTTTCTAGTCCTCTTCTGGTATTGCTTAGCTAAATAAACTTTGACACCTCTGTGCCTCGATGCTTGATATCTTAGATCCTTTCCAGGGTTTACTAGTGTTCTGTGGTTATATTATTTAAAAATTATGTGGATATTTGGAATAATGATTACCATGTCCATGACGACCACCACTGCCACCATCATTGTCATCCTGACTTCTTTTCTTTCCAGACCAATCTGCAATTGCCTAGTTATACCTGTACCTTAGGAAGTGAACAAATAATTGATTTCCTCATTTTGCTATATATATTTCCTCGTATTTGCTATATATTTCCTCATTTTACTATACATCTGGGTAGTGCCAAGTTCAAAATTCATGAGTGCCAAAGAGCCCAGTGCAAGACTATCTCAAACGCTAATGATGGAAGACCCTTCTAATTGGGCTTCCAAAACAACTGTCAAGGGGAATAATGGAAATTCCAAGAAAACTTGATCTTCAGAGAGCTTCGGCTCTGCTTATGATCATGAGTTTGGGCCAGGTTCAGACTTTTCAAATGCTATTCCAAATACTCCCTAACCCAATAATTTGGGGCTATTCAAATGCTAACTCAGTGTCCCTTCCTGTCACAATCAGCATTCATGCAACACTTTACACTGTAAACAACTTGTGAAGTTGTACATGTCACTCCACTACGACACGAAAAAATGAGACTCAGTTCCTCAACCCAAAGATATCTTGGACAAGGTCATCTTCTTTTTTTTTTCTTTTTTTTCTTTTTTTAATATAGAATGCTTCAAGAATTTGCATGTCATCCTTGCGCAAAAGCCACACTAACCTTTTCTGTGTTGTTCCAATTTTAGTATATGTGTTGCTGAAGCAAGCATGGGAAAGTCTTTTTGAGAGAGAGAATGATAAGTGGTAAAAATCACAGGTTTTGGAATCACACAGACCAGCAATAACTTTAAATATCTAGGTTAAGAGAAAGTAGCATCTGAGAATTACCCACATGTGTTCTTCGTAAGGATTATTCATTCCTTACCTCATCAGATACAGTTGTTGGCACAAAGCATGTACTCAATAAATATTTATTGAACTAAATTATCCATCCTCATATTGAACACATTTACTTTCACTTAAAGGGGGCTCCATAATCTCTTGGCAACCTGATCCTGTGCTCCTTGCAGTTCCTTTAAGGGCGAGTTCTGGGTTTGGGATATTGATGTCTTTGTCCCACCTCATCCATAAAGCCTTCCCCGACAACTCTAGTCTACCTTACTCTCCTTTTTCTGAATCCCTGTTGTAATTATTCCAGGTTCTACTCACTTTGGCACACACGTGATATCTTATCTTACCATGTAAAATGTGTTTCATAAACACATCATCCTTCCCAGGAGCCTATAAGTTCCTCGAGGGCAAAGGCCATGTTTGATATTTATTTTGTATGTCCCATGGCACACAACACAATATAAAACCCATAGTACGCTTTGAACAAGTACCTGTGAAATTGAGTTGAATTTTAAGGACAGTACTCCACTGCCAGTAACGACTTCCTTTCAGAGAAGTATTGAAAGGCAGTATTGCCTATATTCACCATTCATTTCACCCAGACTAAGCCCATGGGCCTCTACGCTCTAAGCGCTAGTTAGGAAACAAAGGATCAGAAAGCAGCTGCTTACTTTCAACAAAGAGATCGTATTTCAGCCTTGGATTGCAGGATTTCACGTATTAGTCACTTGTGACTCTTAGCCAAACCCTTTGGTGTTATCAGGAATAAAAAGTAACCCAAAGATATGTCAAATATCAATTTCCAATTACTTTCCTGTGACACATTTCTGCCACTTGGGACAACTCCCAAGGGATCTGTTGCCCCTTATCAGCTCAGATTGGGTTTACCTTTCAGTCAAACAGGTAACACTCGGCAGTGCCCTGTTTAGCCTCAACATTACGTTGTCCTCCTCTGACACTCAGATTCTCTTGTGAAGTCTTCAATATTGGCTTACGCTGTCACTGGAGACCTGGTCCAAGTGTGGAAGGCCTGATATTATACCCTGAACCATATGTGTTGGGGTGGGATGGGGATAACTCTAATGGCTGTGGTGAGCTGTTTTTGGTTTCCCAAGTCTTAATTTGCATCGAGATGTTGAATGCAGGAACAAAGCCTCGTGCAGGACTTGCACATCTTCAACTCTAGCCAAGGGGGGAAGAAATAAGAGAGTCTCTAAAAGTCTTCACTTTGATACTCAAAACACAGAACAGCATTTCTACCCTCTAGGTCGCAGAAGGCAGGCCACAGACTAATTGAAAAAATCTTTGGTATTAGGGATGTTAAAACTGAGGATCTGCACAAAACCAGAAATCACATGTCCCCTTTATTACAAAGTAATGGAACAGAATTTGGAAAAACCAGGAAACATCTCCGGGTCCATAAATCAGTCCAGTTGGAGGGAAACACAAATGGCCAGCACCTGGAATGAGCCTTCATCTGGAGTGGGAGACCAGCCTAAAGAATCGAACTTCGGGGCCAAGGCTCCAGACCGTGCACTGTGATTAATGACTTGAGTGAAAGGTCTCACTTGAGGCTGAACAATTAACTTGTTCTCTCCACGTCTCAGAACTCTCCACAGCATAACTATGTCTTCGCTGATTGTTCCTATTTACCAAAACGCAAGCCAGTCTGGGAAGCTTCGAACGTGTCATCATCAGACTGTTTCTGACAATCTGGAGAGCCCTGGTGTTTGTCAGGACTACTTTCATCAAATCATCTGTTTCGACTCTGCATGCAAGCCTCAACCTTTCAGTTCCTTTTCAAGTTTAAGAACCATCCAAATGAGGCAATGGCATTGGCCTCGATCCGTCGGAAAAAAAAAAAAGTCCACAGCTTGGAGGATTGCAAATGGACAGCATATGGCCTGGCTTGTTTCTGGTCACTCCCCCAAAATTTCTTAGGGAATTGAATGTCCATGAGATTAATGGTTCCCTCCTGTCCTGCCTTTATGCTCTGGAATAGGTTTCTCTAATCTCTTTCAGATCCTCTAAAGCATTTACATTAAACCAATCATTCCTCCTGAATCTACAACTGAGATAAGATAAGACCTGCTAGAACTAAGGAAGTCTCCAAACCTCTCTCCCTTTCTCCTGGAGTCAATCTGTAGATGGGAAAGAAAGGCAGGTGCCCCAGAACCTGATTCTGAATGAACAAGTACCCAAGAGGCATATCCAAGGAATCCAGTTTCCTCCTTTGACCTTCCACAGCTGCTTCATTTGTGACAAAGGGGTCTACCAAAAGTGGACATGGCCCCCCACAAGGTAAGATTGGAAGGGTACTGAGTGCCTTGCCCAAGAACATCCGCCCCACGGACCTGCCACAGGGACTGACCCTTCACTTCCCCTTTAGCCAATTCCATTTCTCTCCAGGAAGGCATCCTGTCTCCAGAAGACATATCAAAAACAAGAACAATAACAACAGTGATGACACTAATAACAGAAGTGTCATCAACTACAATAATAACATACATGCATATAGCACTTACTATGGGCCAGGAAGTCTTTGAAACAGTTTGTTTATATGAACTCATACAATCCTCACAACAACTTTACTAAGGTAGGTATTACTATTATACCCATTTTCCAGAGAGGGAGATACAGAGGAGTCAAGTAACTTGCCCAAAGTCACAATGCCACCAAGTTGGTCTCATTCTTCATATCACCCTGTACTGCAACTCTGTTCTCTAGAGGTATGGTCCTCCCCCACCACTGTTGATGAGGTTAGAGAAGCAATCCTAGCATAGCACCCACTGAGGCGTCAGGCCTGGTGAATCCTGTTTCTGCTACTCAGTGTGTAAGCTCAAATGAGTTCTGGGTCTCTGAGCCTTAGATGGTCTCATCTGTAAAATCAGTATGATACAAAGAGCTCCCGTGCAGGGTTTTAGTGGGATTCATGAGATAATGCATATACAGGCCCTAACACAGTGCCTTGACATGGCAGCTGCATACAATGGTAGCTGTGGTTACTACTAATCAGATTAGCTGATATTGACTAAAGGAGCTGGAGAAGATCAGGCAGAAGCAATCATAGGTTGGAATGGGATATGAAAATGCAGATCAAAATGGTGACCCCAAAGAAACTAGGATACTAACAAGTACTGATGAGGAATACCTACCATCTTGGTCTGACCCACGTTATGCAGCCTCTGGCTTGGCTTATCCCCATGAAAGAAAAAAATTCAAATATATATATACACACAAAAAACATCAAGAAGGAATGAACAGATGTCCAGACTGGGATAATTAGAATATTCTCCCTGAAATTCCTAGTACAAAAGAAGAGCAATGCATCCTTCACAGCCTGTGTGGCTGCCCCAGAGTCAAGCTTGGAGCTGCATCCTTCATTCCTCACTTCCTACATGTTCTTGCCGACCCCTGACACATCACATTATTTGCATCAATAAGGACTGGTGCCGGAACACACTAAATTGCCTCTGACTACATTTAACTGATCTAGTATTTTTTTGATTCCTTCTTGTTGCACCATTTTTCACTTTTGACTTTATAATTCTCTGCTGACTTTAAATAAAGCTTTGCCAGACTACCCAAGATAGTTTTTAATAGAGATTTAGGGGCTAGGTTGTGCTGTGGTTTGGATTCAGATTCTCCTGCAGCAACAAGGGGAAATTAACTAGGTGGTTTCATCTCAAGTGCCCATTTATACTCGGAATGGACAGAGAATCTATCTTCTTCCAAGCCTTGTAATCATGACACTACAAAGTGATATTCAAGAAAGAAAAAAGCTAGGTAGCTTAGCTTCCACACCACAAAACCACTACACAGTGTCCCTGCAAACCCAGATGACTGGAATAATATACAGACAGCAGTGGAATCACTTGCTGAGTGACAGGGAGGAATTTGACCACATTCTACGCTAGGCCAAAGACGACGCTTGTTCTCCTTAAGCTAGGGAACTCAAATGACCCTTACAGCAGCTACAGGAGCCTGCCTCCTGACACTCCTCGCTCCTCCGTGCTATCCCTGGTCCCCACTGCCTTCTGCCCAGATGAAACACTGGAAGCCAGCTGGCCTTCAGTCACTGGGAAAGACACCAAGTCAGATAAGACGTCAGTCCCCAAAACGAACATTTGTTTTTTAGAGAAGAATTACCTTAATTACTTCTTGAAAATATAAAATTGGTAAGTCAGTAAGAGTTTGGTTTTGTCTCATTCATTATTATCCAATGCTTGCTCCATTACAAAGGAAGAGATAAAACATATGTAAAGTACTGACAACAATTACTTTAAAAATAACTGTATATTCATCACCAAGCTTAGAGATAATTAAATTTCTTGGGTTGTTTTTACCACATTAGATTTCTTTGCCTCTACCTTCCACCAATGGTAAATGTAACTGTGATTTTTGAGTTTTTAATAACAATAATTTTCTTCATAGTTTTGCCACAAGTGTAAGGACTCTTTTAAAATAGTGCTTTAATTGCATTTTTGAACTCTCTATAATGATAGCATAACAGAATCATTCAAAGAGGCTTCTTCTCTCCCAATTTTGTATATTCATCCGTGTGGGAAATTACCCAACTTTATTTAATGAACCGTTTGGGTTGTTTCCAAGGTTTTTTTGTTTTTCGGGTTTTTTTTGTCTGTTTATTTTGTTTTGTTTTCCTCCTACAGAAAATGCTATGAATATCACTGACATTGATTTCAGCACACACAATAGCTTTTCCTGGGTTAGAGTTTGGGGAGCAGAATTGCTGGATCTTAGAGTGTGCATATATTCAAATTCACCAGATAATAACAGATTGTTTTCCAAAGCAGATATACTAATTCACACTCCCACCAAGATAACTTCTGAATTTCTGTTGCTCTACAACTTTACAGCAGCTGGTACTGCCAGATTGCTTAAATTTTGCTGAACCAGTGAACACAAAAAGTATCTTACAGTTTTTTTTTTAAACTTGTTTATTGGAGTATAATTGCTTTACAATGGTGTGTTAGTTTCTGCTTTATAACAAAGTGAATCAGCTATACATATACATATATCACCATATCTCCTCCCTCTTGCATCTCCCTCCCACCCTCCTTATCCCACCCCTTTATGTGGTCACAAAGCACAGAGCTGATCTCCATGTGCCATGCAGCTGCTTCCCACTAGCTATCTATTTTACATTTGGTAGTATGTATAAGTCCATGCCGCTCTCTCACTTCATCCCAGCTTACCCTTCCCTCTCCCCGTGTCCTCAAGTCCATTTTCTCTACATCTACATCTTTATTCCTGTCCTGCCCCTAGGTTCTTCAGAACTGATTTTTTTTTTTTTTAGATTCCATATATATGTGTTAGCATACGGTATTTGTTTTTCTCTTTCTGACTTACTTCACTCTGTATGACAGATTCTACGTTCATCCATCTCACTACAAATGATTCAATTTCATTTCTTTTTATGGCTGAGTAAACGTCCACTGTATATATGTGCCACATCTTCTTTATCCATTCACCTGTCGATGGACACTTAGGTTGCTTTCATGTCCTGGCTATTGTAAATAGAGCTGCAATGAACATTGTGGTCCATGACTCTTTTTGAATTATGATTTTATCAGCGTATATGCCCAGTAGTGGGATTGCTGGGTCTTATGGTAGTTCTATTTAGTTTTTTCAGGAACCTCCATACTGTTCTCCATAATGGCTATATCAATTTACATTCCCACCAACAGTGCAAGAGTGTTCCCTTTTCTCCACACCTTCTCCAGCATTTATTGTTTCTAGATTTTTTGATGATGGCCATTCTGACTGGTGTGAGCTGATACCTCACTGTGGTTTTGATTTGCATTTCTCTAATAATTAGTGATGTTGAGCATCCTTTCATGTGTTTGCTGGCAATGTGTATATCTTCTTTGGAGAAATGTCTGTTTAGGTCTTCTGCCGATTTTTGGATTGGGTTGTTTATTCTTTTGATATTGAGCTGCACACACTGCTTGAAAATTTTGGAGATCAATCCTTTGTCAGTTGATTCATTTGCAAATATTTTATCCCATTCTGAGGGGTTTCTTTTCGTCTTGTTTGTGGTTTCCTTTGCTGTGCAAAAGCTTTTAAGTTTCATTAGGTCCCATTTGTTTATTTTTGTTTTTATTTCCATTTCTCTAGGAGGTGGGTCAAAAAGGATCTTGCTGTGATGTATGTCACAGAGTGTTCTGCCTATGTTTTCCTCTAAGAGTTTTATAGTGTCTGGCCTTACATTTAGGTCTTTAATCCATTTTGAGTTTATTTTTACATATGGTGTTAGGGAATGTTCTAATTTCTTTCTTTTACATGTAGCTGTCCAGTTTTCCCAGCACCACTTATTGAAGAGGCTGTCTTTTCTCCATTGTATATTCTTGCCTCCTTTATCAAAATTAAGGTGACCATATGTGCATGGGTTTATCTCTGGGCTTTTTTTCCAATTCCATTGATCTATATTTCTGTTTTTGTGCCAGTACCATACTGTCTTGATTACTGTAGCTTTGTAGTATAGTCTGAAGTCTGGGAGCCTGATTCCTCCAGCTCTGTTTTTCGTTCTCAAGATTGCTTTGGCTATTCGGGGTCTTTTGTGTTTCCATACAAATTGTGAAATTTTTGGTGCTAATTCTATGAAAAATGCCAGTGGCAGTTTGATAGGGATTGCACTGAATCTGTAGATTGCTTTGGGTAGTATAGTCATTTTCACAGTGTTGCTTCTTCCACTCCAAGAACATGGTATATCTCTCCATCTGTTTGTATCATCTTTAATTTCTTTCATCAGTGTCATAATTTTCTGCATACAGGTCTTTTGTCTCCTTAGGTAGGTTTATTCCTAGGTATTTTATTCTTTTTGTTGCAGTGGTAAATGGGAGTGTTTCCTTAATTTCTCTTTCAGATTTTTCATCATTAGTGTATAGGAATGTGAGAGATTTCTGTGCATTGATTTTGTATCTTGCTGCTTTACCAGCTTCATTGATTAGCACTAGTAGTTTTCTGGTAGCATATTTAGGATTCTCTATGTATAGTATCATGTCATCTGCAAACAGTGACAGCTTTACTTCTTCTTTTCTGATTTGGATTCCTTTTATTTCCTTTTCTTCTCTGATTGCTGTGGCTAAGACTTCCAAAACTATGTTGAATAACAGTGGTGAGAGTGGGCAACCTTGTCTTGTTCCTGATCTTAGAGGAAATGGTTTCAGTTTTTCACCATTGAGAATGATGTTGGCTGTGCGTTTGCCATATATGGCCTCTATTATGTTGAGGTAAGTTCCCTCTGTGCCTACTTTCTGGAGGGTTTTTATCATAAATGGGTGTTGAATTATGTCAAAAGCTTTTTCTCTATCAATTGAGATGATTGTATGGTTTTTCTCCTTCTATTTGTTAATATGGTGTATCACATTGATTGATTTACATATATGAAGAATCGTTGCATTCTTGGGATAAACCCCACTTGATCATGGTGTAGGATCCTTTTAATGTGCTGTTGGATTCTGTTTGCTAGTATTTTGTTGAGGATTTTTGCATCTATGTTCATCAGTGATATTGGCCTGTAGTTTTCTTTCTTTGTGACATCTTTGTCTGGTTTTGGTATCAGGGAGATGGTGGACTCGTGGAATGAGTTTGGGAGTGTTCCTCCCTCTGCTATATGTCAGAAGAGTTTGAGAAGGATAGATGTTAGCTCTTCTCTAAATGTTTCATACAATTCTCCTGTGAAGCTATCTGGTCCCGGGATTTTGTTTGCTGGATGATTTTTAATCACAGTCTCAATTTCAGTGCTTGTGATTGGTCTGTTTATATTTTCTATTTCTTCCTGGTTCAACCTCGGAAGGTTGTGCTTTTCTAAGAATTTGTCCATTTCTTCTAGGTTGTCCATTTTACTGGCATACAGTTGCTTGTAGTAATCTCTCATGAGCCTCTGTATTTCTGTAGTGTCAGTTGTTACTTCTCCTTTTTCACTTCTAATTCTATTGATTTGAGTCTTCTCCCTTTTTTTCTTGATGAGTATGGCTAATGGTTTATCAATTTTGTTTATCTTCTCAAAGAACCAGCTTTTAATTTTATTGACCTTTGCTATCGTTTACTTTTCTTTTTCCCTTATTTCTGATCTGATCTTTATGATTTCTTTCCTTCTGCTAACTTTGGAGTGTTTTTGTTCTTCTTTCTCCAGTTGCTTTAGGTGTAAGAATAGGTTGTTTATTTGAGATGTTTCTTGTTTCTTGAGGTAGGCTTGTATAGCTATAAACATCCCTCTTAGAACTGCTTTTGCTGCATCCCATAGGTTTTGGGTCATCGTGTTTTCACTGTCATTTTTTTCTAGGTATTTTTTGATTCCCTCTTTGATTTCTTCAGTGACCTCTTGGTTATTTAGCAGTGTATTGTTTAGCCTCCATGAATCTGCATTTTGTACAGATTTTTTCCTGTTATTGATATGTAGTCTCATAGCGTTATGGTTGGAAAAGATACTTGATACGATTTCAATTTTCTTAAATTTACCAAGGCTTGATTTGTGACCCAAGATATGATCTATCCTGGAGAATGCTCCGTGAGCACTTGAGAAGCAAGTGTATTCTGTTGGTTTTGGATGGAATGTCCTATAAATATCAATAAGTCCATCTTGTTTAATGTATCATTTAAAGCATGTGTTTCCTTCTTTATTTTCATTTTGGATGATCTGTCTATTGGGAAAAGTGGGGTGTTAAAGTCCCCTACTATGATTGTGTTACTGCCGATTTCCCCTTTTATGGCTGTTAGTATTTGCCTTAAGTATTGAGCTGCTCCTGTGTTGGGTGCATAAATATTTACAATTGTTATATCTTCTTCTTGGATTGATCCCTTGATCATTATGTAGTGTTCTTCTTCGTCTCTTGTAATAGTCTTTATTTTAAAGTCTATTTTGTCTGATATGAGAATTGCTCCTCCAGGTTTCTTTTGATTTCCCTTTGCATGGAATATCTTTTTCCATCCCCTCACTTTCAGTCTGTATGTGACCCTAGGTCTGAAGTAGGTCTCTTGTAGACAGCATATATACGGGTCTTGTTTTTGTATCCATTCAGCCAGGCTATGTCTTTTGGTGGGACCATTTAATCCATTTACATTTAAGGCAGTTATCGATATGTATGTTCCTATTACCATTTTCTTAATTGCTTTGGGTTTGTTATTGTAGGTCTTTTCCTTTTGTTGTGTTTCCTGCCTAGAGAAGTTCCTTTAGCATTTGTTGTAAAGCTGGTTTCGTTGTGCTGAATTCTCTTAGCTTTGCTTACCTGTAAAGGTTTTAATTTCTCTGTCGAATCTGAATGAGATCCTTGCTGGGTAGAGTAATCTTGGTTGTAGGTTTTTCCCTTTCCCATATCACTTTAAATATGACCTGCCACTCCCTTCTGATTTACAGAGTTTCTGCTGAAAGATCAGCTGTTAACCTTATGGGGATTCCCTTGTATGATATTTGTCATTTTTCCTTGCTGCTTTTAATATTTTTCCTTTGTATTATTTTACTGTTTTAATTCACATTTCCAAATATAATTTTTTTTTAGATAATCATTGAGCAATTTTTGGATAGTTTGAAAATTCTTTGTTCAAAATAACCATGAAATGCAGTGTGTGTATAGATTCAGTGAGATTCTACGGCTACAGAGAAAGACATTATGTACATCGACATACAGGAGTCAGTACGTCTCTATCTGTATCTGCTATTCACACTTACAACTAAAGCTACAGCCCATGGGCAAAATCTGGCCTGCCACTTGCTTTACTAAACATAGTTTTATTGGAACACAGCCATCCCTGTTTGGTTACTTATTGCCTACAAATACTGTCATGCTACAATGACAGACAGAGCTGAGTAGTCACGGCAAAGACCATCTGGCCTCCAAAGCCTAAAACACTTACTCTCTGGCCCTTTATAGCAAAAGTTTGCTGACCCATGATTTAGAGCATCTCCACTGGCAGGCATAGACATCTCATATTCAACACGTTCCCTTGAATCTGTTCCTCCCAAATGTCATTCCTCAGAAATGGCTCCACATTCCACAAAAGTACTCAGGCCAAAAATCTGAGAGTCATCTCATGCTCGTTCCTCCTACTCACCACTTACAACCTGCCAGTGGATACGACCCTCGTACTCAAACTTCTCAGCACCATTCCTCTGAAGACCTCTTCTCTGCATCCACTGCCAGCCCTTCCTTCAAGCCTTACGTTGACTTACGCCACCCTCCACCTAATAACCAAGCACTTAGTGTCCCCCAGTTTCACAGCACTTGTAACACTTCACTGCATTTTGTCTGCTATCTCCACCTAAATTATAAGTTTCTTAAGGACAGGGACCCATGTCATTTCTGCACACAGTACAGTGCCTTGGACAGCAAATCCTTCTTAGTCTCCCGTAGGCTGCCTAGTCCTTCTCATTAACCACTGAGGGCCTGACATGATAAGACATTTGTGGCTGCCACACCACTAGTCAGCAGGGTTTGGAAATAGTCCCTACTCTCTTAAACCTCATGGCTGAGAGGACTCGCGAAAAGAGACTCCTCTTCAGTATCAATGCAGTGGTCCTCCAACTGCTGTGTGTAGAGGAATCATCAGAGCTCATTAAAAATAACAGAAGCTAGGATATCACCCCAGGCTCACTGAATCAGAATCCCTGAAAGTAGGTGTTCAAGCATCTTTACCTTATGGACGTTCCCTAGGAGATTCTTTTGTAGGCTTGAGAAGCACATATCTAATAAGGAGAGCTTCCTGTATACATTCCCTTAGTCCTACCCCACCCTACCACATTGTCTGTGATGGGTAGCTAACAATATATGGGACCCACCCCACCTTTCTGCTTGGTTACCAGAGGTTCCGTAAGCTTCTCCACCCTCCTCCAGTAGCTCAGAAGAAGGCGGATTTGAGGAAATAATTAATCGTATCCTTTCCTCAGGGCTGAATTCTGGTTTTCATTGAAAGGGTTGCATTCCTGGTTAATGATGGGGGCTCCACCCCCTACAGTGAGCATTTTTACTGCTCAACACATCTAAAATCAAGAATCTCCTGTTATATCCTAGTACCTCTCCCTTTTATGTACCATCCCTCCTAGTACCTGCCTGAGGGAAGAGGCATGCAAACATCTGTACCGTGTATATTATAAGAATGCTTATTTTAATTTTTACTGTCCTCTTCATTTCCAACATATTACAGATCATTTAATATGTAAAACCAAATGTTAATAGGAGGGTTAGACCAATGAAATACCAATAAGATGCTGTTAGTATTTATTAGAGATTTTTCTTATTAGACTTAATTTTTTCCTAAATTGCTTGTGACCCATTATTATTATGTTTGGTGGATAATATAACAAAACAAAATTACCAGTCCATTTCACTCAAGGAGAAAGTCTAAGGTTCCTTGGGTTTTATAATATCAAGCATAGCACAAATTTAAGGAATTTTTCCAGTGCTGCACTTGGAGATTTTTAGGGGTCTATTTTCCTCAGAGGCATGTAAGTACTAAAATTGCATTGGATTGCGTTTTGCTCTCAGCAGGTGAGAAAGTGCATAGTCAATGGGTTATGTGCCATTCTTTATTTCCATTTTATGCGGTCACACAGAGGTATCTCACAGGTGGTTGTTGAAGTTTACTAGACACTCAGGAGCCATCTCCTGCTTTCTTTAAATGGCATTTATAATCTGTAACCAAACAGGTCATCTATGAAGCCACTGGTGCAGTACACCTAAACTCTGCTTGCATTAGTTCAGGTTGCAGAGATCAGATCTTTTGCTATGAGATTCCAACGGGGGGAAAATTGCATCACGTATCTAAACAATATTTATAGGACTGCAAACATCGAAAAAAGGTCTAACATAAGTGCTGAAGATGACAGAATATGTGAATCAGTATATAGGGGATAAAGACTTTCAGAATATGCAGGTCCATAATAACAAAGGGGCTATGCAAAGATCACACCAGTGATTGCGTTGCACCTTTATTTATCTGTACTAAAAGCACTACATTCTGTAAATACAGTATCGCTCTGCTTTCTTTCAACTGGATACCTCCAATTAACCATCATTTTCATGCTTCACTAGTACTCTGATCATTGATGCTCATCATTGCAGGATGCCTGCAATACCGAAAAAGTCAGAAGTGCTTTCTTGAATCATCAAGAAACAGATTAAAATATATTCAGTGTAGTTATTCTGTTAAGTGTATTTTATTGCGGGGGCAGTATGGAACAGAAGAAAGAACACAGGCTTCAGGGTCAGACCTGGTTTTCAATCTCATGAAGGACACTTATTTGCTCTGGGACCTTGGGTAAACTACACAATATCTCTCTAAGCTTCAATTTCCTCATATATAAAATGGGGATAATATCCAGCTTTAGGAGATATTCCCATGATTAAATGAGACCACAAACACATGTAAAATACCAGCACAGTGCCTGGCTCTAAAGAAATCACTCAATAAATAGAAGCTCTTTTAATGCAGACATCACCCTTCCTATTCTCAGTAAATCAGTAAGTCATGCAAGATGCCTGGACCTCTTTACTTTTTTCTCTACATCTCTTTATTTACCTGAAAATTTAATTCATATGAATAGCCCATTCCCCAACAGTGACAGAGTACAGATAGTTTAGTATGGATTCTCAACACTAGATTATTTACATTTGAAGAAAAGGGACATTGTCAAAGAAACTATTTCTTTATCACTGGCCTTGGGGAAATAAAGTTTCAGTCTCCAAAATGCTTACAGATTACCCAAAATTTCTACCCTCTTTGGATTTTTATTATTACTACTGTTTATTATTATTATATTTATTTTATTATTATTAATTTCATTATTTAACATGAGTAAAATATTAGCACATTTTTATAAAAATTCAGATACTGAAAAAGCTAGTCTTTCTGATCTTCTTCTACTCTTCTGCCACTCCGATTTGGATCTCCCCCAAATTGTAGAAGTAACTACTGTCAGGGGTTTTCTGTCCACCCTTCCAAAACTGCTTCTATGCATTTACACACATGTATGTGTTTGAGTGTATGTGTGTGTGATTTTGTGCTTTTAAATGCATAAATTCCATCATAGTGTACAAATGTTTTGTACGCACATTGATTTTTGCTCAAAAATATATCTTGGAGAGCATTCTGTTTTAGTACCTTATTTACCTTAATTTTTAAAAACACTCCTCATATGGGCTTCCCTGGTGGCACAGTGGTTAAGAATCCGCCTGCCAGGGTTTCCCTGGTGGCGCAGGGGTTGAGAGTCCGCCTGCCGATGCAGGGGACATGGGTTCGTGCCCCGGTCTGGGAAGATCCCACGTGCCGCGGAGCGGCTGGGCCCGTGAGCCATGGCCGCTGAGCCTGCGCGTCTGGAGCCTGTGCTCCGCAACGGGAGAGGCCACAACAGTGAGAGGCCCGCGTACCGCGCCAAAAAAAAAAAAAAAACAACCACTCCTCATAGTATTCAGTATCATATTTACCATACTTTTGCCATTCCATCTCTGGTGGGAATATAATTTCTCTTGGTGTTTTTTTACTACCAGAAAACCACTGCAATGAACATCATTCTGCATACTTCCCCTAAGACATGTGTAACTGTTAGGTTAGAGGCACCACAAATTCTATTTTAGTCTTTAAATTCAATTTATTTTTTGAATATAGTTAAAATTTTAAAAGCAAATATATGTGCCTAGTGAACAGTCTGTCTCCCACCCGGTCTTCCCACGTTCCTCATCATTCCTGCCCGTCCATAGAGGGTCACTACTATCATCTGTCTTTCAGAGTCTTTTTACAAACATAGATTCTTATTGTTCCACCTTTGATGCATAAATAGTACTATGCTTTGAATATTGCTCAGCACCTCATTTTATGCTCTTAATGATAAGTAACTGCACAGACTCACATATAATTTTGCAGGGAGCTTCCTAATTCTTTTGACAGAGCTACATAATAGTCCAGAGATTGGACATACCATAATTTATTTAACCATTTCTCAGTCGATAGATAGTTGGCTATTTTCAATCTTTAGCTAGCACATCTACTCCACAATAAATACAACTGCATATATTTCACTTAATCGTATGCAAGTATTTCTGGGCGTGCCATTACTGACCTACTTTTTTTTTTTAACATCTTTATTGGAGTATAATTGCTTTACAATGGTGTGTTAGTTTCTGCTTTATAACAAAGTGAATCAGTTATACATATACATATGTTCCCATATCTCTTCCCTCTTGCGTCTCCCTCCCTCCCACCCTCCCTATCCCACCCCTCTAGGTGGTCACAAACCACCGAGCTGATCTCCCTGTGCTATGCAGCTGCTTCCCACTAGCTATCTATTTTACGTTTGGTAGTGTATATATGTCCATGCCACTCTCTCACTTTGTCACAGCTTACCCTTCCCCCTCCCCATATCCTCAAGTCCATTCTCTAGTAGGTCTGTGTCTTTATTCCTGTCTTACTCCTAGGTTCTTCATGACCATTTTTTTCCCTTAGATTCCATATATATGTGTTAGCATACGGTATTTGTTTTTCTCTTTCTGACTTACTTCACTCTGTATGACAGACTCTAGGTCCATCCACCTCACTACAAATAACTCAATTTTGTTTCTTTTTATGGCTGAGTATTATTCCACTGTATATATGTGCCACATCTTCTTTATCCATTCAGCTGTCGGTGGACACTTAGGCTGCTTCCATGTCCTGGCTATTGTAAATAGGGCTGCAATGAACATTTTGGTACATGACTCTTTGAATTATGGTTTTCTCAGGGTATATGCTCAGTAGTGGGATTGCTGGGTCATATGGTAATTCTCTTTTTAGTTTTTTAAGGAACCTCCATACTGTTCTCCATAGTGGCTATATCAATTTACATTCCCACCAACAGTGCAAGAGTGTTCCCTTTTCTCCACATCCTCTCCAGCATTTATTGTTTCTAGATTTTTTTTGATGATGGCCATTCTGACTGCTGTGAGATGATATCTCATTGTAGTTTTGATTTGCATTTCTCTAATGATTAACAATGTTGAGCATTCTTTCATGTGTTTGTTGGCTATCTGTATATCTTCTTTGGAGAAATGTCTATTTAGGTCTTCTGCCCATTTTTGGATTGGGTTGTTTATTTTTTTTGATATTGAGCTGTATGAGCTGCTTGTATATTTTGGAGATTAATCCTTTGTCAGTTGCTTCATTTGCAAGTATTTTCTCCCATTCTGAGGGTTGTCTTTTGGTCTTGTTTATGGTTTCCTTTGCTGTGCAAAAGCTTTGAAGTTTCATTAGGTCCCATTTGTTTATTTTTGTTTTCATTTCCATTTCTCTAGGAGGTGGGTCAAAAATGATCTTGCTGTGATTTATGTCATAGAGTGTTCTGCCTATGTTTTCCTCTAAGAGCATTACTGACCTATTTTTATACTGGGTTGTTGATCACTTGATAACAAATTTTCAGAAACTCTTGATATATTAGAAATATATATAATCTATCATTGTGATATGATTTCCAAACATTTTTAAAGTTCACTGTCTTTTGACTTTGCTTAAGTCAAAAGTCTTTTTTAAAAAATGTGTAATAGATTTTAAAAAATAAAGTCAGGAGTATTTTTAATAAGATTACATTTTTCAATTTCTGTTTTAAAATTAGGGCTTCTGAATTCTGAGTTCACTATTTTCCTTTAGGACTTTCATGGTTTCTTTTTCTTTTCCATTTAAAAATTTAATTCATCTGTAATCTATCCTGGTGTAAGGTATGGGTTATGGATCCAAACTTTTTTTTTTCAGAATACCTACTCATTTGTCCCAAGAACATATATGGAATAGTCTATCTTTCTCCAGTAGTTTAAGATACAACGTTATCATATACTGAATCCCCACATATAATTGAGTAGTTTTAATCTTCCAATTCTATTCTATTAGTCTGTTTGGTGATTTGCATACCAGGACCACAGTGATTTAATTATTGAGGTTTTGTAATATGATATCTAACTTCCTCTTATTACAATTATTTTTCTAAATGATCCCTGGTATTATTTTTGCATATTTTCCATCTTAATTTTAGATTCATTTTTTTCTAGTTTAAAAAGAAAAAAAATCTTTGGTTGTTATGAAGCTTCATAATGAATTTACATTTTAACAAAGAGGTCACTGACATATTTATAGCCTTGAGCTTTCTTATAAAAGGATATGGTATGTCTCTTCATATCTTCAAGACTTTTTGTATGTCCTTCTAGAGAGTTATAAAGTTTTTTTATGAAGATATTACACTTCTGTTCATGTATATTCTGTTCACTTCTGTTCAATGTTCATTATATCATTATAATATTCTCAATTTATTATCCTTTATGTTGCTTTTGTAATTGGAATCTTAAATTAAAAGTACTTTTAAATTGGTTTCTGTTTTGATGTTAAAAGGCACCTGTGGGTCCTGGAGAAGGAGCTGGAGGGGGAGGAGCTGAGAGAGAAGGAGTTGTGGGGTGGGAAGAGTGGATGTAAAAAAAAAAAGGCTAGTGATTTCTATATATTAGCCTTATACCTTACTTTATTACTGAATTCTCTTGTTAGTCCTTCAGTTGGTTCTCTTGAGTTTCCAATTGTCAAAGCAAATAAAATCATCTGTAAACATGACAGTTTTGCCATATGCTTTCCATTCTCATGCCTATAGTTTCCTTCTCCTGTCTATTGCATTGGCTACCATTCCCAGCAAAATATTATATAATAGTGGTGGTTGCAGATATCTTATCTTGTCCTTACTTTAATAAGAATACCTCTTAGGGCTTCCCTGGTGGCGCAGTGGTTGAGAGTCCGCCTGCCGATGCAGGGGACACGGGTTCGTGCCCCGGTCCGGGAAGATCCCAGGTGCCGCGGAGCGGCTAGGCCCGTGAGCCATGGTGGCTGAGCCTGCGCGTCCGGAGCCTGTGCTCCACAAGGGGAGAGACCACAACAGTGAGAGGCCCGCGTACCACAAAAACAAACAAATAAAAAAAAAGAATACCTCTTAATGTTTGCCCACTAAGTTTGATGTTGGCTTTTGGACTGAGATGGATGCGATTTATCATGTTTAGGAAGTATACATCTATTTTTGTATACTTTTAATCAAGAATGGTTATTGAATTTGGCCAAAGCCATTTCAGCTCTTATAGAATTATGGCTTTCCTCTTTAGCTCTATTAAGAAGATTAAATAAATGGATATCCTAATATTGAGACTTCATTGCATACTTAGAATACATCTTAATTGGTCATAATATTTTACTTTTCTGTTTATGCTGCTGGATGTTTTTCATAATTATTTTATTTAGGATTTTTTGCACCTATACTCAAAATCCAGATGAAAAGTAGCTATTTTCTCTGCAATTCTTATCGATTTTTCTATAGAGGTTTTATGCTCTTTATAAAAAGAATTTGGAAGTACTTATTTATCTGTGCTCTGGAGCAGTTTAAATAGATTTGGAATCATCACTGTGGTGTACAGGAGCCAGCTTGCAATGACTCACAAGAACAGACTGTGTACATCTCTTCCCAAGTCCACATTAAGTAACATCACATATGTAGCTTGAAATCAGTCATGGTGGAAATATTCATGCCACAGAAACTGGCAAACACCACACATGGTGGGGCGAGAGGTGTTTGTTTTGCATGTGTTGTGTGTGTGTGTTCACAGAGACCCAGTTGTTAAATACTTAACAGAGTACTACTGAATATCTTCTCATCTAATGTTTGATAAAATTTCCTCATAAAATTACCTAGACTTAGTGCTTTTGTGGGCGTGGTATAGGTCTTTAAAAATTTAATTTTTCCTATGGAAATCAATCTGTTTCAATTTTCTACCTCTTCTGGAGTCAGTTTTGGGGAATTATATTTCTCTAGAAAATTATCCACTTGATCTAGATTTTCAGATATTTGCACAGAATTGAACAAAGTTAGTTCTTATGATTCTTTTAATTTTCTCTTCTTTCTGTGGTTTTTAATTTTTTACCTACGTATAAGCAAATGTATATTTTCATTCTTTAAAATTTTCCTTGATTATGTTAGTGATTTAGTTTTTCTAAAACTTATCTTTTGTTTTATTCATTATACTGTTTGTTTTTATTACAGTATTATTACTGTATTTATTACTGTTCATTAGCTTTACTAATCCATTCTGTCACTTTCTTTAATTTTATTTAGCTGAGTGTTTGAGTCAGATGTTTACTTTATCTTTTACATTTTTTCCCTTTTAAAAAAAACTAATACCTGTACTTAAAGCTGTTTTCTACTGAGAATGGCCTTAGATCTACCTCATAGGTTCTGATAGATAATGGTTTCACCATCATATCTGGCTTTCTGCAATCTGATTTTGTTATTAATTTATAGTTTTATTACATTGTGACCAGAGTTTTTTGTACTACCTCTACTCCCTGGAATTCACTGAAATTTTATTTTTATGAACAAGTACATTACTGTGGAAGACTGAACTTGACAAAAATGGTCAGAGCAATATTTTAGGTCCCACAAGCTCTTCTAGAACTTTGCCACTCCCCATCAAGAGACAGAATCTATTTTTTCTTCCCTTAAACTTCAGCAGGGTTTTTGTGACTATCTTGATGAACAGAATGTAGCTAAAGTAATGCTACATGGCTTCTAAGACAAAGATCATAAAAAGATGATATGGCTTTTGCCTCTTACTCTCTCATGAATTTCTTTTGCCCTTGTAACTCAGCCACTACGCTAAGGTGTTCCTAGGCCTAACTAGGCTACAAAGGAAGACCACAAGGAGAACTTAGGCTCCCAGCCAACAGCCATCATCAACCACTGAGCAAGTGAGTACATGAGATTTCAGATGATTCTAGCTCCCAGGCTTCAAGTCTTCTGTGGAGGCGCCAGATATTACAGAGCAGAGCAAAGTCATTCCCACTGTCCTCTCTTGGAATTCTTGACCCACAGAGTCAGTGAACATAATAGACTACTGTCTTGTTCCACTAAATGACTTCTCTGTCTTATTTAAGGCTCTTCTTCTTGAATTCTACCTTGTGATATTTAGACTGTAACCCCTGCTTTCTTTTTGCTCCAGCCTTTTATTTCAGCTTTTCTGACTCAATTTGTTTGTTTCTCTATATAACACAGAGAATTGGGTTTTACCTTGTGATCCAGTCTGAAAGTATTTTAAATACGTGAATTAAGCACATTTACATTTTTTCCTATTACCAATATGATGGGCCTTAGTTTTGTCATGTTATATTTTGTAAAGGCAGAGCTAAGTAGTTGTGACAAATATCTTCTGCCTTGCAAATCCTACAATATTTAACATCTGGTCTGTTACAGAAAAATGATGTAAATCATATTGACTGCAAATAATGTTGTATTTACTGCTATTTTTATTGCTCTCTTTTTTGCTTTTGTTGTTGTTGTAGTACATCTTATGGCTTTGGCTAGCATCTCCAAGGGGATGTAGAATATTCCTTACCTGCCTGTTCAGGGACTTTAATGAGAATATTTTTAATCCTTTATTCTTCTCTCTGCAGATTGTTGTAGGTTTTTGACAGATAATCTTTATCAAGTTAGGGAAGTTCCCACCTATTCCTTGTTTGCTAAGAGATGTGAGCAAAAAAGGTTATTAAATTCATTGCTTGCTTGCTTCCTCCCTCCCTTCCTTCCTTTTCTTCCTTCTTTTTCTCTTTCTCTGTCTCTCCCTTTCCTCCCTCCCTCTCTCCCTTCCTTTTTCTTCTTTCCTTTCTTTTGTATCTATTACCATTATCTTATATAATATTTTTCCTTTTAATATTCCAATATGACAAGTTTATTGATAAATTCTAATAGTAAACTATCCTTTCAATTTTAAGATAAATGCTACTTGGTCAGGAGGCAAGTACTTTTTTACTACATTACTAAATTTTATTATTAATTTCTCACTGAGGATTATTCTACTCACATTTGTAAAAGACACTGCCCTATAGTTTCATTTATGACTCAATTTCTGGGTAGCTTTTGTTGTTTAACAAAATATACATATTGTGAAATTTCTGGTCACTTACTTGTAATTTTCTATGGGAGATACGCTTAAGATTTCATGTGTGACTGTGGCTGTCAGTTTTATCTAGTATTTCTAGAAGTTGTTGCCTCATATATTTCAAAGCTATGTTGTTATATGCATTGAGATTCATGATTGTTATAGCGTCCCATTATATCTTCTTAATTATATAAAATATTCCTCCTCATCATTTCAGTAATCATCTTGAGCCTTTTTTTTTTGTGATATTAGCATTGCTATTCCTGGGTTTTTAGCATGTATCAAGTTGCTTCCCCCCCACCCCCGTAATCCCTGTATTTTTCAAGCTTCCTATGTCCTTTTATTGTAAATATCTCTTTAAAAAGCATTTTATTGGGACCTCCCTGGTGGTCCAGTGGTAAAGAATCCACCTTACAATGCAGGGGATGCAGGTTTGATCCCCCGTCAGGGAACTAAGATCCCACATGCCGTGGGCAACTAAGCTCGTGTGCCGCAACTACTGAGCTTGTGCGCCACGCCTCAACTAGAACCCACGTGCCGCAAACTACAGAGCCCACGCGCTCTGGAGCCTGCACGCCACACTAGAGAGAAGCCCGTGCACCACAAGGAAGAGCCCGCGCACCGCAATGAAAGATCCCGCATGCCTCAATGAAGATCCCATGTGCCGCAAACAGGACCCAACGCAGCCAAAAATAAATTAAATAAATAATAAGTAAATCTTTCCAAAAAATTTAAAAACTGAAAAGCATTTTATTTTACGTTTTCTTTTTTTTTTTCTTTTTTTTTTTTTTTACCAAATCTGGGAGTACTCTGCCTTTTGATTTGGCCCATTCCCATCTATTATGACTATTACATTTCTACCAACTCTTGCCATCTTACTTCACTCTTCCAGTCACTCATACTTACTACTCTGGCTTAGAGATAGCTCTGTTGAGTGATGCCTGAAGTAAGGATGGGGACAGGCATACGGATGGGTTGACCCACGTGACTACCCATGGAGAAGGCCTACCTTGTTGGCTGCTATGAGGTCCCCAGTGGCTCCCTGTGCTTAACAAACACCTGAAGCTGGTCCTACATTTTAAAGAAGGTCTCTTCCATCCTATCTTATCCATCTTGCACAAAGTCTACATAGTTCCTGATCAACAACAATATCCCTTCTTGTTTTTCAGTTAGTTATTGGTTAGGTTTTTTAAACATTCCCCTGTAGGGAGTAGTGTAGAGTAGTGTAATATCACTTCCATCATCTTTGCTAACACCTTAAGACAGCCTCCTGCCTCAGTAATAGTAAATGGCCTACAAGATGCTATAAGATCTGACCTCTGATATTATTCTGACTTAATCTCCACTCCCCTCAATCCACCCCTCCCCTGCTGGGTTACTTACCCCAGCCACACTGGCCTCCTAGCTCTATTTCACGTATGCCAGGCATGCTCCTATCTCAAGGCCTTGCACTTGCTCTTTCCTTTGCCTGGATGACTTTTCTCTCAGATATTATCAGGTTCCCATCTCTCACCTCCTTAAAGTTGTTACTTCAATGCCACTTTCTCAGTGATGGCTTCTCTGGCTATCAAGCCTCAAATTACCACTGTACAGCCCCTCATCTCCTTTGCCTGCTTTTCATCATATACTTATCTCTAACATATTCTATGGGGCTTTTCTTTTTTTTATCTGAATTATCAATCCTTTGTCTTACCAGAATGTAAACTCTCTGAAGGCAGAGATTTTTTGTCCGCTTTATTCATCCCTCTATCCCTAATGTTTAGAACAGTGCTTGGAATAAAGTATATATTCCTTAGATATCTGTTTAATTAATTAACAAATTTCTAGGGATTCAGAAGAAGAAAAGGAGGCTGTAGAACATGTTCCTTATGCTGTTTTAATTCTTCTTATGCTTTACAATGTCCCAGATATGCCAGCACTCACTGCCCTGACTAACCTGTTCTCCAGGGGACTTTAGTTCTTTGATTTGTACACTGTATGAAGCAAGGTCTAGAAAGATTCCAGGGAAGCAGATGAAGAAAGGGAGAAATTAGACATAAGAGGAAAGCTCTCTCTTGAGGAAAAAAAAATTGTGTGGGAGAATGGTTATATGGGTTTCTTTAATCAAAAACAAAGGAAGGGACTGCATCTTATCCTTTTTGACTCTCCTTGATTTTGGAGAAACTGATGAGGTATAGCAAGATAAATAAAGGAATGAAGAGCTAATCCACAAGAGAGAAGACTGTTTTATTGCTCTTACACAGATGTCTGTCCTTCCAACACAGGATATTTTTTTTCTTTGGGGGAGGGTGGGAAGAGGGGTAAGGGAGCAGCAATTTAAATTGGAATCTCCAGGCAGTCTGTGTTTGGGAATTAGCATTGCATTATTTTCCTGGCTCCCCACCCCCTCTTGTCTTTTAGCTGAGAAACATTTGCCCTGGAACAGCACACAGAGTTTGCATTAGCATCCCTGAGGATAGAACTTTGACCCCACAGACTAAGGAAGCTACAAATGGAAAATTCCAAGTTGCTATACTCTTTATTTTCATGCTAATGCTTCTGCAGAGAGTATTTAAAGAAACAGATGCACAAGAATAATACAGAGTCCAGGACTAAGAACTCCTCTGACAACAGTGGAGTGTTTTTCCAACATAGTCTTGTATCTATCTGTGCTTGCAAAAGTCCAGAGGGGTCAAGGTGAAACCCTGGTTTCATTTAATTAAAAAAAAAAAAAAGCTGAACTAGCATTGACAAAGAGAACCCTGGATCTGTGTTTCAAATCCTGATTGGATTTGAAAGTTGTATAAATTTCATTTCACTTCCTCCAGGCTACGCTATTCAACTCTCAAAGACAGATGAGCACACCCTTCAATAAAAGGCCTTGGGGGATGGTGGTTTCCCAATCACCCTTGCCAATCCACACCTGAGTTCAACAATACTCATCCTTTCCTTAGATCCAACCTAAATGGCACCCACTGTATTTCCAGCTCCCTAGATACTTCCTTCGTATTCTGTACAACAAAAAAAAACTTCTCATCTTTTTTTTTAGAATAACTTTATCCTGGGATTAAATTCTCAAGTGGAAGACATATCAGAGCACTACACTCTTCAAAGCCAAATACTCTCAACATTCTTCTCTTAATATGCAAATGGAACTTATATTTTACTTCACCCCAGGCATGCCCCGCTGAGGGAGCTCGTCAGAAAAACAGAATCATCCTGGCTAACCCCTGTGAAAACGTTCCTTCGCACATGTACCTCACCTAGATTATGGCCAGAAATTAAGCAAGAACTCCACTTGGTCTCTCCCCAAGTTCTCTTTCACACTCTGAAACAGCCCAGGGAAGATTCCTCCAGCTTTCTCACCTATATAAATGGTTTCACTCCAGTGGTGGCTTTAGAATTTTTATATTCAAAGTACACAGGAGCAACAACTAGGTGGAACTGTATAAGTGGAGAGGCAGGGGATGGAAGATTTATTTTGAAACTGTGTTTCTGTATTAAGCACATGTTTTTCTCTCAGTCTGTAGGTTTCTATGAGGTGACTTGGAGAAAGGGGTCTTAGATATTTGGAAGCAGAGAATGGAGGGAGTAAAGCCCTTTCTTTACACCTGAGTAAAAAGAATTTAGCAGTGGCTGCTGCTGTGAGATAAGATAAACCCAGCTTTCTCCTTTCATCTATTTGCTTTCAACTCAGTTCTCACCTTCATCTGAGGCCACCTCCCCATACTTCCATTCTCACTAACCTTCATATGAAGCCACCTCCCCATACTTCTGTTCTCACTAACCCCATACTTCCGTTCTCCCTTTCCTGCACTCTTGCATCTAGCTTGACCTCTGCTTTCTGTGTGTGTAGGGCCTTCTTTCTTCAATTAGACTATAGGTTTCTTGAAGGCAGATCCCACAGCTTCCCTTGCATTTCCCACAACCTCCCAGCCCAGAGTGCGTCTGAAAAAAAACCACGGTCGGCTGACTGATTGAAGAAACAGAAAGAGACCCCTGCAGTGACCTGAAGCATATGGAATTCTGATTAAGGGAACTGAGAAGTCAAAAAGCCCAATTCCGCACCCTTCATAAAGTACACACATCCCAACAAACCTCAAGTTATTGGAAAAGTAAGAGCCCCGTCCCCTGACCAGCCTCAACCAAGAATTGCATTAGGATGGATGAAGAACCAGAGCCGTAAATATTAATGGCTGGAAGGGGGAACAGGAGGACAGAAGGCTGAACCGAGCAGGTGTTCACTCATTCAGTTTCAATCCACTTGCAGCCAACGACGTCATCGTTTGGCCTTCTTGAGCACACCGACAGGCCATTTTTCATGATTTTACCATTTCTGGCCAAATGCAAACTTTTTAATTAAATGGACCACACGATTCCAGATGTTTGTTTATTTGTTCCAAAAAGGTTGTAAAAGCTCTACATGAGGAAAAACCTGGGGCAGGGGTAAAGTTTTCTCTAAGAGAAGGGGAAACAAATGAGTGGGAAGACCCGGGCCTGGGAAGTTAAGGCTGGGCAGAGCTCCCAGCAGAACAATCTAGACCAAAAGCATTGGATTTCAGAGAGCTCTCCTTCCAGAAACCCAAGATTCAGGAATAAAACACCCTGAGCCCTTATTCGTTTTTAAAAGAATGTAGCTCATCTTGAGCCAAAGGCTTGAATGAGAACACATTTTTGTGGCTTCCCTGCCTGCTTCTTATATGTTTGTTCCTGTTGCCACGAGCTCCACTACATTAATTCCAGCAGTCTTCCATTTAACAGGCCAGATTATAGCTCATGCCTGAGTGGCAGTGGAGAATCCTGCAAGGAGGAATGTGAGAGGGGGTACAGGCAGAGACTACAGCTTCCCACGAACCAGGCCAGCTTCCTTGCAGCTGTCTGTTCTCTGGTACCCTCTACCTCTAACTATAATCAGTCACTAAGTCAGCCAGTTGCATTTGTTACAGAATCGTTCTCATATTTCTTCCCCTATTCACCAGCTACTCCATCCTTCAGCATCAAATGCTAGATTATTTCACCACTATCTTAACTGATGCTGGGCTCTAAATTTTGGTTTCAAAAGCCAACATCAGAAAGACTTTGAATAACATGGGGAGGAAAAGCACTGACTGTCCATTTTCTCTGATACCTGAGCCAGGGATACCCTGAGACCCAACCACCAGCAACCTCAAACCACAACTCCACTATGACTGTAAGGTTCCCTTTACATCGCCCCCACCCCTGCTCCACTGGCAGTGTCCTGGCCCCAGCTGTCCTCCCCATCTGTTACCAAATTGTTGCCTAAATTACCTTTGCTTGAAACCTGCTGTTTGGAGGCAGTAGAGTCTGCAGTCACAGAGCTTGGTGTCAAGAAATCCAAAGCTTCTAAAACTGGACCACACTCCCTTCAAGGCCATCCCACAGTGGCCTCCTCAAGTCCTGGCTCTTCTCTTTCCAATCCCCTTGCACACTGCTTGCAGATTAATAACCATATAGCACAGCTTTAAATCCAATCTAGATGCTTCTGCCTGTTTAAGGTCTGCCATAATACAAATCTGTTCTACAAGTAAACTTATTTCTGAATTTTTCAAAACTGGGCCCCTTCCTCCAGTCAGTTCTAACTATTCCTACCTCTTCTTTACGCATCTCCCTTTTCTGGAACGCCCTTCTTCTGCCATCCACCTACTCATGCCCTGCTCGTCCTTCAAAGCTCAAGGCCAACACCCTCCAAACAGCCGTGCCTGACTATTCTAGACTTTACAGATTCCCTTCTTTTCTAAGCACTTATATGGCTTTTACCAAGTGAGGCAACTCTTAATTATATCATATAGAATATCTGTTTGGTTGGCATTGCTTCATTTTTGGTATCTCCACAATCAAACTATAAGACAGATAGCATGCTCTCTGTTTCTGAGCTCTCCACAAACCCTAACATATACTTTGTTCACAGTGGGTACAAGATAAAGACATACTGGAGGACTCCTTGAATGACGGTGCTCAGGGCAATACTTGTCATCTCAGGAGACACATTTGACCACGTCCCAGCTCTTCCCTTGCAATGGAAGGGAGAAGAAACAGCTCAAGTCTCTAAAACTTCAGGACATTTAGAATCTTCAACCCTGTCAATCCCGGACCCTCCATTTTTTTTTTTAAACAGAGGGGCATATTTTTACCACTATTTTGTATTTGGTCTGTCTGTTGGGGCAAGGGTGATCCTTCGATCTCTCATCCTACAGAAGGAAGGTTGATCGTTGTTGGGGGTGTGCAGCAAGATTCCGTTTTGCCCTCCTTGCTTTGCTCTGGAACGGAAGAACCAACTCCACAGCCCTCTGTGCCTGTGAGTGCAAACAATTCTGCCCAAAGACTAGAAATAAAGCAATTGCAGAGACTGCAAATGAAAAATCATCCTTGGAGAAAAAGGATACAAAATGGACCCCTATGGATTTCACACACTTAAAGGAGGCTGCTTCAAGTTCCTGGCTAAAGTCCATGCCAGTCCTGGTAATAGTCTAACAGATTCATCCATCTTCAGATTCCACTTGGCTTGCTCTTCCATCACTGCCAGCTTCCCAGACAGCGAGCGCACACTTGCACATCTATCTATATATATGCGGAAGTTTTAATCTACACCACCCTCCATTCCAATCTACCCAGCCCCGCTCCACACAGAGTGAAGCTATTGACCCTGCAAAGCAGCAGGGAAGTGAATTTGATGACCCAGACTACTGTTTTTAAACCATTTCAGCAAGGCCTAGAATCAAAGGAAAGTACAATTTATTCAGCACTTAGTAAAGTCCTTTTACTTAGGAACAGAGTGCACAGACTGAAAATAGACTCCCGCTGCCACACAGATAAAATAAACCTGTCAACCACTACTGTCAAATCACTAGTCACCTCGATTAAATAAAAGAAACATTAGCATCTCTCAGCATCTGAGACTTCCACCAAGATTGTAAGCCCATGAAAGCATTATGAAGGGAAGAAAAAACTAAAGTGAGGGGTTCTGTTGAAAATGTCATCAGAGGAAGGTATTTTACATAATTAGAAAATGCTAATAATAGCTCTGCACAGGGAACCAACACACTCTTTCCCCACACAGCCAGGGCAAAGCCACAGCATGGAGTCTGAGAGACGGCAGCCGAGGCCATGTACTTGCTTGGCAGGACCCACAGACCAACCGTGTCCGCCTCAGCAAAGAATGCTTCCTTGTCAATTGCCAATGTGATTTTCTTTTTCTGTTTGCTTCTCTCTCTCTCTCTCTCTCTCTCTCTCTCTCTCTCTCTCTCCTTCTCCCTCTCCTGCTCTCCCTACCCACCTCCTTGTTTCTTTCTTTTTTCCACAGCTTTCAATACACTTTCCATAGAGGAGAGTTGGATACATCATACTTCTATGAACCTTCAATGAATCAGTCACATTTTCTGAGAAACCATGTGATGGTTAGCTCCCTTGAAAGACTAATCAAAATATTCTGGAAGACTGAAGGCAGCAAATAAACAGGCTACCTGAGTCATGGGTCTGATCTTAGGTGAGACCTACCAGGCAAAGTCACCATAACCATCAGATTGCTTGTTCCATCTCTTTAAATGGTCAGTGAGAACCAACAAGCAATAGGCAAAAAGACTCCTTGATGCTGAACTGGCAAGAGAACCCAGATAAATACACCTGTTTTCCTTGAGTCTTTGCTATTATTCTGCGTGGATTTTGTTTATAATCATCAAGTCTACTTAAGCTTTCACACTCCCCGTGGGTTGACATTAGCAAGATGGTACAAATATGAAAAATAGAAAAAGGTTTTTAAATTGTCTGAAAGAGACAGATTGCTTCCAAATCCTATAAGCCTAAAACAAATTGTGATGAAGTTTGGTTATCAAGCAGCCCCATCTTGTGCCCTCCCGGAAGTATTCTGCTTGCTGGTGTACAGTTTTTCTGGCCAACATCTCCCCATCCCAAACATCTTTGCCTACATTGACACATCTTCACCTATATCCATTTAATTTTCCTCTGATTCATTTCACTTTGGCTTATTTGAATAGTTGAAGCAAAACCCTCTGCATTTATGGCTTCTGAGAAAATGTATTTTATGATATCTCAGGCTAAAACTGTTTAAAAAATAAAACTAAAAAACGCCAGCAGTTTTTCCTTCCGCCTTTTTTTTCTTTTTTGGAGGACACACATTGAGCTGCTTCATGGAGAAATACAGAAAAATCAATTGCTAAGCATAAAATGCAACTCACATTAAGGAAACTGCAAACGATAACTAATTATGAAAAGTTGCTATTGTGATGGTCCCAGCAATCAATTTCCAAAACAAACAGACCGGGCCCCTGGTTGGAGAAGAGGATGAGCTTCTAACGACTGTGTCAATAAAAATAATGGCAAGATTGCCAACGATGGATAGAAGTAGGGTATTATCGTCTCCAAGCAGCTTTTTGTAACAGATTCCCCTCCGTTTCTTGCTTTCTTTCTTTCATACTTTTAAAGTCCAATGCTTAATCTGACAAGTTAACTATGGCACATCTTCAAGACTGTATAAGCATCAGGGGAAAAAAAGTAATAATTCAGGGATGTTCACAGGGTTTGCAATTACTTTGCAAAATGTGCGTGCAAACAATTGGAATGGGACCCTCAACGTGATAGCGGTTGGCAAGGTAGGATTATGGTAGATGTGCCGGCTTGGCTGTTTTAATTGGGCATCACCATTATCCCCTTCTGAGGTTTTCTCTGCAGCTCAGGGAAGAAACTAGAAACTACATTTCCCAGAATTCCCTGTGTGCATAGTTCTCGGTTAGAGAGGTCCAAAGAGAGACACTGAGTATGATTTGGAAATCCAGAGAGGAGGCGCAGGGCAATGCGTGGGTAGTCCTAACCTTTGAAGAACTCCTTGAGAATCACCGCCGCCTTGGTGCTGCAGACCGAGAAAGTCAGGAGGAGATTCCCAAGTATTCCTGAGATGCACAGAAACTTCAGCAAGCTTTTGAGAATCACCGGTCACAGAGGTGAGACTCTGGGTGACACCTTCCCTGTCAGTCCTTTCCTGTATGTGTAAGCCTCTCATTCCTTACATTAAAGCCCTTCGTAATTTGAATAGTGTGCATTCAATTTTCCCTGTCTGAATTCAGATTGATACTATAGCATTTTTCCCTTTGGTTTTTCAAACTATCTCTGCTCCTGAATGTATAGATTTGTAATTTTTAAAAAAGGGTGGAGGGAGGGGAGTTACAGGCAACCCTTTTGACAGAAGTTGGCAAGGACGCTGTACTTTACCACAGCCTTAGCACAGGCTTTCGAAATGCACCCCAGGCAGCGGATTGCTTTACGTGTCCTGTGTAAAGGACAAATGTCTGGGGTGGCCTGGGAATCCAGGACACAGAGCTTGGATGTTTTTTCCTTGCCTCTGTTGCTGAGTGATTCAGCTCCCCTAGCAATTGTTGGGGGTGTCTTCCTCTGTTAAATGGGAAAACTAACATTTACCCTCTCCACCTTATTGGGTTTATTTATGGTCTATGCTCCAAATAGAAATGTTTTCCCAAAAGACACAATGCTCTATAAAGATGCAAATTCTGCTTCTAACAGCTACCAGATAAACAGTGGCAATACACAGCATGCAGGGGTATATCCATTTCTCTGATAAACGTTTCAACATTCCTCATAATGTGGCTACCCACTGAGGAGGTAGTATGCAGACTATCACTAGGTAGCAGTTGGAATCACTGACATAGCCCCATATCCCCCATATTCTGAAGACATGCTTAGACCTAGATGAGAATTCTCAGAGAGACTTTAAGCGGACCATTCTAAAACCCTATCTTTACCACAACCTGCATCTTACTGAGCTTCCAGCCCCTTCTTTGATAACTTCTGTTCTAGTAAAATAATTCCATGAAGTGCTTCAATTCATCCTAGTCCTTTCCATCATCAAAACACCAGCGTTTGAAAACTCTCACATTAAAGTAACTATCTACTTGGAAGTTGTGCAATACGGCTGAATGCCTTCTGGCAATGAACCAATAGATACAGCTCCCATCCAAGATGGTGTGTGTGGGTTTCTGAAAGCAGCAGAGTTGAGGTCTGACGTCCACAAGACAGGCTGCTTCCTTCAGTATGTGCTCACCCCCATAGGCAGATGGGTTTCTTTCCTCAGATGCAATCAAGTTACCTTGCAATTTATGTGCAACGGGGGTACTTAGATACCAACAAGAGGTACCTAAGTCACTGACTTTCCCCTGGGTTTCTATCACTCATCATTTACTGAACAAATATTTATTGATCGCTGATTAAGTAGGAGGCCCTGTGCCAGGCACTGCAAATATAGTGGCGAGTTAACAGATGTCAGCACCTCCACCCCCTACCCCACACCAACCCCCCGCCCCGCCCCCCGCCAAGAGCTGCCATCTGAGAAGACAGTCCCTGAAAAGGGAAAACTGACCTAATGCAAATGGATAGGGTGGGATCAGAGGAGTCTTCTTTGGAGCTGTTGTACTGAAGCTGATACCTGAAGAATGAGTAGGAGTTAATGATGTGAAAGAGAAGGAGAGTTAGGATCTGTACTGCTCCTCAGGGAGCTTTCATTTATGAGGAGTTCAAGACATACACAGACCTGACCCCTGTCATACAAAGCAGAATATGAGCAATGGCACTAAGGCGATAGAAACAAATATTATAAGTACCTCAACTAGGGGAAAATTCAGTACAGGTGAGATCAGTAAAAATTTCATGCAGGAAGAACAAAGTACTGGGCATTACTGTCCCCATGAGGTTTAGATTATCTACACGTTACGGATAGAAAAAGAGAGTCTCCTGTCTCCTGATCATTATTCTGGGCCCAGACTTCCTTTGCATTTGAATCTACAGTCCTTAGGACATGAATCTCTGGCCTATCATACTCGACATTGGAAGTTACATAAAAGGACAAGCAAAGGGAAAATGGCATGTATAGAAAAATAGCAATTTGCACATGAACTACTGCCCACCAGTTTGTGTAGTCGTTGGTGTGGAATGAAAAGAGATTGGGAACCGAATGAACCAAAAATTATTTACAAATAGAATTTCCACTTAGGACTTTATAGACCAAGTTTCAAACATCATGGAGGATTTCACCTGGGAAAGAACTGGTGTAATTTGCCTTCACAACGTGGAAGTACCTCTCTGGATAAACGTTTGTAGGCTGTTCCCATGAAAATATTAACAAATGACACTCAAAAAGTTTGGTGATGTATGGAATCAGAAATTTAGAATAATTTCTTTCACTTAAATACAAAAAAACCAAGGTGGCATTAAGTGGTTTCATTCTGGATGCTGAAAACTATGGCTTTCCTCATTTGTCACTGCATGATTCATGCCAAGATGAAATATATCGGTCTCATATTTTCCCCAGGCAGATCAGTCCAAATAATTCAGCCTAAAGAGCTTCTTTGGTTCTCTCTTTACTGGTCTCCTCATGAACATAAGTCCAAAGACCTGGCCATCGTTTCATGATGCTGTCTTGCTCTTTTCAACATCCAAGTACTTAGCACAGATCAGGCAACTAATGCATCAAATGCATTAAATGTGTATTAATTACTCAGGAAATTCAAGACATCTGTTCTTGGCTCCCTTTAAATACTGTTTTCCCTATTGATGTTGGGCTCTGATATCACTCAAGGGGGCCTATTTTCACTCTAACCATGTTAGGTATTTTTCCATATTCCAAATATTAACCAAAATATCTTCAAAACTATTGTTTTGTATTCCATTTCTTCAGGGTTCAGATTTTTTATTTTACTGTTACAACGACAGATGACCTTTGCCCTATTACTGATGACGATCACTTATGGGGTCCTCCTGCTGTGAAATCTCAATTTCATGGCCAGATCAACTCAAGTAGGCTTGAGGACTCTGAGACTTCAGTTCCTACTCATGTAGTCAACGGGCTACACAGTTAAAACTACCCTTATTCAAATGCAAAAGACCATCTATGAGAATATGATGCTAGGCTTAATTTGTTATTCCTTCTAGAGAGCATATTATTGTTTGCCTAGAGGAATCCCCGCCACCACCCCCCGCCACCCAATAAAACAGTCTCTAAAGGGATATACTCAAAACCTTCATAAGGACATTCAGCAGAAGAGATCTGTTCACACCCCTCAAAATATAACATGTTGGCAGCTATTTATTCTACCTGACTTTGAGCAAAATTGATTTTCACAAGTTTGACACTTACTGAATGGAATCACAGTTGAACCCTAATTGAACCAACACATATTTAAATGCAGAGAAGTTCCACTGGGCCCAGACATCAAACAGAAAACACAGGTCCAAGTCACAGACACCTGGAATCCTGTATTACTCTATGGACCATTTCCTGCAGAATATAAGTGTGCCATTTGCCTGAAATCCCCAGGTCTTCCTTAGAGGGCCAGCTCTACTTTCTGATAATCTCTACAGACTTGGCTCTGACCCACCCATCCTGCTGTGCAGCTTGGATGACAAAACTGGAAGAGCCCTTATTCAGTGTCCCCTGCATGTACAAGGGTAATTTCCTGCTTGGAGAAGCAATGTTTAAAGTATGTAATGCCCTCAATCTAAGCCTGTTCTTACTTATCCTTGGAAGGTAGATTCACAATTATAAAACATGACTGTGGTCATAACCAGAATAAAATGGGGTAAACAAGTTACATCACGTGGCCTCTTCCTGTCCTAACTAATTCCAATAAAGCTGGTCACATAGTCCTTGGCCTGAGCAGCCAGGTTAGGGATAAAGCATGTTTAAATTATATTCCTTGCAGACTTTAGAGATGGCAATAGGAATTCAAGGCTTTGGAAGAACTGGGTAAGCCAAATTAAAGTTTCAAGGATCAGAGAATTCAGGGAAAACTGCATATTGATTCTCCTTAATGTTGCTAGGCAAACTGGAATTCCTTTTAGCTGTAATGTAGAGTTCATTCATTTTGAAATTACAGATTTCAACTATTATACTCCCAAACAGTGACACTTTTACAAATATTAGTGAGTTTCCTAATTTCTCTCCATCACTTTCTCTGGAGGAAACGACCTCCTTAATAATTGTTAAGTACGATAATCTCTTTGTTTAAAGAAAAAGTATCACAAAATTATATTCCACCATAGACTTATTTGCCTTCCCAATAGACTGCCACTAAATTCTGTTGAATATGAGTGAAAATCACTAGGCTTGACAGGTATGGTTTTCTCATCAAGGACTTGAAAAGCACTGTGTTCCTTCCAAAGTGCCAAGGCAGCAGTAATGAGCCCCGAGCTCCGCACAGGTCGGTGTCCCTCCCTGCAGCCACCGAGAGCAATAAAAAGCAGGGTTCCTACCTCGGTGACTGGTGAGTTCCCTGGAAGCAGAAGGCAGGGGTGTGTAACGGCTCTTCGGAGAGGCGGCAACGCTGTCACTGGAGGCCTGCGTGAAAAAACCACACCAACATGAAGCCACACCAAACACTAAATACCTTCATTTACCCAACTTGACTCCTTGGGATCTGGGTTTGGAGAAAATATTATGGACCAAGACTCTTCTTAGGAAGCAAGAGTTGTCTGTATTGAGATAATATTCTGGTAAGTGTAAGGTCGATTATCAAGCTTTCAGGGGACTTGGTACAGGTGGAAGGGCTCTGACACAAGGGGATGGTTTGTTTGCTCTGCTGAACTGCAAGCAGGAGGAGGAGGAAAGAAGAAGTTGAAGGCAGGAAATGATGCAGACTTCGATTTCTGCCACAGGCCTCCTACCAATACTTCCCACAGATCGAATGTTCACTGTGCAGAGATTTCTATGGAAACCAGTGAAGAGGCTGAGCTTTGCCCCCAGGGTGGATGGGACAAACAAGCCTGGTTTACTGGACCCAGTGGCATGGAGGTAATGGGAAGCTGAAGACAAAAGGCCTGGCAGCATGAAGTGACCCTAGAGAAGGATACAAACCATTGCAGACCCTGCAACTGGGGTTCTGGCTACATTTTACAATAGCACTGAAAAACCCATCTGAAATTTGAAATACAGTGGTCATCGACAAAACTTTGCCATTTCAAAGTCTAAAACAAAATATTACGAAATCTACCTATGAAGATGCTTTTTTTTTTTTTTTTTTACTGTACACAAGGCTCTTTAACCATTCGATTCTATATAGTGTGACGCAGGCTGCTAACTCTCTTTCCCTAACACTACATCCATGGGGGCTAAGGCAGGAGGAAAGGACCACAGCCGGAGAGTCAGGTGTCACTCAGAGCTAATGACCAGTATGTCACATTCTGAGTGTGGCTGCGTGGTGTACGAAGCATCACCACTGCAACTCTTACTGACTCTTCTGAATCAAACACTACTTTTTTTTTTTTAATATCCAAAAAAGAACATCTGCTAGGATCAAAATCCTAAGCTTACAACCTTTCCAAGCTTCATGAAAAAGTAAATTTCATTAATGCTACATTTTTCTTTCTGGAAAAGGAAATACATTCTATGGGATATATTTGCCCTGGTAGGAGGAGGCCTTTTCTCCAAAGAGATTATCGACATTATAGGAATCAAAACTAAGTAGGAGATTAGACCTACTTGCTAGAAAAACCCTTTAAACCCCGTTTCTGACATTTGAGATGTTTGATTAAGCAGCTTTCAGTGGAGACTTACAGAAAGAGTTCTGAATGCCACAAAAGCAGAAGCTCTGTCCCTAAGGTAGAGACAGATTTCGGGTAGCATTACTTCATTTCAGCAGCAAGAGAAATATATGGTGTTTAAAGTTTGATCCAAAGGTATTGGGTCTAGAAAGATCAAAGTTCAGTCACCAAGAAAAATGTTTTAAAAAGTACCCAAGATTTGTAAGATACTGCATCATTAGACATTTAGGATGCTGCAACAATGTAAAAGAGTCAGCAATTAGATTAAAATTCAAACACTAGAATCACCAGGTGTTTCTCCATTTGGCATCAAGGTCTCCTGCAATCCCTACACGATAAATGAGACACAATGACACGTTCTGAATATGGCATCTATTCAATGCTCGAGGCAGGATATATGCGGCAGAGGAACGGGGAATGTCCTTCCACAGATCTACTGTACTTCCTCCATAAGAGGCCATAGCTTCTTTGTCAATGTTTCTACTCCACCTTGTTGCTAAAAAAGCCTAAAATTCCGGGATGAGTTTTAGGTTGCTATATTGTGATATTTCTTGGTGCTTTTAATCTCAATTTGGGCTGTTGACAATTTGATGACAGCTTTTCCTAAAATTACTGGAAGAAACTACCTTTCAGCAAATACCTCTGACGGGGAAAAACATACGAGTTTTGTAACCAAGAGTAAAATAGCGATTTAACTTTTATTTCCAATTGTAGTCAAAGCAAAAACTGTGTGGCTTGAGTTCTGTTTTGCAGTCATCATTCTTCACCTAGCACTTAATTACTTTTCTGCTCAGTGTCCATTTATAAATTCAAGTCATGGAAAAGAATCCAGGAAGAGAACAATTTTGCAAACTATGCCTTTTGGTGAGACTTTCATGGCTGGATGTTGGGGAAAACCGCTACAAACCAAGGTTCTAACTACCAGTTCTTTCACTTGGCTTTTAGCAAAATGAGGTCCATGTGATCTTTTCAATAGTGATGTTGAAAATTATGCTTAGAAGCATGATTCAGAAAAGCACAATTATCATATGAAAGAAATGGACAAGACAATGTCTTAAATTTGCATACTACCTGCCCCAAAATAAAGAACTCCCCTTGAAACTGAAGCAATACACTCACAGTATATCAAGAATGAAATAATAGAAACATAAGTGGAAATATTTAATGTTTTCTTTTACCTGGATTAAGGAAGTATGCCTAAAATGGGAACAGGGAAATCGGGGTAAATCGGAATCCTGAGAACTACAAATAATTCTCAAATCTTTAAGTACTTGCCAAATTTTCTAACGACCTGTGGCAAAGAATTACTTTTACACTTTACTTTTTAAATCACCCCTGTTAGAGAATTTTTGCAACATCTACAATAAAATATTAGCATCCAGAATACCTATATCCCTAAATAAATAAAAATATAATAAAAAATGGGCAAAGGAGATCTTAGACAATTCAAAGAAGAGGAAACCTGAGTAGTCAATAAATAGAAGATGGTCGAATTTACTAGTCCTAAGGGCAATGCAAATTAAAACAAAATGCAATTTTTTTTTTGTCCATCATAGTTGGCAAACTTTTAAGTCTCACAATAGCGAGTGCTATAGAGAATGGAGGATAACAAATCTCTTAACCTCTCATCCTTTGCCATTGGGAACGCACTGGTTCAACTACGCAGAGAGTAGCTTAGCAATATCTAATAAAATTGAAAACTGATACTGCAATTCCCTTTAAAATATATACAATGGAAAATTTTACTCAGGTCTGTAAGGTGGAACATAGAACAATGTTTGTTGCAACATTATTTACAACAGAACAAATTGGAAATAATTCAAATGCCTATCAATGAGGAAAATCGATAAATAAAATGTTGTATATTCATATGACAGAATAATATTTAGCACTTAAGAGCAATAAAGCTGATTTATATATCTCAATTTGAGTACGTCTAAAAATTTAATAAAAAGTGAAAATGCAAGGTGCAAAATGATAAATGTAGCGCAATATTATTTATGCAAATGTGTAGTTCTTTGATCTCATATGTGTATATGGAAAGGTCTAAAAATTATAAAAGTTATACACTAAATTCATGAAAATGGTTGCCTCTGCCACAGGGCACAGGAATAGGACTGGGGCTAATGGGAAAGGGTGGGAGCTTCAATTTTACAGATAAGGTTTATTTCTTTTATTGAAAGATAAGACATAAAAAAATATGTCAAGATAGTAGAAAATACAAACCCTGTATGGTAGCTGAACATCCTCATTACTTTTTTGCAATTTCTCAAAATTAAACATGAAAATTGAAAAAACAGACTCCTATTTTCTCTCTGATCCATAAGTCCTATGTTGATATAAACCCATAATTAGAGGAAATCTCCTCTAACAATTTTCTAGTACTTTCCCAACATGGATTCAGGCCATCTCTGGTTGGCTTTTTGTGATGAAATATCCCATTTCTAATTCTTCCAAAGCTACTGAGTATGACAATAGAATGGAAAAAGCCGATAAACAGTAGTAACTATAAATTCCCCCTTTACACCAAGGCTTGAAATGCTCGTTCCAGCCTGGTAAGTCCTTCTGCTTAAGATCTGCCAAAGCATACTGAAGGTTTCTGTACTTGTCTCCTACTCACAATTGGAGAGTTGCTAATAATTTTTTAAACTCACATCAATAATGATAATGGCCACTAATATACTGTGCTTTGCAATTTCTATAACGCAGGAAGGAAGGAAGAACTTTGGCAACCTCGTTGGAAAAGATTGAATGAAAGTACAGTACAAGAGATTTGCAAAGTGAGAATTTCACTCTGCGGTTCCAGAAAACAAATGTCTTTAGATGAATGTGTAAAATTTGAGCCCCCTCCCATTGGGTGCGTTCATGAAAACCTGCATTCCAGTGGATATTTCTGAACATCATGGATGCCCGGAAGGAACATGATACAGACCACAGGAGGAGAGATTTGGCAGGCTTCAAGACAAGAAGGGGGCAGCTACAAAGTTGTTTAATAGCCATAAATCTCCCACTATTTTTCACAAAATACCATCTAAGACCACAGCTCCACAACTCATTCCCCATCACTCAGCTCAAGTGGAGCGCTCTGGCATGCTCACTCACCCTTAAATCATACACTGCATAAAGTGATCCCAGGTCTGGGAAATTTGTCAGCCTCTTTCAAGTAAAAGCAATCTTCGCTTTTCATCACAATTCATTCCCTGAAACTGTGGTATAAAGCTGACTCTACTAAAAACATTTATTTTCTCTCATAAGAAAAAGTATCACTCATTTATTATTAAGGATTTAATAAACACCTACTATATGCCAGGCCCTGTATAGAGAATACCAAGAAAAATAAAATGAGGACCTTGGCTGCATTCCCAACACATCAAAAAAAAAAAAAAAAAGAAGAAGAAGAAATTAGAATCATGATTAATGCTGGTTAGTAAGAGTCACCAACTCAAAGCCTGATCCCCATACTCTGCATCATCACAGAACTTTGACCCTGACCTCTATGATGACAGCTGAACACTTGGACCAGTAATTACATCCTTGCTTATTTCTTCTTCATACTAACAGAGAACTTTCAAGATTAACTCTATTAACTTTCCAAGATTAACTATACTGTTACCCTTGTACCCAACATGCTACTAGAAAGACAGAAAGAAGTCAATGCATAATGCTTGAATGAATAAAACATTTTAATGTCAAAGAGAAAACTATACCCTTGTACCTAATATGCTGCTAGAAAGACAGAAAGAAGTCAATGCATAATGCTTGAATGAATAAAACATTTTAATGTCAAAGAGAAAACTATACACCATGATTGTAATTCAACACAAAAGTATAGGCCAAGTTGCCAGAATCAGAGGTAAAGACTTGACAGCATCTCAAGGATTAAGTTAAAAGCCACAGAACTGGCCTAAGGTGGAGTCTTCCCACTTGCTCACATGTGAAGGCACCAGGCCTTTCAGTGTGAGGACAGACAGAAAGCCTCCACCACAGACCCACTGCGCTGGAAATGACAGACAGGTGGGGGAACAGGAAAACCATATTCTGGTCCAGAGCCAGAAGCCAAAACACTGAGAGATAAAAAGGGGGTATGGTGGGATGAGGATGAGCCAGGAACCAAGGGACCAAGAACGGGTCCAAATGGGCAAAAGGAAGAGTCTGGGAAAGAGCTGAGCATTCAGCTGACTGATGGAGGTGAGGGGTAATTCAGAGCAGAAGTCAGTCAAAGAAGGGTTGGGGTGAGGGGGAGGGTTGTGCCGAAGGCTCTCCGGAATCAGGAAGCCCTTTGCAGGCAAAATAGCCTCGAGAGTTTGCCACTGTTTGTATCTGATCTACAGGGGGTCCAGTTCTGCCAGTGCCTAAAAGGCCATCAGGCCCAGAGCTGTAGTTCTGAAATGTTTATGAGAGGAAGGCAGGAAGGCAGGCAGGAAGGAAAAGAAACAGGAATGGAAAACAGGAAGCAAGGGCTATAGACTGGGCATTTTTTGGACCTTTACACAGATAATCAAATTACAGAATGTCAGAGCTGTAAAAGACCTTTTCAATCATCGAGAGCGGTGGTTTCCAAAATACTTTTAGCAGACACTCATATAACAAGAAAAAATAAAACAACGTAAATACTGGGCATTATGGAAATATTCATAATTACACGTGGTAACCAAATATAATATAAAAGAGATAAATATGAAAAATTTTTCTTATACAAAATTCAGTGAACACAGTTAATATAAGAATAGTATATCTACTGCAATTTTTAACAACATAAAATTTACAATGGGTAAAAGTGAATAAGCAGAGATTGAAAGATTTTTGTGAACAATGTGGTTTGGGAAGATTTGATTTTTAAATTCTATTTAATGGTGCCATTGCTTCTGGCAGTTTAAAATATTTAAAAATTAAAACCCTACAAGGGCTGATCTGAAACAACACATTTTCCAACAAGTATCTTTCCAATCTCTCCCATCAAAGGGCAAGGAGAAGCAGCAGAAGGAGGGACAGTAGGAGTTAAGGAGGAAGGAGAGAGGGGTAGAACAGGAAGGAGGCACAGGGTGGCACAGGAACAAATGTTTCTTGAATGCATTCTAAGTCTAATGGTTTTCCAATGTGTCAGTATATCCTATTATTACTCTCATGTGAGAAAAAAGAAAACTGAGGCATGGAAAGGATAAGTCACATATCCAAGGCTACACAGTTCTAAAATCCAGAGTGGGATTGAGAACCAAGTCAGGAGGACCTGTGTGGAAGGGCAAGAGGCAGCACGTGGAAAGGAGGGCCTCTGGAGTGTTGAATTCCAGAGTTTGGAGCCGTGTGGCTGACAGGGGCTTGGTGTTCTGGCCAGGTGTCAAGCCTGTGCCACTGAGGTGGGAGAGCTGAGTGCAGGACATTGGTCCACCAGAGACCTCCGAGCTCCAGGTAATATCAAACGGCGAAAGCTCTCCCACAGATCTCCATCCCAACGCTAAGACTCAGCTCCACTCAACAAACAGCAAGCTACGGTGCTGGACACCCTATGCCAAACAACTAGCAAGACAGGAACACAACCCCACCCATTAGGAGAGAAGTTGCCTAAACTCATAATAAGGTCACAGAAGCCGCAAACACCCCGCCACCAGATGTGGTCCTGCCCATAAGAAAGACAAGATTCAGCCTCATCCACCAGAACACAGGCACTAGTCCCCTCCCCCAGGAAGCCTACACGGCCCACTGAAGAACTGTAGCCACTGGGGGCAGACACCAAAAATAACAGGAACTACAAACCTGCAGCCTGTGAAAAGGACACACCAAACACAGTAAGCTAAGCAAAATGAGAAGACAGAGAAACACACAGCAGATGAAGGAGCAAGGTAAAAACCCACCAGAACAAACAAATGAAGAGGAAATAGGCAGTCTACCTGAAAAATAATTCAGAGTAATGATAGTAAAGATGATCTGAAATCTTGGAAATAGAATGGAGAAAACACAAGAAATGTTTAACAAGGACCTAGAAGAACTAAAGAGCAAACAAATAATGATGAACAACACAATAAATGAAATTTAAAATTCTCTAGAAGGAATCAATAGCAGAATAACTGAGGCAGAAAAACGGATAAGTGACCTGGAAGATAAAATAGTGGAAATAACTACTGCAGAGAAGAATAAAGAAAAAAGAATGAAAAGAATTGAGGACAGTCTCAGAGACCTCTGGGACAACATTAAACACACCAACATTTGAATGATAAGGGTCCCAGCAGAAGAAGAGAAAAAGAAAGGGACTGAGAAAATATTTGAAGAGATTATAGTTGAAAACTTCCCTAATATGGGAAAGGAAACAGTTAATCAAGTCCAGGAAGCACAGAGAGTCCCATATAGGATAAATCCAAGGAGGAACATGCCAAGACACATATTAATCAAACTAGCAAAAATTAAATACAAAGAAAATACAGTAAAAGCAGCAAGGGAAAAACAACAAACAACATACAAGGGAATCCCCATACGGTTAACAGCTAATCTTTCAGCAGAAACTCTGCAAGCCAGAAGGGAGTGGCAAGACATATTTAAAGTGATGAAAGGGAAAAACCTACAACCAAGATTATTCTACCCAGCAAGGATCTCATTCAGATTCGACAGAGAAATTAAAACCTTTACAGACAAGCAAAAGCTAAGAGAACTCAGCACCACCCGACCAGCTTTACAACAAATGCTAAAGGAACTTCTCTAGGCAGGAAACAAAATAAAAGGAAAAGAACTACAATAACAAACTCAAAACAATTAAGAAAATGGTAATAGAACATACACATGGATAATTATCTTAAATGTAAATGGATTATGCTCCCACCAAAAGACATAGACTCGCTGAATGGATACAAAAACAAGACCCTTATATATGCTGTCTATAAGAGACCACTTCAGACCTAAGGACACATACAGACTGAAAGTGAGGGGACGGAAAAAGATATTCCATGCAAATGGAAATCAAAAGAAACCTGGAGGAGCAATTCTCATATCAGGCCAAATAGACTTTAAAATAAAGACTGTTACAAGAGACAAAGAAGGACACTACATAATGATCAAGGGATCAATCTAAGAAGACGATATAACAATTGTAAATATTTATGCACCCAACACAGGAGCAGCTCAATACTTAAGGCAAATGCTAACAGCCATAAAAGGGGAAATCGACAGTGACACAATCATAGTAGGGGACTTTAACACCCCACTTTCACCAATGGACAGATCATCCAAAATGAAAATAAAGAAGGAAACACAGCTTTAAATGATACATTAACAAGATAGACTTAACTGATATTTATAGGACATTCCATCCAAAAACAGCAGAATACACTTTCTTCTCAAGTGCTCATGGAACATTCTCGAGGACAGATCATATCTTGGGTCACAAATCAAGCCTTGGTAAATTTAAGAAAACTGAAATTTTATCAAGTATATTTTCCAACCACAATGCTATAAGACTAGATATCAATTACAGGAAAAAACCTGTAAAAAATACAAACACATGGAGACTAAACAATACACTACTAAATAACCAAGAGACCACTGAAGAAAGCAAAGAGGAAATCAAAAAATACCTAGAAATGAATGACAGTGAAAACACGACGACTCAGAAACTATGGGATGCAGCAAAAGCACTTCTAAGAGGGAAGTTTATAGCAATACAATCCTACTTCAAGAAACAAGAAACACCTCAAATAAAAAGCTAACCTTACACCTAAAGCAATTAGAGAAAGAAGAACAAAACAACCCCAAAGTTAGCAGAAGGAAAGAAATCATAAAGATCAGATCAGAAATAAATGAAAAAGAAAAGAAGGAAATGATAGCAAACATCAATAAAATTAAAAGCTGGTTCTTTGAGAAGATAAACAAAATTGATAAACCATTAGCCAGACTCATCAAGAAAAAAAGGTAGAAGACTCAAATCAACAGAATTAGAAATGAAAAAGGAGAAGTAACAACTGACACTGCAGAAATGCAAATGATCATAAGACATTACTACAAGCAACTATATGCCAATAAAATGGACAACCTGGAAGAAATGGACAAACCCTTAGAAAAGCACAACGTTCTGAGACTGAAGCACGAAGAAATAGAAAATATAAACAGACCAATCACAAGCACTGAATTTGAGACTGTGATTAAAAATCTTCCAACAGGGCTTCCCTGGTGGCGCAGTGGTTGAGAGTCCGCCTGCTGATGCAAGGGACACGGGTTCGTGCCCTGGTCCAGGAGGATCCCACATGCCGTGGAGTGGCTGGGCCCGTGAGCCATGGCCAGTGGGCCTGCGCGTCTGGAGCCTGTGCTCCACAACGGGAGAGGCCACAACAGTGAGAGGCCCGCGTACCACAAAAACAAACAAACAAAATCTTCCAACAAACAAAAGCCCAGGACCAGATGGCTTCACAGGTGAATTCTATCAAAGATTTAGAGAAGAGCTAACACCTATCCTTCTCAAACTCTTCCAAAATATAGCAGAGGGAGGAACACTCCCAAACTCCCTCTACGAGGCCACAATCACCCTGATACCAAAACCAGACAAAGATGTCACAAAGAAAGAAAACTACAGGCCAATATCACTGATGAACATAGATGCAAAAATCTTCAACAAAATACTAGCAAACAGAATCCAACAGCACATTAAAAGGATCATACACCATGATCAAGTGGGGTTTATCTCAGGAATGCAAGGATTCTTCAATATAGGCAAATCAATCAATGTGATACACCATATTAACAAACTGAAGGATAAAAACCATATGATCATCTCAATAGATGCAGAAAAAGCTTTCGACAAAATTCAATACCCATTTATGATAAAACTCCCCCAGAAAGTAGGCATAGAGGGAACTTACCTCAATATAATAAAGGCCATATATGACAAACTCACAGCCAACATCACTCTCAATGGTGAAAACCTGAAACCATTTCCTCTAAGACCAGGAACAAGACAAAGCTGTCCACTCTCACCACTATTATTCAACATAGTTTTGGAAGTTTTAGCCACAGCAATCAGAGGAGAAAAAGAAATAAAAGGAATCCAAATAGGAAAAGAAGAAGTAAAGTTGTCACTGTTTGCAGATGACATGATACTATACATAGAGAATCCTAAATATGCTACCAGAAAACTACTAGTGCTAATCAATGAAGCTGGTAAAGCAGCAGGATACAAAATTAATGCACAGAAATCTCTCACATTCCTATACACTAATGATGAAAAATCTGAAAGAGAAATTAAGGAAACACTCCCATTTACCACTGCAACAAAAAGAATAAAATACCTAGGAATAAACCTACTTAAGGAGACAAAAGACATGTATGCAGAAAACTATAAGACACTGATGAAACAAATTAAAGATGATAAAAAACAGATGGAGACATATACCATGTTCTTGGATTGGAAGAAGCAACACTGTGAAAATGACTATACTACCCAAAGCAATCTGCAGATTCAACGCAATCCCTATCAAACTACCAATGGCATTTTTCACAGAACTAGAACACAACATTTCAAAATTTGTATGGAAACACAAAAGACCCAGAATAGCCAAAGCAATCTTGAGAAAGAAAAACGGAGCTGGAAGAATCAGGCTCCTGGTCTTCAGACTGTACTACACAGCTACAGTAATCAAGACAGTATGGTACTAGCACAAAAACAGAAATATAGATCAATGGAACAGGACAGAAACCCCAGAGATAAACCCACACACATAAGGTCACCTTATTTTGGATAAAGGAAGAAAGAATATACAATGGAGAAAAGACAACTTCTTCAATAAGTGGTGCTGGGAAAACTGGACAGCTACATGTAAAAGAATGAAATGAGAACATTCCCTAACACCATACGTAAAAATAAACTCAAAATGGATTGAAGACATAAATGTAAGGCCAGACACTATCAAACTCTTAGAGGAAAACATAGGCAGAACACTCACTCTATGACATAAATCACAGCAAGATCCTTTTTGACCCAACTCCTAGAGAAACAGAAATAAAAACAAAAATAAACAAATGGGACCTAATGAAACTTAAAAGCTTTTGCACAGCAAAGGAGACCATAAACAAGACCAAAAGACAGCCCTCAGAATGGCAGACAATATTTGCAAATGAAGCAACTGACAAAGGATTAATCTCCAAGATTTACAAGCAGCTCATGCAGCTCAATAACAAAAAAACAAACAACCCAATCCAAAAATGGGCAGAAGACCTAAATAGACATTTCTCCAAAGAAGATATACAGATTGCCAACAAACACATGAAAGGATGCTCAGTGTCACTAACCATTAGAGAAATGCTAATCAAAACTACAATGAGGTATCACCTCACACTGGTCAGAATGGCCATCATCAAAGAATCTACAAACAATAAATGCTGGAGAGGGTGTGGAGAAAACAGAACCCTCTAACACTGTTGGTGGGAATGTATATTGATACAGCCACTATGGAGAACAGTATGGAGGTTCCTTAAAAAACTAAAAATAGAACTATCATAAGACCCAGCAATCCCACTCCTGGGCACATACCCTGAGAAAACCATAATTCAAAAAGAGTCATGGACCACAATGTTCACTGCAGCACTATTTACAATAGCCAGGACATGGAAGCAACCTAAGTGTCCATCGACAGATGAATGGATAAAGAAGATGTGGCACGTATATACAATGGAATATTACTCAGCCATAAAAAGAAACAAAGCTGAGTTATTTGTAGTGAGGTGGATGGACTTGGAGACTGTCATACAGAGTGAAGTAAGTCAGAAAGAGAAAAATAAATACCGTATGCTAACACATATATATGGAATCTAAAAAAAAGTGGTTATGAAGAACCTAGGGGCAGGACAGGGATAAAGATACAGATGTAGACAATGGCCTTGAGGATACGGGGAGGGGGAAGGGTAAGCTGGGACAAAGTGAGAGAGTAGCACTTACTCATATACACTACCAAATGTAAAATAGATAGCTAGTGGGAAGCAGCCGCATAGCACAGGGAGATCAGCTCAGTGCTTTGCGACTACCTAGAGGGGTGGGATAGGGAGGGTGGGAGGGAGATGCAAGAGGGAGGAGATATGGGAATATATGTATATTTATAGCTGATTCACTTTGTTATAAAGCAGAAACTAACACACCATTGTAAAGCAATTATACTCCAATAAAGATGTTATAAAAGAAATTTAAAAAAGAAAACCAAGTCAGCCTGACCCATAAACTCCAAGAGGTTTCCCCAGCGCCATAGCCTCTCAGCAGCAGAGGCCCCAGATCTTTGTCATTCTCCACTCCTGGCCATCATCCACTTTGCCTCACAGAACTGTCAACTGCACACTTGTCTGGTCCCTTCTGCAGAACTGTCAACTTCAAGAGCACAGGGGCCAACACCTGTATTGATAGTGAATGCCTTGCAGCTCCTAACAAAGCAACTTCTCCAAGCATTAAGAAAGGGTTATCAAGTGAGAGGGAGTTTACTAATAGCATGGGCAATTTTAAAGGCAGAATATCCAATCTTTAAAGAAACAGATAATCATCTTTGACCACAGAAATATGATGAAGCACAAGTTAATATTTTACCATTAATTATTAATCCCTGCTGAGGAGTTAGTTTGTGTCATATGTTCAAACAGAATGTAATCAGAATGTAATATATTACAACCTCCAAGTAATGAGGGTAATGAGGGTGTATACATGGTTGTGTGTGTGTATCACATTTCTTGTGCGCTAATTACATGCAGTCATTTTAAGCACACTTTCATTTAACTATCTCAACAACCTTAAGGAGTATCATTATTACTATCATTTTATAGATAAGGCAATCGGGATTTAGAGAGGTTAAATAACTTGCCCAAGAGCACCTAGCTAGCATGTGGGGAATTTAGAATTCCAACCAACGCATCTTGATTTCATAGCCTGAATCCCAACCATTGTGCAATGAACTCGATGCTCAAAGGTGCCTGGCAAAAAAAAATATGTTTAGTACATATACTAAGACAGGTTATATATTTCTAGTAAGATATGATTAAATTCATGTGAATATGCAACATGTTTTGTGGTCCAGCATATACATAAAACCATTATTTATTAAAAAATAATTGACAATGCAATGTAGACATAAGAGTGCTTCAGATCTCTTTAGCCCTTTGGGGTTGACATAACCAATGATGTCTATGGTCAACCTCTACCAGCTCATAAAAACCAATGGTTAAAATTTCAGGAATGCTGTATTTAAGTTGCTAAACACAGCCATTATTTAAAATTCAATTATATACACTTGCGATTGGATAAATTAAAAGTAAGGGTAATATGTAACCAAACTCAGTACTTTCCAATTATTTTACACAACTTTACTACTATTTATGTTCTTGAAAGTATTCATGTCTATTATATCTACATAGTGTAAATACTATATAATGATATGCTATAATGATATGCTTATAATGATATAAGAGATACTTCATATCTCTTCCCAGCTCTTCAGTGATGTCACTTTGGTAGCCTGACATCAGCCATGATAGGAGTATTTACAGCAGAAACTGGCAAATGCTACAAATTAGGGATTTATTATCTTGATTTTTTTTTAATTTAAGAAAATGATGGGAACATGTTAATTACACAGATTAAACTTAAAAGTTATGTTGTGTCTGTAGCTATTACATTGTAAATAGCATCAAAAAGTTGAGGAAATATTCTTCAAATATTCAAAAACCATTATCTGATTCAGTAAAGAAGTTGCTCATGCCATTGACAAAAGAGTAAAGTTCTGACATACTCAGTAAGAAAAAAATATAGTTGATGTTCATGTCAGAACTACACTTATTCGTCAATTGCAACCTTACGTTGGCAATGGATATGAAAGTTTGGCCAAAATAATACAAAATATTTGGTGGGACTGAATTAGCTGAATGGAATTTATAACAAAAAGGATTATATATTTAATTTTATTTGTAAACTGTGTGCTACTCATCCTTTATATACATAAAGATTACAATAAGCTTATGTACACATTTATATGCATAATGTTTTTTCCAGAGAGCTGGTTGTTAAATATTTCCAGCACACTACTACATATAACCCTTATTATATAACATCTAAGGTATGTTTGGGACTATAGAGAAAAGGATAGTTAAGAAAAAAGCTAATTAAGCTTCAAAGATTCTGTCTTCAACTTATTTGATGTCTGATGCCTTACTGACTAAGATTAGATCCAAGCTCCATCCAGCTACATGACCTTGGGTATTAAGCTCTTAAAGCTTTACTTTCCTCCACTGTAAAATGGTAATGACAATAATAGTCATGATGATGATCATGATGATGATAGTTAAAAATTGCTAACACTTACTTGTGCTTACTTTGTGTCTGGGACTACGGTAAACACATTCCATATATTAATTTATTCAATTTTTACAACAGTCCCATGAGGCAGTTCTGATTCCTATTCCTGCTTTACAGATGAGGAAAACTGAGGCCCAGAGAAATTAAGCAGGTTCTTGGGTTACTAGCATGTAGCAGAGCTGGGCCACAAAGCCAGGTAGCTTGTCTCCAGTGGTTACTGCCTTAACCATTATGACACTATACGACCTTTCTTCCCATTAAAGGCAAAGAATAAATAAGGTAAGAGATGAAGATCTTAGCATTGCTCATTAAATATTAACTTACTTTTACTTTACTCCAATTTTGCATAACATCTTACCTCTTCAACTAGATTTCAGTTTCTTGAGAGGGAGGGCTAAGGTTTTATGGCTTCTACCTTTCATAGTAGCTGCAACAGGGACATGCACACTACGTGTGATCGAATTATTTATTACTTGAATAGACTCTACTCCTCACTTGTCAAGCAGAAAAGCACTACTGAGATCCCTTCTGAGGGCAAAAGTAGTGAGATCTTTAGCCTAGTTACAATCTGGATTCATCCACAGATTCCCTGCATTATTGTGATGGTCTGTCTTTAGTAAATAACTACATATGGCATTTCTCATCTGGGTTTGTAGGGTTGTCTTAGAAATAATATTATGTCATGGTAGTCTTACAGGGTTGATTTATTTTCGCTTAAAAGAAGGAACTTGCCTCATGTGTCTCTCTTCCTCTCACAGAGTTTTTTTATTCTCAAGGGCTATAGGTCAAGTTCTGTCCTTGGAACCAAAGTAGTTTTCCAAAATGAGGTAGAGCCAGCTATGTCAAGCTGGGCCAGCTCTGCTGTCAGTGCCTTTCCCAAATACATCAGACTCTCTGCTTATAAAAATAAATTGATACCAATGCAAGAAATTTATTAGGAGATGACAGCACGGTTCATAATGGAAATATGGAAAAAACATCATCCTTCAAAACTGACAGTTTATCCATCATGCTTCAGATTCCTGAGATAGAAGCAGGCACTGTCACATACAATCTGCTGAGGACACATCTTCTTGGATTTCCTTATGACAGGAGACTCTGAAATAATCCAGAAGAAGGGAAGGACTTGTGCTGCCCTTAATGTGCTCAGCCATAAATTTTTAGTAATAGCAGAAGAAACATGTGGCCAAGGGAATGAATGATGGGGGAAATCAGGAGACCTGGAATTCTCAAATGGCTCCTTCTTTTCTCTTGGGGGTGATGAACTGGGACAGGGGTCAGAGAGGGTTACTGCACTGCTGTGAGGGACATCAATACCCTGTTATGTATAAGCAAAGCCAACAGGTGGCAGGGCACCACTGCAGACACACCACAGTTGGCCCAGCTTCAGTTCTGGTGATCAGGTCACCTTGCTCGGCTAACTTTCCAACTGTGGTTATTTCCCTTAGCTAGTTCTTTGTATTGATAACCTTGAGACAATTTAGGAGGGCCATTTTAATTAGGAATAAATGCAAGGATATTCGTGGGAATCACAAGAGGCCTGACTTTGCAGGCTTAATAAGGTGACCTACCCAACCCTGTATGAAATAATTGTGTATTGTATTAAAAGCCACTTTGGAAAATAAAATTGTGGTAGTAAATTGGAATGAAATGAGCATGATATTAAGGGGAAAAATATTCACTGTCTATTTTATGGGGCCTTAAAATATTTATGTTCTAAACTTGCATTCTTTGGAGATTTGCTGAGTGTTGCTAGAACTAGGGAACTTTTTAAATGAGATACATGCATATTTTTAGAATTTACAGATCTTTTTTAGCAAAAATAGAAAGTCATAAATGTGAAACGGAAGCCTAAACAAGGCAAGTACAGCATTAATGGTGTTATGGTCTTTTCTTAAAGTCTTTATTGAATTTGTTACAATATTGCTTCTGTTTTATGTTTTGGTTTTTTGGTCACAAGGCATGTGGCATCTCAGCTCCCCGACCAGGGATCAAACCAGCACCCCCTGCATTGGAAGGTAAAGTATTAACCACTGGACCGCCAGGGAAGTCCCATGGTCATATATTCTTAATTTGCTCTTTATATTGGAAAAATAAAAGCACAGGAAACTTTATTTAAATGTGAATAATATGCAAGGAATCTTTGAGGTCAGTTTCTATTTGATTAAGGTACAGAGACACCAGCACAAATATGATATCCCAAATAAACTTGGGTTTTGTTGCATTTGTTGTGTTGTGTGGATAGGAACAGGGTATGTGGGTTCTTGGGTTACTTAAGCACAGAGTCAAATACAGGGTTTTGATCCACTGCCCAAAATAAATCCCTAAGAACATCAGGGAAATAAATTACATGTCCTTATTCATAGGTAACAGGGTTTGAAAAACAGCGACACTGAATCCTTCTTTAAACGCTCTCATCCTCTGAAAGAGGCAAATGAACTTCTAATTGTTCACATTTGTTTCGGCCAATCTTCCTGGTTCCCTGTCTCAAGAAAGACCTAAAACTCTGTTCACTTTACATATCCAAATTAAATATATCTGTTTCATTTTGCTTTCTATATAAGTGTGTGCCAGCATGACTTAACATTCATGCAGTTTATTTCAATATTAGTGGAAAACAAGTCATTTTTCAGTTTAATGAGTAGCATCAGTATCTGACTTTTAACCAAAAATGTGACCTTAAACTTGATGGATCTCACCAGAAGGCACATTTTCAAATTATTTTTCTATCAGAGGTTATGAATATGGCTTCCCAAATTACTGTGACAGCTGTGAGGGGAAAGCCTGCATTACACATAGAGCAGCTTAAAACAAAACTCAGACCTAACAAAATGGTAGTTTCATTTGCGAACAAGAAAAAGGGAATGGAGAAAAAAGCATGAACCATTATGGGAGGAGAAAAAAAAAAACCTCCTTTGAGCTTTAGGCAACAGGAGAAAAGCATCATGTAAAGCAGCTGAAATTCCCATACTTTTCTGTTACTACCATTTTTGTTTCCAAATCATTCTAAAATGGGAAGGTGAAGGCTGAGCATTACTGATTCAAAAAAACTCCAAGAGGACATCTGATATTTCTTCCTTATTAAGGATGATGGAGTATAACTGATGTGTCTGGTGCCTGGCCAATTCCAACTTTTTGAGAATGCTGCTTAATGTGTGGACATTATTTTTGGACTACTGAATGCCAGAAAATAATGAGCCGGCATTCAGCTTTGTTGAATTAAGGTCCTGGATTTTCATCTAAAAGCAGTTTTGAGTTATTGCTGTAGATAAGGTGTAACTGTGCAAGGGAATTTTATCCATGTTTCTCCCATGAATCATAAATGAGGAAAAAAATTACCGTCTAAATTGCACTTAAAAGGAATAAAGTCTTTTCATGTCATACATGATTTATCAAAATGATCTCATTTTAAGGGTACTGTGGTGTATCTTGATTAATCACATTAGGAAGCGTGATGAATGGCCTCTTTAATGGTAACACAGGATTTATTGGCAACATCCCGACTTGAACCAGAAGGGTAAGAAGTAAAATATACAATAGATAGCTAATACAGATAGGGTGTCACTAATGCTCTGACTTGTTTTAAGATTATACAGGGAGCCTTAGTTTCAGGGGATTCTGAAACCTCCAGGTGGTGGAGAGCAAACAAGTGTTGCACTGGAACTTGGACACAACCATGATTACACTGTAACCCTTCCCTAACCTGTTGCAACCCAAGTAAAACTGTCCACTCTGCTGGACCATAAAGAGAAGGAGTGTGTGAAATCTGGACAAATAACGGAAATTCCTAGTAGGAAGAGGTGGACACTGCCTTTTGAGATCAGCGCTCCCACCCTTTTTGCCCTATTTCAATATCCTCTTCACATTTCGCTTTAATATCCTAAATGCCTTTTTTTTTTTCCAGCCTGCTCTAGTGTGCTCCCACTAATTTCCTCTAAGGCTGACAGATCAGAGGCTTTCCTCGACTGTTCCTTTTAGAGCTGAGGAACCCTCCTCGTAATCCTGCTGCTTGTCTGCAATTAATCCTTCCAGTTGTCACATTATTACTACCACCACCCACAGACAGAGGAAGCCCCGACCCACTGGACACTGGCTCCCGACTGAAGCTTCAAAGGTGCCAATCACACCCTACTCAGAAAGGTGCCTGCTGTCAGCATCAGAGGTTTCCATTCTCTCCTCCCCGCTGATCAAACATTCTTCCTCAGAAGATTAATTCAGAGTCTCCGCCCATTTCCTCCCAGATCCTCTTTCCCTTTTTGGTTTACCCAACGATCCATCTTTGCTTCGCAAAGGGAAGCCACGGATAATAGAAGCCCTTTCAAAACAAAAGCTGGGCAAAGGCAAATTTAAGTCCCAGCTGTTATCAACTTTTTTTTTTTTTAAACTCATTTAAACACCTTAAGGCAGTGAGGATTAGGGCCTGGCCTGAAATGCCATTCTTTGATCAAAGACCCCAAGACTTTACACAAACATAATCACAAGGCAATGGATGCGTCTCAGCAGGCTGAATTGATTTGTTTGACTGCAGTGCCGGGATGGGTTAGAAAAGCCGCACACTGGTTTTCCCAACTCCCAACATATTTGTATCACCAGGCCAAGTGACTTAGAAATTATATATTTTCTTACATCTTAACTGGAGCAAAGTCATCTGCAGATTCAGACATACCTATGGGGAGAGGATGCAGTGAGAAGGGGATGTGGGCAGTGTGGGTGCCTGCTAGAGCCTGTTCCATCCTGGGGTAGGGAGCAGAGGTGAAAGCTCCAAAAAGGGAGGTGAGAAGGAAGCAGCTCCACTGTCTCTGATGTGGAGTGAAAGTGTGACTTCCCAGACAAAAACCTGTGTTTACATTACCCAATGCTACTGGAATCTTCTCTAGTCACTTATTAACCCCAGTTACCAGTCCCTGTCTATTAAAGGGGGCTTTGAAGGAGAAAACAGCAGGACCTTCCATGTGACTCATTCGCCAGGTCCCTCACCATCTATCAACGTCTTTCAGGACCACAGGCCAGGACCGACTAACAGTAAAATCTTCAAGAAGGGGTTTGGAGATGGCCGATAACAAATTCTCGTATTGAATCATGGCTCAATAGGGTTTACGCTTGCCATATGTATCTAGTAGTAAATAATTCTGAAGTTGCATAATAAAGAAAATATGTAATGTGATGGTTGAAGGGACAATTGAAAATCAACATTCAAGCCTAGGGAGATGTCTTTATAAAGAGATTTTTTTCTTTGGATTTTTGGGGGTTTGGGGCAGGCTGTTATTCATACTACAGAGAGACTGTCAGAAAATGACTTTGCGGTCATATATAATGAAGAATTCTTGACTGTTATGACTACGTTGGGGCAACTGACCACACATTTCCAGAGTAGGTTATAGAATCTCCCTTGTTGAACAGTTTGGAAAGAAAAGATTACCTTTTTGATTGTAAAATGATACAATCCAATTCAAAGTTCTTTACGAAAATGAATGGGGAGGAGGGACTTTATGGAGTCCAAAGGTCCGTAGTTTCAGGTATGGTTGGAGCCAGGTGTTCAAACTTATCATTAGGGCTTCCTATCTCTTAGCTTTGTCCTCCTCCATGCCAGCCTCAGTTTCTCCACCGGGTGACTTACCAGGAGCTTCGGATCTACATGAGACCATCTTCAAAGACAACAGAAAGAACCTCTGTTGCCTGAAAGTTCCAAGCAAACTCTGGGAATCTATGGCCTGTGTTGGGTTACGTGCCCCTCCCTGAATGAATCTCTGTGGTCAGGAAAAGGAACACTCTGCTCAACTGAGCCTGAATCGTGGTCTGTTCCTAGTGCTGGGGCAGCAACTGGCCTCCCAGAGCACTATAGATTAAAGGTAGGTAGGTGGTGGCCCCCCAGAGATAAATCTGTTCTAGAATACAGTGTAATGTACACCCTAAAGGCCAAAAGAGCAAATTCTCCTTCAAAAGCAGACAAATTCCTACGTAAGTCTTTTGGAGCCCCTCACTGCATACTAGAGACATTCAAAACATCTCATCACCATCTTTGGGCAAAACGGAACCCATTATTTGATAGCCCAATTCTGAGTCATCATCAACATCAACAGAAGGCCTCCACATCCAGAAAATTCTTCCCATGAGGCTTTCTGGATATCATATATCTTAAACTTTTCAGGCTCTCAATTGGCACCAAAGAGCTTTAAAATACAATTATTTTTTAACAAGCTTGGTATTCCACAGAAGATTAAAAAATGCTACAGTGATCGAAAGGGAGCAGCATGAGGGAAGGGCCAGAGAGAGATGCTGGGGTCACAGTACAACACGGAAAAAGGAGACCAAAAACACAGACTGACAACTGAACCACCCATCATCACAATAGACATTTAGAATAATGACACCCCAGCCTCCTACCCCACCTCCTCACACAGACACATGTCAGTAGCATAAAGTTAAGATCAGTTTAATATTTCCTGTATAAGTCAGGAATTAGATATTTAATTTCTAATTAGCATGGGTCAAGTAGCTACTGGTCACTGGGATGAGACATTATTCCTATTTTGTCCACACGCAGAACAGATAACACCACAAGGAAACAGGTGACTACTATGGAAGAGTAGTACAGAGAAGTGTTACAGGAACAACACTCTAAAACGTTTTAATCCTACACTACGTAACTTTCAAATGTCTGGGAAAATAAATTATGTACCTCTCTTATTTTCCAAAGGCATTTTCCTGTCACTCTGTCACTCAGCCCTCTTTTTACCTCTTTCTAAAGGCCATGTTGAGGATGGCCCTGAATGCAGTCAAGAATTCAAGTTCATTGCTGTCTTAGCAGATGAGGACACTGGGCTCGGGTAGCATGGGTGATTCCCTGAAGATCTGTGTCATACGTAAAACCGGGACCTTGGTGGCCTTAGAACTGGCTACTACATCAGAGTTTTATACCCTCATAAAGACCCAGAGGAAGCAGGCAGGATTCTCTGCTTAGAAACTCAACACCCACTATGGTGACCAAAGTGGGATAGATGGGAATGTTCTGTTAGGCTACTGAAAGTCTTCTGGGCTACAGCCCACATGCTCTGAACGTCTACACCAGGATAGCTAAAATCTGAAGAAAAACCATGTAGCTTGGATGCTGACACTTAGCATCTGTGTGTGCAGAGGTACCCATGCATGGGAATTGCAGAGGATGGCGTAAGTATATAAAAGGCTCCAAGTTCCAAACACAGTCTTTCTTTGTAAAGTTAATATTAATCGCCCATTTGTGAGCCTTTCTAGATAAGGATTTCATTCTGTGCTATGTTATCCCAAACAGCAGCAAACAGATGCCTATCTATATGAACAGCCAAGAACACTGAATACTCATTACTCTCTAGATGTGAACATTTTACCCCTACATTATTAAATATTAACTTTCCCAATACTCATGCTTTAGATTACAAAATATAGTTGCTATAGTAGAATGGAGTCAAGAAAAATAATAGAAAATGGTTTAATGGATGCAAAGTCATTTGAGAAATAACCCCCAAACATCTTTATTCCTTTCTCTTTTTTTTCAAAATTATCTGATAATCATTCACAGAGCTACTCATGAAAAAGGCTTTTTTAATTTGTTTTATGCTATCAATAATTGTTGACATCAGAAGTTTCATTCAACTAAACGTGCATGTGTAAAGCTATTTCCTTGAGGGATTCCACACCCAAATATGTGAGACAGTACTACATGAAAAATGACTAACCAAGTATCATAATCAGTAAGTCTTATGTCCTGTGCAATATTTCTAACCATTCTAGTAGCCTTATGCTCCCTGTGGCCAAAGGAAAATGCAAAACTGACTCACAGATTTATTTCCTAAAGAAATACTACCACGAGCCTCTAAAATCTTAGTCTTCAACTCTTGGAACACATTGTAATCTAGCAGAATTTAGTCATTGAGAAAATATGCATGAACCTACCCCAGCGGTAAACTCCATTCTGGGTATATGTAATACTTAGGACGGTCCAAATGCCAAAAATTAAAAATGAAAGGAAGGGGGAGGAGTAGAGAAGGAAGAAAAAAAAAAGAAACTTAAAAATAAAAGAAAGAAGAAAAAAAGATGTTTGAGGGTTATTTCTCAAATGAGAAATCGAGTAAAACATTTTCCATCATTTTTCTTAACTCTATTCTACAGTATCAACTATATTTTGTACCATTTCAAGACAGCAAAGCCCTGCATGTTCTACAAGCCCTCCTTTCCCTTTCCCCCCATCTAGGATTCCTAAGGTTCTGAAAGACAATCACGGCCACTGAAACCCAAGCCTGACTCCCCCAGCTCCTGGGTTTATCCTGCAACTACACATTCATAACCAGTTCACAGAAAAGTTAACAACACTGTGGTAAGAAACACGACGAAGACATGCAGTCTGGATGATTACAAAGGGCCAAGAGCAAAAGGGCTCTAAAAAGATTCACTCGGGAATGTGGGCCTATGACTTAGCCAGTATGAAGCAAATTCCACTGGATTTTCTAAAACCAGCCCCTCTTCCTCCCATCCTCACCTCTACCAGAGAATTCCTGTAGATTTCAACGAACTGGGTGACCTTGCTTTAGAGAAGACACAGTTCCTGACAAAGGAGTGTAGTGTCCTACCCAAAGTGACCATCCTTAGACCATCTTTTTAAAACCAAAACGTGATCGTGCCTCCCCTCTGCTTAAAAGCCACATTATGATTTACCTTGCTTTGGGATAAGTGAAAATCACCACTTGCTGCTCAAAAGGCCCTCTGCCCTGACCCTGGCCTACTTCTCCAGCCCATCTCTCCCTTCATCCTCTCCCACTGTGAGCCAGCACTTGACCTTCTTCCTGTTCCTTCAGTGTGCTAGGTTCCATTCTACCCACAGTCTTGGCACAAGCCTGGCCTTTCTTCCTAACCTCTTCCCACCAAGATTTTTTGCCTAGTTAACCCTCTTACCTTTCAATTATCAACTCATGCATCACTACGTCAAAAAGATTTCTCTGACATCACCTTTACACATACTTCCAAGGACCCAATATTTCTTTTGGGGGACATATCAGAGTTTGTAATGATATCTTATTAGCACATTTGAGTGATGTTCCTCAAGAGTTCACTTCTTGAGGGCAGAATTCCTCACCTCCTAAAAGTCTGGCTCAAGGCAGCTTCTCAATCAATACTTCTAGATGGTGAAATAAATGAATTTAAAACCCTGAACAAACAGCATTCCCCAGGCTCCAAGAGCTGGGGGTAACAATAGCACACATCTTCCCAGACTAAGTCACCCTCTACACTGCCCTCCTAAGTGACCTCCCCCCCAACAAATAGAGCTCCTAAAAGTGGAAAAAGATGGTACCCACAGTGCCCCCAATGCCACCATTACTTCCCATGTGCATTTCAAGCAGAGCCCTGGTGATTCCACATCCGTGAAAGGACTTTAAGTTACAAGGTAGGCTTATGCAAAAGGAGTCATCCAAAGGCAGTTTTAAACAAACAGAAGAAACCTCTTTCCTGTACTTCAGGCTGGCAGATGGGAAACCTGCAGTTTCCAAGATGTAGTCAAGTGACATAAGTCAAAGATTTGGGGTCAAGCTGGAGGGAGCCCAGCCACGAATGATCCCAGGTAGCACCAGCTTTCTCAGCTTTCCTTTTGTTATACCTGTCTCTGTCCTTCAATTAACGATTCTTTTTTCCTTTTCCCCTAATGAATGAGTAATACAATGTTTAGTCCGAATAAAGACACGACACGGGCTTGACCCCAGGAGTGCAGGGGAGCCTCCGGGATCACTGTCTTTCTGGCTCCCCCAGGGCTCGCAGGGAAGGGCTGGGAAGGCCAGAGAAAGCTGCCTGAGGGTCTTAAGGGGCTGTCATCAGGAGAGAAAACTGAGTTGTAGTGTGGCCGCCTGTCACAGGGCTCCGTCGGCAGAAGGGGGTGCTGCGGTGTAACCTATTTGGGATGCAAATGGAGTGTTTCAGAGCTGTGGATAAGAGCCACTGAGGGCAGGGCCTCAGCAGTCCTAAATGTTGGCTCCCTGCTTGTCACTGCTCACTGCGGGTCATTAATAGAACTCAGGGTGGTGTTACTAAATGTGAGCATTAAAAAACAAAACAAAAAAACCCTGATAACCAAAAGAAACAAAACAATGAAAATAAGATGTGGCAATCCCTCTCCGAGGGAATTCTACTCACCCAGACCAATGGAGAACTGTTTATTCAAGATCACTGGAGTTCAACAGTTTTATTAGGTTTAAAGTGGCAGCTATCTACCACAGACTTACTACCCAGTAAGTGAGAGAGAGAGGGAGAGGCGGAGGGACAGGGAGAGAAAGGGAAAGCAAGGAAGGAAGGAAGGGAGGGAGGGAAGAAGGAGAGAGTTAAAGCCCTCTGTATGTGCCTGTGAACAGCAAGAAAGAAAGAAAGACTACTACAGACTAAAAGGTTTTATAGAAAGCACTAGAAGGTGAGCGCTGGAGGGCTATCTCCCCTCCTCTTGCTTGAACGTCCACAGAAGTGGAAGGAAAGAATCAGAACAAAACCTCCAGCTTCACAGCACCAAGCCAGCTGGTCCTTCTGCTTTATTTTCTGACCAAATCAGGTGCTCATTCTGCCTGTGAGTTTTCCTCTTTCCCTTGACTCCAGCCAATTCCTGTTTTCTTCGACTGGAGCTCCCCAAGACTCATCAAAAACACGATTTAATTACATCTCCAAAAAAAAAAAAAAGAAAAAAAAAAACAAGGGAGGAGTGTAAACATGACTCCTTTTTATCTCCTGATACATCTGGACAAGCAGACAATGTGCTAAAACAAAATAAATCTGCCCTGACAGTCACATCAAAGAGTTCAGCGAGGGGGGCTTGCAGCTACTTAAAGCACAGGAATGCTGTTGCCAAGCACCGGCCCACAACTTATCCGTCCCTGGAAGAAATGCCTTTTTCTTTCTTTCGGGGGAAATGAGGAGTTGGAGAGTGGGAACCAGACTGCAAAAAGGAGATTGGGGATTTTCAGGGATTTTGAAGCTTAAAATAAATTGTGTGAAGAAAAGGGGTTTTGTCGTGTTGTGTTTTCTTTTTGACACACCGTTTATATTTTTATAAAGGTAGTCTGTGGAAACCTTCTAGAAAGCATTATTAGGATTCACAGAAATAGGCGATCGCACAAACACTCCCATACAAATTTGGGCCACATCTCATTGTTGTGGATTTCTCTGTTATAAGAATAGTCGAATGCTAGCTCAGGCGTCTGAGGAAATATCTCACATTCGCCAAAGTCAAGAGTGAAAAATCCTTAAGTCGTCATAATAATAAATCATCCAACATCACAAACCACAACCATTTTTTCTAAAAGGCAGGAAATGGAGCATCTACCCCAGCAAACAAAACACAAAAGAAAACAGAACCCCCCCACCCAAAAAGAAACCAAGTGTGAACTGCCATGTGCGATGAAATAAATCTAGCCAGATGACCCAAAATATACGTCCAGTCTCCCCAACTCGGGTTTTCATAGTAAAACACAGAATGGAACTGACCCTGAAATCTGGCCAACACCTCCAGCCTTTTCTCCCCACCACCCCCCGGGAAGGGACCAAAACAGATGCTGTGAAATTCTGTCTGATCTTCATCCCATATGCTGGTTCTCAAGGGGGAACACCAGGGAGATTTTCCTCTTCCCATGAACACATCCTCAGGTGGGAAACTTTGCCCCATTTCTTCCCTCTAGCAAACCTACTAAATTTAGTTATGCTGGGAAATATGAACTGAACATGAAATGGCATTGCAGAGAAGTATGTTCCATGAGGACCTGAGGGTGCTCTGGAAAAAAAAAAAAAAAGAAAGAGCCAGTTCAAAATAACCTACCAGTTCTCAGTATGCACCAGACACCACCAGAGAGATTTCGCCCTTGCAACAGAGGGGCTCAATATATGCAGAGACATTATTCTGGCCTAGGGAAGCCAGGGGCATTTTATGTCAACAACTTGCTATTTTCTTTTCTTGGATCAAAGGAAACAAATTCTGAAACTACTATGATCCCCACACAGGATAACTATCAACACCATGAACAATTACCAAGTCTGTGATATTGCACAAATAAATAATGCTTACCATAATCTCTAGTGCAATCATATTTATTAAACAGTGATGGAGGGCAGCAGTAACCATTTTTATTGTCCCATATAGCTCCTATTTTCTAATTAAGCAAAAGGTTATTTCTACTGTTAACACAGCCATTTGTCTAAGTTGGGACTTATATAATCCTTTTTGCCAAGCATGACAGAATATAAGAAATTATGTTCTGTGGTGGTTTTGTTTGGGTTTTTTGTTTTTGGTTTTGGGTTTTTTTTGCTTTTAATTTTGCATGCTGAATTGCTACTTAGGGAGCTCTGTCGGTTCATAATCAAAGCAAGAGGCCATTGTGTGGAGAATTCATAAATAAACTTCGGCAATTTTTCCTAAAACATGATGAAGCAAGCACTTGGTCCTACCCTTTAGATTCAATCCAAGGGCAATGGTCTGTATTATTAAAGATATAGGTCAAGCCAGCTTGCGCTTCTGTATCCTGTGGGATATTTTAGAAGCTGCTGTCACATTACCGAGATCTGTTCTGTGGCTCCTAATTATTCCTCTTGGCAGTTTAGGATTTCAAGTGATTCCTCTCACATGTATGTAAAAAGTTATAAGCTGTTTCCTATAACCAGCAAGAGTTATTTCCTTGTTGTTTGTAATTGCCGAAGATACCGATTAGAAAAATGCACTCATTTCACTGACAAGGATAATAACTTAATAAAATTTGCATTATGTCTTCTTCAAACCTCGATAATACTTGATATCAACACTTAAAGCTGTAATTTTAAAAAATTTCAATATAACTCTAAGCACAGGGCCATCTTTCTCCTGAACATCTTAACAAGAAAAAAAAGTATGGATTTCCACCTCATCTTCAAATTTTACAATAAATTGGTCCAGAACATGTATTAAGTTGCCACTATGTTCAAAGAAAGGAAGGAAAGATGCCATTGTTTCCTGAGCATCTAGTATGTACTAGGCACATTCACACAGGCCATTTTATTTAATTCCCAGAACAACTCTATGGAGGAGATGGATACATCCACAGTGGTCTCACTGAGAAAACAAGCGTCCCTGGACCCCAGCAAGGAGTTCCACTCTGATTCTGTATTCCCAAGACAGCTTGACTCAAGCACCAGTTCTTTGCACCATCCTGAGAGGAGTAAACCATGCTGTGACTTAAAGCAGCTTACAGTCAAGTGGGAGGGAATAAGATAAGTCAACAACTGTGGTAACAGGAGGAATTGCAGCAAGTGCTCCGAGAGGGGGTCCAAACAAAATAGCGGAGTGGCTGAACGATGGAAGAGATTCCATCTGGTCCAGGAGGAAGGCAGAGAACCTGGTACAGCATTTGATTTCTGAAGTATGCTGGAAAGATATTAACATCCCTATTAGACAGATGAGAAAAAGAAGCCAAGTGCCTTTCCCAAGAATTGACGACTTGCCCAGGGTAAAACATAGCCTTCCTGCCTGCTTTCCTGCCAAGATCCATGATAATAATATCCTAACGTTCTAAAATGCCTCCCCACTTACGCGCTCTCTCTATTCTTCTGTCATGAAAGCCTGAGTTTAAATTTTGTGCCATCAGCCTGAGTACCTGCATAAGTAGCTGTATGACTTTTCTAGATTTTAAAACAAAACAATGTTCTCCCCTTATGCGTGGCACCACATATGTGATGATCATGGATCTCATAGTCTAATTTTTTTAATTAATTAATTTATTAATTTTATTTTATTATTTTTTTCTTTTGCGGTACACAGGCCTCTCACTGCTGCGGCCTCTCCCGTTGCGGAGCACAGGCTCCGGACGCGCAGGCCCAGCGGCCACGGCCCACGGGCCCAGCCGCTCCGCGGCACGTGGGATCCTCCTGGACCGGGGCACAAACCCATGTCCCCTGCATCGGCAGGCGGACTCTCAACCACTGCGCCACCAGGGAAGCCCTAATTTATTTTTTTTGAAGAATAGTTGATTTACAATGTTGTGTTAGTTTCTGCTGTACAGCAAAGTGATTCAAATATATGTATGTGTATGTGTTCGTTTTCATATTCTGTTCCACTATGGTTTATGACAGGTTATTGAATATAGTTCCCTGTGCTATATAGTAGGACCTTGCTCTTTATCCATCACAGTCTATTTGTAATTATAAAAATTCACAACTCTTAAAATACCACCGAACAAAAAATGTTCATAGGCATATCATTAGTCATATATCATTTTTTAATGAAAACACACATTTATTTATTCTCAATTCTGCCACTAAATACCACCTCTGTACTAGGAAGAGATAATAATAGACCTTTCACACCAAATATGCTATAACTCCTCCTCCTGGTTTTTAAATAGATTTAGAGTTTCTCTCATTTCTTTGGAGGTTGAGTTGGGGGTGGGAGGAGATGAGAAGTATTATCTTCTTTATGTAGATGTAAACGGGAAGCTGAGTAAACTGACCCACTTTATCTGACTCGTAATCCTATAAAGCTTGAGTTCCAGGTCTCTGTTTCTTTATACTATGGAGATGGACATCTTTCTAAAGGTCGAGACCATTCACCCCCGCAACCAGCCAAAGGGCAGCTCTTATAGTATTTTAGAATAGGACACCAGATTCAAGAGCCATGATTCAAGGAATTCCTCCAATTCTGTATTTAGTGAATTTTGGTCCCCAGACAATGGTCCTGAGAGGAATCAGAAAGTTATTCTTTAGGAACAACTGTCTTTGCAGGGAAGGTTTCCACCAAATGAAGGGATGGTTCAGAGACATTGTAAATAACCACTGTACAAGCAGACCAAGTTAGAAAAAGGAAAGGAGCACAGAGCCTATAAATGTCCTCTTCCCAATGTTTAGCTGTGATATGGCAGGTTTCTAGGCCTGGGTTAACCCCTTTGAAAGACAAACAGAAGGTATTTAAAGGTTGCAATTACTTGATTACTTGGAAGATAATAGATGGAGTACCTGGATGAACTAAAATGCCACAGCCTCACATCTACAGGAATGAATACATTATTAAATCTACTCTCCAGGGCCTCTTGAGGTCCAAGTCATTTTTTAAGGTTGTATCAACCATGCGAACTGCAGGACTCCTGAGAGACTGGAATAACTCAGAACATATGGACACACATACTGTATGTAGCACATATGGCGCATGTGCTCATAAAAGGCTCTTCCCTCTCCCTTCCTTCAACAGCAGACATTCTGGTGTGTATGTAGGAGGAACATTTATCTGGTACATTCTAAGTCCCATTGTCTATTCTATGGCAATTTAGCTTTGGCTTTTCTCTGACTGATTAGAAAACAAAAGGAGGGTTGCCTAGGAACAATACACTCCCAAAATTTCTGGAGCTATAAGGAAAATCAAGAACATTATGGAGATAGGGTCTCTTCCCAGAAGATTTCTGATATAGTTGGATAACCTGATGCCAGAAGCAATTAGATAGCAATACAAGAAGGAGATGAGAAGGGAAGACTCATTGGACCCTCCACCATGGAGTCACAGAACAATTTTTGACGGCTTTTAAGAAATTGAGTAGAAATGTGTTTTTCATAGAGGAAAGCATTCTAGAAAGTAAGGCATTAAAGCACGGCTCAAGCTGCTCCCTCTAGCAGATGTCTCCTTGATGAAATTCTATACATCCTTCAAGGTCCAACTCAAGCATCACCTCCTCTTTGGCTTCCCCGGGCCTTTAAGGGCTGCCTGGAGCTTGGCAGATGCCTGTGTCAAAGCGCTTGGTGGTGAATTGAGTTCTTGGCACTGTAAGTTTCCTAAGTCAGAGTCCATTTCTTCTCCCATTTTTGTAACTTAGGCCCCAGGACCCAGCCTGACACACAGAGGGCACTTCGTGCAGGTCGAGTTAATGAGGACAAGGGGAGAGGATGGCAACTGTTTCAGATGGTCTCTGTCTTCCTGTCTTCCGCTCCCATGCTGCTTGCAAGCAGTTGACAATCTCCCACCACCACGTTAGGCTAAAGCGACGTGGGATTCCTCCAACACACAGCTAGTACCAGCTCCTTCCCCACGTGGCTAACTGGTTGGGGGTTGGGGGGGTGGAGTGGGGGGATGTTAGCAGGATGTTTTCCTCCGCAGGCACAGCGCCGAGGCGCATTTTTAATGATTTACCAGTTCTACTTGACTGAGCCTGCACCCTGTAAGTGGATCATATGATCAGCGATCACAAGTTAAACTGCTTTTGTTGCTCGCAAGGCATGCATGGTGGGCTGGCTGCAGGCACCAGCCGCTCGCACGCAGCTGTGTGTAAGACAAGGCGAGGTTACGTACAACAGGCAGTTAATGGCTCATACCAGCAAGCCCTCGCCTTCCATCGGCACATGCGGCTGAATTTTAAAAAGGTAAATGACCTTGCAGCTGGGAGCTTTAACTATGTGCTTTTACCTATTTGTACCTGGATAAGTAAACATTTGCAGCACGCCAAAAGGCCCTGAAAGCTCTATTGTAGCCATAGGCTAATCCCTTTCTCTCTGGATGAAAGACTCCAAAACAAACTGGGGGAGAAAAAAAAAAATCATTTTCTGCCTCAAGTAGCACAAAGGTAAAGGGGGGCAATGGTGATAATGACTTCCATTTGTTATAACTTTCAGAAGTCACCAGGGCTCCAGTCCTAACCAGCTGCCTATAGTTAGGATTCCACTTTCCAGGAAGAATGACAGAAACAAGAGGCCCCCAGACAGACAGAATGGTTCCAGCCAGAGCCAACCAGAACTGCCTCCTACTTGCCAGTGAATCTGACACAAGGAAGCTGGAATGAACATCTCCACACTTGTTCTGCTATCCAAAAGGGTTGCTTCTCCCAACTGCTGTCGCTCGGGGCCAGAAAAGCAGGCCCACCTTAGTTCTCTCCTGGTTTCATTCCAAATCTACAGAGGAATATTCATGTCGTGGAGCCTGGGTCTTCTATCATAGATCACCCCCATCCTGCTTCGAGTTCTCCAATAACCAACACTGAACTCTTGTCTCGTAAAAGGCCCTTCAAAGACCTCCAAGTGCAACTGGGCCACCTGAGTTACATCTGAAATACTGGCTGACCATCCGAATGCTTTCCAAAGAGTGGAATATTGGTGATTTACAATCTGAGTGGGAACCTTGGTAATGCTGTTATTTTAAGAACTCGTCAATCAGTTGGGATGAAGATAACATTTACTGCAACATAAACTGAGATTGCCATGAGAACAAGCAGAAGGTATCTGTGGAACATTTAAGACATTTCACAGGCAATGAATCAATGGAGGGCAGTTCAGTGGAGTGATAAGAACACTGGGCTAAGAGCTCCCCGCTCTGCGGTGGTTCTGCCCATCACCAACTGCATGACTCTTAACACATCTTTCCACACCTTTGCACCTGAGACTGCACTCCCTCGTTTGACAACTCTATTGAGTTCCTACTTCATGCCAGGAAACCATACTAGGCACTGAAATAAGCAGGATGGGTTAGAGGATCTCTAGGTATCGTTCATGTATGCGTACGCAAATAGAGTCATAAGTAAGAAAAACTGCTAGTCACTATCTGTTGAACCAAAATATTCCTTAAATGACAAGAAATGTTTTCTTCCCCATGATTCAGTTAATATGGGTTGGCCTAATGAGGTTGGTTTATATCCATGAGAGGAAACAGCACTCCTTGGTCCAATATACAGTTTTAATAAACTTTATTAAATTTCCATTGATCCATATGCAAAAATAATTCGTTTACAATTTGAACTCAGCCTCCTAAATGGTGCCTAACTCAATAAAGGAAGAAGCTGAGAAACAGCAGCTGTATGGCTATTAACACATTATGCCATTAAAAACATTAAACAGTTGGGTTTGGTGAAGGAGTCAAAGTTAACCCCTTGAATATCTCTAAACTGGAGATTAATCTTGGAAGACACTTTGCAGCAAAGGGAAACCAGTGACTTGGGGAAAAAATTCTCTCTACCATCTGAATGAACCTGCAGGAGTGGAACTCTAGCCTATGGCTTTGCTGTACAACCTTCTAGAACCTCCTCCAAATGTGCAGTCTGAGCCTCATGCAGGAAGGACAGGGGGCGGGTAGGGTTAAAAGGATGTCATCATAATAAGTAAACTAGTAGCTTATTGGACACATTAATAGGATTCATGCAGCACTGTATACGTCTGGTACTTAAATAAATTGGTTAGTTTTGACCTTGTACTAATGAAGCCAGAGTCAAGGTACAATCCTTTTTAGCCCGTGGGTTCTCTTTTGTGATCATATCTGCAGTCCAATCAGTAAGTCGATAACAAGTATTAACAGAGTACTAAGTAAGGCTAAGCCCCTGATCTCAAACTATATACCATGGAGATGGGGAGAAAAAATTAAGAGACGTGAAAATCTGAGAATGATTAAGCACTATACTGGGTAATTCCAAAGATACATAGGGGCCTGAAGAAAAGACATGAGTGAAGGTTAACAAAGAGAGGAGTTTAGGAAGAAAATGGGATTGAGCTGTACTTTGGAAGAAGGGTAAGGTTTAAATAAGTGCAAGGAGAAAACTAAGAGTCAAGAGTGAATCTGAAGGTGGGGACTGAGGGGCACAGACGGCTTAAGCAAAGGGAGGGGGTGAGAGACAATAAGGATGCTATTATTTCTGTTAGCATTTTTGGCTATAAGCCCTTTAAGGGGTACAAGGGAGGAGAGGTGGAATTGACCCGTGCATATCCGTCCCACCACTGTAGAAGGAAAGCAGAGGGCATGTTCACAGAGGGGGGCAGTGTCCAAGACACTGAAAGATTGCTCAAACTTTAGAAAATCAAACTCTGCTTGGTATCCAAGTTGGTGACCACGCGATTTCTTAACTTAGAATTCTGCGTGACCACCTGAATATAAACAAGGGAATGCCTGAAAATTCTTGGGCAAACCTTGAAATTCTCAGCACAACAGTGAATCCGAGTCAGAAAGGATCCTTGCTGTGAGGTTGGCCTGTCCATTTTCCCACAAGGTTATAGATGTCTCTTCGACACCCCCTTGCTAAAATGGTCCTCCTGCTCTGGTCTCAGCCCTTCCACTACACTCAGCATGCATTTCTGTGCAAGGCAGCACTTCATTCTGTTTACTAAGATCCCTTATTAAAAGTTCCTTTTTACATTGTACCAGAACTTCCTTCCCTCCACCATTAACCCGAAGGTCCGAGCTTTGTCCTTAGAGCAACCCTATGTCCTCATCCACATGATACTGCTTCAACTATGAGAAAGAAGATTCTATGTGTCACCTTAATCTCATCTATTCTAGGCCAAGTATTTACATAACACTCAACAGCCTGGTCCATCTCCTGGTCCTTCTCCATTAGTTGTCCTGTTGTTCTTAAAACATGAAACCCTGAACGGAATGTAGTCCTCTAGATGGTGTGTGAACTGTGCAGAACTCAAGAAGACATTCACTTTGAAAAATTAGGATCCAAAGCCTCCATTACACCCAAATTGGCAATATCTTTCCAAGCTATATCCCATGGTGTGGTACACATCAAATCTTAGTCAAGTAAAATATCCCAAGGCTTTTGATGTGAAACACTACCAAGCTAGACCTTTCAAGCACATACTTCTATAATTAATTTTTTAAAATAGAAAGTTGGACTTCAAACTTACAGTTCTATTAAATTTTGTCTCGTAGGTGTCAGGCAATGTTTTAGCTTGCTGAGACCACTTAGAACTATGATCTAAAACCTCTGGTATGTCCTGACCTCCCTAATTTTGTATTTTGAAAGTTAACAAGCAAGGCCTCTTTCTAGCTCCTCACAAATTATTGATAAAAATGTTCACCAGGTCAGGGACAGGGACAAATTAAAGTCTGAGGCTAAAATATACAGATAAAGCCTAAGGCTTAGGCAAGCAGATAAAACATTTTATAAGTTCTTTGGGAAGGGTAGAGACAGATACCAAGAGGTGACTTCACTAGCATAAAGGTAAACACTTAGATGAACAACGCTACTTTCTTTTTTTCCTAAGAGCTATGTGTATTAGGTCTGGAGCAATTAACAAACCAAAGAATTTCCAGTAGGAGCTCTCTCAACTTCATCAAGAAATTTAAAAAGAGAAACTGAGGACTATCCAAGTTAACCTATAGTTCTTGGAAAGATGAACACAAAAGAAACAGAGTTCACCTGGGTCTTTGGCCCAAGAACTTGATACTGGGTTTAGAGTAAGTTTCTCCCCCCAAGAGATTGCTACATGGATTGATGAGCAAACATCTGAACAACTGACAGCAGAACACCCACCCATGCTTGTCAACTCTCCTAGACTAAGGTGTATTTACTGTAGAAGTGCAAAGAATCTTTATTAAGAACAAAAACCAGAACAACCCCCAAATGTAGCAGTCTGGCCGAAGGATGGCTACCGTGCCCAATAACAGAGAACGTGAATGTGAACTATCTAATTATGAGTGAGTGACATGAAGCTAAATATCATGCTGTTACAACAAAGCATACACTAAGTAGATTTAAGGGTCCCAAGTTACTTCTCAGAGATAAATACGAGGGGTAGATGGTCACTTGACCACTTTTCACACACCAGCAGGAATCATGTATCTAAGAGATAAGGTAACGTGGGAAATCTACAATGTCTGCAGAAATCATAGGTGACCCTGCCACATGCGGCCATCAGCTCATTAATTTGACTAATTATAAAGACCCCTAACTCCTAATAACTATCTCCCTAGAGCCTGAACTTGAAGAATCAAACCACATGCTTGTTGAAACTCAAAGAATCTTGTAAAAGCTAAATTATGATGCCACCAACATAGGCCAAATCACCTATAATCACCTATATGGTACCACTGAGAAGATATTTAGGAGTAAAGTCTGAAATGACATCAATACAAACAGGAGACCCCCTTTGTATAATCCTTTTCTAAATGTTTCAACAAAATTACCTTTTTTGGTCATCTCACCGATCCCACAAAAAAACAGACGGCAAGTATTACGCTCTCATTTTACAGACACAGAACTAGGGAGACAGATGAACATATTTGCCTAAAGATACACAGTGATAAAAACACAGTCTGTTTTCCCTTTCTGCAAATTTGCAAGCACAGCAGTCCCAATTCTCTGGTTTCCAACGTTTTCAATGGACTTGCATTCAAAGAGGTGAAGCAACCATGTTTAGTAATGTCTGTGCCATCTTAAAGCCCCGTGGGGACAGGGTATGGAACTTCTCTATATTAAGTGTCCAATGATGAACCCACAAGGCAATTGTCACACAGGGCTTTCTGATGTCAGTCAAAGCAGGACTGTGTGAGGAACATCAGTCCAATCTACCTAGAAAGCAGGAGTCATAGAAGAATATCATGGGGACTTGTCACCAGGAATGGCATTAGTTGATAAAAATGAAAGTGAAGCCTATCATTATTTCATCAGTCTAGTCAATCTTCATTGGAAACAAATGTACACAGATTGGCCGTTATATCCCCAGCTATAACATGAGCAGAGATATTGCACATCCAGCAACATTTCAGGCAAATTATCTATTATAAATAGGCAACAATTTGACCCTAAGCTACTCTGCTAGGAACCCTGAACCTGGAAGCAATATGGGGAAAAAAGCAGATAGTATCCTGAAGACTGGGTTCCAGAATCTGCACTCCCACCTCCCCAGCTATGTGAGCTTGGTTGGCAAGTCATTTTATGGCTCTGAGCCTTCGTTTTTTCTTCAGTAAAACGGTGGATATAAATATAAGCGTTAATTCCTTCCATGATTACTATGGAAATTACGTGGGGCAGGGCACTTGAAGGCTGTATATGTGTTGCACAAATAGGAAGAACTAAAATGTAGCCTTATCTCCGTGACTGCTTAAAGCAAGCTGCTGGGCAACCTTGTATTGACCTCTCCTGGCCTGTGCCAGATAATTTAGTGCCACTATTGTCATTAGTAAACATCCACCAGGGGCCTGCTATGGGCTTAATTACACAATGGCTTGTACGGTTCACTGACATTCTCACGCATATACTCTGGTCTTCTTTAAGCAACTGTATGCTCATCTAGGGACAAGAACCTGTATGTCAACAGGTATGCATTTGTATATGTATCTTAGCCCAGTAAAAGAAAGAACACATAGTAAACTCTCAATAAAGAAGTTACTTGATTGTCTTGGAAACCAATCAAGGATAGAAAAGTAGAAAGTCAACGACAGAGAGAGTTAGAACATGAAAAACTCTTACTTGTGCAAAATCTAAGATTTTTTTAAAGGAATGGGCAGTATTTCCCTCTGTAATCTCATATAGAAGGATGTTTAAAGGAAAAAAAAAATACCTACCAAGGGTCTTAATCAAGCTATTCCACTTAAGAGCATTAATCTAAGTATGCAAACCTTTACCTGAATGATCATTAAGGTATCAAGAACTAACTTTCCTCCTTTTAAGAGCTTGCATGTCACATCCCACCGCTTGGGCCTTCCAGAAACACACTTAAATGCCTAACTGGGAGAAAGAAAAGCATTCCAGACAGCCAGGTGTTAGTGAGTCAGCCATTAAAACTTCAGTTATAAAATATCCCCCAAACTGTAAAACACTTCAGTCATTAGAAGATCATAAATAGATTAAGATGACATTTTAAATTATTATGACACCATGTGTATAAAATGTACACTGTTCATCACAATATCCCAGTTGACTGTGACTCTGATTGTCTGAAGTTAAAGATGAAGTGCATATGTTAATTTTGGGGGGATCCAACAGCAAAACACTGGGAGGGAGGAGGGTGGAGAAAGCAGACACGTAAGTGGAAATTGTGAATGTTGTATCCCTCCTGAGGCAGAGAAAGACTTTAGATTCATTTTGCAATAATATTCATTTGCTTCTCCTCGAGGAAAAAATAAATCCTTGCTTCATTTTTAGAGGACCAGCCTAAAGTATAAAAGAAAAGAACCCCCAAATCCATAATTTTGAAACCATCTTCTAAAATGTCATGGTACCCACTCTTCTTTGAGCTAACTGAAAGGACTTAATTAGAGTCCAATATTAATTTATGTCTAAAGCTAGAAAAGTAGCTCATGACTCTTTTTTCATGTCACACACACCCACAACCACCTCTCAATGTCAACCCCTCTCTCATATTTTTTCACCACGTACTGAATGTGCAAAGCATGTCTCCAACTTGAAGGTGTAGCACCCCCTTATAAGAAGTGTGGCAGCTTCCTTGAAAAAGCAACAGTCCCTCTAACCACCAACACCAGAATACAGGACAGAGTCCCAGATGACCATTTCATGCAGACAGAAGAGAAACCTAAATTTTACAATCACTTATAAGATGGTCATAAGAATCAATGATATAAATAGTTCAGTCTTGCTCGCAAATCCATGTTTTTCAACCAAGTCTTACCAAGGAAGCAAATTCCTTTTCAGATTTGGGGAAATGTGTTCTAGGGTTAACGTACCTAACTTAAATCTATACCAGCTGACTCACATGAAGGATTAGGCCCATTAAGGAGATTATAACAAGTAATTAGCAAGTTCTGGGGTATTTAGGACACCCTACAGGTATGTGTGTGATTCTGCTACATACATTGGCAAGTCATTCTGCCAAAGTGGGCAGGGAGAGGTATGTGTTAACATACAGTTAGGAGTTAACAGTTAACAGTAGATACATCCATACAGTTAACAATACATGCAGCTAACAATAAATACAGTTAATAATGGATACGATTTAATTTTGTCCTAAGAATTAAAAAAAATTTTATTAGGACCAGAAAAGTGAAAGTGGCACAGGCATCAGAGAACCTGATGTAAATATTCCCCTACAAAATTCTTCTCTCAGTAACAGTCAATGTAATTTCCCATGTTCCTTTCTAGATTATCCTGGTTCTTGGGAACAACCTTTCTCAAAACTGAGGATATGAGATCAATAATGTGGTCCCATCAGATGCTCCAAAAGGATCAGTGTTAAAGAGAGTAATTAAAGATCAATTCATAGGGGCAATAATTCATCTACTTGGTCAGTCATGAGACACTTCTGAGAAATAAACATCAGATTTTCAGTAGATTGAAAGAATTGCAAGACACCAGGTCCAACACTTCCTAAAAACGCCAGACCATATCTGTCCAAATATACTCTGTAATAGGGAGATGACCCACTGTACTCTATTAGAAAATGATTCTTATACGGACCTGAAATCTCCTTCCTTGTAACACCATATAGAATAAGGTAAATGCTCTATTTCTGTGGAGCCCTTTAAATCTTTTCTGCATTATAAACAGTAAGAAGGAGGTCTTGAAAAAAGAAAAAAAAAATACTTTGGAAACAGTCATGAAAGAAGGCGACCTCACATTCTCCGAGGCCAAGTCTGCCGCTCTGATGATTTGGCAGGTATGACTTAGGCCGTCAGAAAGAGACTGTCTATTTTTCTGTCTGTATGTATTAAAAGTTGGGGAATGGAAAACACTTTAGTCAAGTCTGCGTCCCAACTTTTCTTTCCTCCAAAATACCCTCTGTTAAGTAAAGCTGCAGAAACATCCTCTTCAGCACTACAGAGGCCAAGTTCTACCGTTTTTAAAGAAAGATCCTGTGAATGTCTTTAAGTTTAGGTGAGTCCAACATTCCACCTCCATCTTCCCACCATAGCACCCTCTTTCCCTTAGCTTGGGCAAATCATAAGTAAATTATTCATTCATTCAGTTCTTGAACACGCTTTTACTGAATGTCCATCTTATTAAGTATCATTTATATTTGTTTGTGTCAGTAACTGCCTCTTTGCTGGAGGAAACTTATTCTTGAAAGAGAGCCTCATGGGCAGAGAACATGGCTTCATTTGATTTTCATAGAGGATGGCAGATATTGTCTTTCCTGATTGAATCTGGCTTTATACATTTCAAAGGATTTTCCAAGAATATCTACTACACAACATACCTTTACCTCAACCCCGAGATTCCCTAGTATGAGCCAGAGTATCTTCTTATGTTGTAGTTACAGTATGGGGAGGGAGAGTTGCAAATCTGGTCACAGATTTTTAAGAGTTCATGAAGAAGTCTCCCCTAATGAATGAACTGGAAATTAAACCGAGAGGCTGAGCTCTCTGAACCAGTCCTGATTCAAGGCTTGTTTTCTGGGTGTTTCTCCCCTTTCTAATGCCAAACTAATCCCAAACCATTTATTCCACCACAGCAAGGAGATTCAAATGGAATTAAAGTTCATATGAGATCTGGCTAGATTGACTATGGTTGGGCTTCCTCCAGAAGAGATTTGTTTACATGATGGTCTTTTTACAGGGCTCAGAGAGCAGAGTTTCAATTTTTAGCAAGGATTTTCTCCTCCCTTGGAAATGGACTAACAATGGTGTCGCCAGAGAATGTTTATGAACACAACACTAAAACTGGACCAAAACAAAACACACTTTATTTCTGCTTACTGAGAATGTGTTGCCTTTCCTATCAGGGGTAGGCTGGCACAGTTATTATTTTATTATAATAAATACTTCTGTTATTTTTGCTACACATCTACCGCTTCAGAAGATATCAAAGAATTGCAGGATCTCTGTCCTCAGAGAGCTTAGTGTTGAGTTAGATTAAGACAACTGAATTGGGCTTCCCTGGTGGCGCAGTGGTTGAGAGTCCGCCTGCCGATGCAGGGGGCGTGGGTTCGTGCCCCGGTCTGGGAGGATCCTGTGTGTCGCGGAGCAGCTGGGCCTGTGAGCCATGGCCGCTGAGCCTGCACGTCCAGGGCCTGTGCTCCGCAACGGAAGAGGCCACAACAGTGAGAGGCCCGCATACCGCAAAAAAACAAGACAACTGAATCTATAATGCATGGCACAATACACTGTGTTGTATAGTGGGAACATTTTTGATCCCAACTAGGTTCTCAGAGAATTCAGAAAAAGATCTTTGTGGAAACTAGAATGGCTGAGTAAGAGTTTCTGGAAAGATAAAATGTGATCTAGTCCTTGGATAGAGATTAAGGAGATAAAGCTAAAAGTATATGAATGAAGAAAGTCAAGCCCACCTGTGTGCTGGGGGTCACTGTTGCTGAACCAAACTACTCACTTTGGACAAAAGGGAAGGCTGAGGGCCTGAGGCCCTTGGCTGGTCTCACCCTTAACTGCTGCTCAATCCACTCTCATTCTGGTCTCTCAGCAGAGCTTCCAAGAAGCTCAACATATTTTTACTTCTTAGAATGTGGTCTGAAAACTACTGTTCTCTTTCAACCCTCACATTTTAAAAATGTGGAAAAACTTGAGGCTCAAAGACAAGAAATGCCCAAGGTCAGTGGGCTGGTTAATGGACAGGCAGGGGTTAGAACCCAGATCATCTGATTCCCCAGACCAATGTGTTCTCTCCTTTCCCACACTGCCTTTTTAGTGCTGGAGCTAACAAATTAGCCATTCTAAAATAATACGATGAAGCAGGGAGTCTGATAAAGAATCTCCAGTGGGAAGATGTTCATTGTCTTTTTCACCTTCCAGACTGTATCAAATACTGAAATTTATAAAAAGATGGAAAAACTGGCATGAGAAAATGTATGCCATGGTGACTCTTTGAATGAGGACCAGAAAGAGAATAAAAAGCTTCAAGTGACCTACTGCACATCTACGCTGCTTCCCCAATTAACTCCAAACAGACTCTGTCTGGGATGAAATGATTCAGTCTTAACACAAGGTCAGTCCCACATATCCAGAATAAAGATTGCCAAATATGCTATTTGAACTGAATCACATTTGGTAGTTTAATAATATGAATTTACTGCCTTTTCAAGAGGGACTCTAGCACTGGGGAGAACTTTAAAATGTATCACACTTTAAACAGAAAATTAAATTCAATAAACTTAAAAAATTTTTTTTTATTTAATTATTTATTTGTTTAAATTTTATTGGAGTATAGTTGATTTATAATGTTGTGTTAATTTATTTTTTAATTTTGGTGAAAAAAAGCATAAAATTTACCATCTTAACTATTTTTAAGTGTACAGTCAGTAGCATTAAGCATACTCACATTATTGTGCAACAGCTCTCTAGGACTGTTTTGTCTTGCCAAACAGAAACCCTGTACCTACTAAAGGACAGCTCCCCCTTTTCCCCTCCTCCAGGCCTCTGGTAACCACCATCCTACTTTCTGTTTCTGTGAATTTGACTATTTTAGGTCGCTCAGAGAAGTGGGGTCATACAGTATTTGCCTTTTAAAGAAGAATGTTGATTTTGAGCTATGTATTTAAAGATGGGAGGACTAAATAGACAGAGATAAAAGGGGCTACATAAAAGTACATGGGTTAGTATTGTGTGAAAGCATGTGTTTTCTTTTTTTTTTTAACATCTTTATTGGAGTATAATTGCTTTACAATGGTGTGTTAGTTTCTCCTATATAACAAAGTGAATCAATTATACATATACATATGTCCCCATATCTCTTCCCTCTTGCGTCTCCCTCCCACCCTCCCTATCCCACCCCTCTAGGTGGTCACAAAGCACCGAGCTGATCTCCCTGTGCTATGCAGCTGCTTCCCACTAACTATCTATTTTACATTTGGTAGTGTGTATATGTCCATGCCACTCTCTCACTTTTTCCCAGCTTACCCTTCCCCCTCCCCATGTCCTCAAGTCCATTCTCTAGTAGGTCTGCGTCTTCATTCCTGTCTTGCCCCTAGGTTCTTCATGACCAATTTTTTTTTAGATTCCAAACATATGTGTTAGCATACGGTATTTGTTTTTCTCTTTCTGACTTACTTCACTCTGTATGACAGACTCTAGGTCCATCCACCTCAATTAACTTTTATTGGGAGGCTAATACACTAGTACCCTAGAGTGACAAACGAAGCTCTCAGCTTTCCCAAGATTTTTAAACCAGGTCTCTGGAATCCAGGCCAGAGACACTGAACCGGCTCACCCCCTCATAAAGAGCTTCATTGGTGAGTTTAACATATGTACTCAGTGGGCAGGACCATGCCCATAAGTCTCCAGCTAAAAGACCCTCAGGGGCATAAAACTGGGAATAATAAACAAATAGAAACCACTGCCTAACCTAACTATCAAGTAAAAGACAAAAGCCAACACAGGGATGGAAGCAGAGTCCATATGCTTTTCATTAAGCTCTCTTACTTTTCTGTTATCAAGATAAAGGTTCACCTATTTTTAAAATTTTTTTGGCCCAATTAACCACTCACATTGACTTACTAGAGATTCTTAAGCCAGTCTTGGCTTTTCTAGGCATCTTACTGCTCCCCTCACTACACTGATATATTCCAGATTTGCAGACAACCATAAACAAGGTTCCTCATTATTCCCTTTGTGACTTCATAAAGACAAGTTACACCTTCAGCAGGTTAGGCTGTACAGAAAACTAGATTCTAGACAGACTGAATACCTATATCCTGGACATAGATGAGGTAATCTCATTTACTAATTTAGTAAATATTTATGAGCACCTACTATATGCCTGGTACCACGCTAAGCACTGGAAATTCAGGGATAAATGAAACAAATAATCACTGCCCTTCTGGCTACAAAAAGAGAAGAAGGGGAAGAATAGAGAAATCAAAAAGTACCCCTACCTTAAACAAGTTAATAGAAAATAAAACAGGGTTTTATTTAATAAAATAGAAAATAGAAAAGTCAGGGTTAAACTCTCTGTAGAGCTGGTTGGAATTTGTCCAAGACTGTATTAGTTTCCTGTTGCTACTATAACAAGTTACCACAAACTTAAACAACACGAGTCTGTTGCCTTAAAGTTCTAGAAGTCACCAAATCTGAAATGAATCCTATAGGGGTGAAAGTGAGGTGTCAGCAAGGCTGGTTCCTCCTCTGGTACCTCTGAGGGGAGAAGCCATTTTCTTGCCTTTTTAAGCTTCTCATGGCTTCCTGTCTAAGTGCTGTGTTCCTTGTCCTATGTCCCCTTCCTCCATATTCAAAGCACATCACTCTAATCTCGGCTGCCTCTATCACACCACTTCATCCTCTGACTGACACCACTTGCTCCGTCTTATAAGGACCATTGTGTTTACCTCAGACCCACCGAGATCATCCAACTTAATATCCCCATCACAGGATCCATAACTTAATCACATCTGCAAAGTCGCTTTGCCACATAAAGTAACAATCACAGGTTCTGGGGATTAGGACATGGACATACTTGGGTAGGCATGATTCAGCCTACCACAAAGACCAAATACAATACAGGTTTCCCCCACTATCCATAAGTAGAGCGTTCTTATGAAACCTTTCATAAGCCAAAATGGTGTAAAGCAAAAAAGCAATTCCCTTAGGGCACATTTTGCTAAAGCATGCACAGAATAAATGGAGATGAAACAGAGATGCTCACAGACACAGTTCAAAGCTCTGGTGGCTTGATGCTGAGACGCTGAGTGTAGTTCCTGGGGAAGGAGCTTGGCGGGGCCACTTTCTGCTCAGGGTGTGCACTGCCTCTGTAACTGCCGGCCGCAAAGCCAAGAATGAACATTATTTGTGCTTTTGCCATTTCCCCTGAAAGCAAAAATCCTCTTTGGATTTCTTTCAGTTAGCGGAAACAGGTACTAATGCAGGTGTTTTAAAAACAAAATGACATAAACTGAATTTTCAGAAAGTGGGGGATACCTGTATCCTAAACTTTGGAGGAAAAAAGAATCATCTTGAGCGTATGACAACTGCTCAGTGGTATCGTTTCCCTAATAATATTCATGTTCCTTATCTAAAATCAGTGAAACACAGTTAAGAATATAGATTTTGGGGTGAAATACACCAAGGTTTCAGAACCAGCTCAACATCTAGATGAACAGGGTCAGGTTACTTAACCTCTCTAAACCTCAGTTTCCTCAATCTCAAAATGGGGAACACAATAGCCCTCACTTTCTAAGTTTATGATGAGGATTAACAAGATGATACATACAAAGCACTTACTGTGGCATGTAGTAAGCATTCATCAAAAGTTTTACGTTATGTTGTTATTATAATTATTAAATCGCTAGCCCACTCAGCCTGTACTTGAATCCATGGCTGGGTATTTTGGAGACATCCATTAGTGCAGATTAAATCACTGAAATTCCCAGAATGCTCTCCCCCTCCTACTTGAAATCCCACTTATCCTTTGGGCACGTATTTTATTCCCCTTCTCTGCCTTCCCAGCTGCGAGTCCTCTCTTTCCTCTCCCCTCTGCCCGCCAACAGTGTGTGTCCCACCCATTCCAGGCTATCATGTGAAGTCTTGCAACTTCTAGTTTGTGCTTCTTTTGGTAAGTACCGCGTGTAGATTATAAACTGCTTGAGGGCAGAGATTGCTATACTAGTACTTAGCGCAGAGATGTGTCCACAGCACATAACCAATAAACTGGTTAAATAAACTGATTAGTTTATTCCTCACAGGTTTGCAGGGGAGACACAATTCCACACTGCACATTCAAGGGGACCAGCTGTACGCCCCAGAGGTATCCTGCCACCTTGAAGTAGAGCTTCCTAAATCAGTTTAATTCTCATCCCCCGTGCACATCATGTACTCAGAGTCAACCTACATCCCAGGAGGATGAAGGCCCCTCTTACTCAAGCTGTGCACTAAGAAGTTCAAGTATCAGCTGCACGCGGAGGGAAAACAGGAAACAGACTTCTCTCTGGACAAAGGATTGAACAAAGAGCACACACCAGTCAAAGCCAGTTTGAACCAGTCTGTGCTGCTCTGCAGTCCTCCTGGTCTCTCTCCCAAGCTGGCGCAAAGACAAGAAGAACATCATTGACTCCAATCTTTGGCCTTCTAGCCAAGAAAGGACTTGTGAAGGTGAATGGTTTGCAGACGAAGGGGATATAAAAGAGACAAAACCAGGATAAAAATTAAATAAAAAGTAGCTGTCTTAAACTGTAATTGCAGTCCTCTGCTGAGCACGCTTGCAGATATATAAATGTGATTTACCATCAGCTTGCAACTACAAATCAGGTCTTGAGAAACACTTGTGCTATGAAATTGTTTAATCTCATCAAGCTCTGCTTTCACAGCAAGCCATAAATCACAAACTCTTTGTTATCATAGACCTCCACCAGCGCCTCTCTGGCAGGCTATGGATTGTGGGTATATATAATCTTGACTGCACAAACACTGGGGTCGGCGCAGGCTGAAATACTTTCATAATAGCCACTGTGCAGCTGGTGGAACACAAGCCTATGATGGATATCTCATTTCCTACAGTCGGCATCTATTTCGAGCAAATTATTACCACATAAATTTCTTGTCAACAGAAACGGCCAATTAATTAAGTTAAAAATTTACTTGTGATCACATCTACAAACCAAATAGAACTGCAAGGCAATTTTCCAGTTACTGAATATACTGCAGGTCAGTTTAATGAATAATTTTTAACTTTGTCATAAACTCAAAGACAGGCTAATATCTCCAGAAACCTGAATGGAGACCAGCTGCCGACAGATTTACACAAAATATATTTATGTCGAATTTGATTGCTGACATCTGGGGACAGAAATAAATTTTCTATAATTACAGAGGCATCTTTGCCATATATATGAATTTCTTTCACCAAAAAATGCAAATCTGTCCCTAGGAAGTGTATTTATATTTTCAGGCAGGGCTGCAATGGGACTGGATGGCTCTTGGAAAAATCATGGCATTAAATTCCTGTGCTGGTGATGGGTTCATTATCATGGGAGAAGACAATAAGGGTGAAGACCTGTTTATCACTGTCCCCCAACTTCCACACCCCCAAAATCAGGATGCTTTCTTTCTTTGAGGCTATAAGCCGCTCGGCACTTGTCCAATAGTAAAAGCAGCATTGGGAGGAGTTAAGGCTCTGTCAGGTGGGACAGACTGACACAGCCTCCTTGCAGGGTTACGATGAATTTACAACAGATCTACATGGAAATAAGGCCAGCAGAGGGCCCTTCAACATTCCTGCTCTAACCATTTCTCTAAACTGAAGAAAATCCACGGGTGCGGGTAGTTCTCCAGGGGAGAATAAGGGATATGAATCTGGGGGACACATGAGATGTGACTGCTAACAGTGATTTTACCCAACCAACCACTCACTGAACATAGGATTATGACTTCCATCGGGGCCATTATCCAGCCCAAATGTACAGGACAGTCAAGGTCCTTCCAATTAAAAGCTCCAGTCCTACCTAACAATTTCACTGCTCTACCCCAAACCTGTTGTTGATAAATGGTCAAGCTAGACCATTTGGTGTTCCTACAACATGCCCTTTACTTTGGTACTTCGATAACTTTGCTCCTACAAAGGATCTTTGAGGTCCTTTCCCAAATTGCTCCAACATACCAAATTCACATCTCTAAGACCATTACCATGGCTTTTATTCAGCCTAGAAAAGACCTTTGTTCTTCATCAAGACATTTCCTCTTACACAAAGCTTGAGAGCCTATCATTCCACCCTGGACAGAATGAGCTGTAGTGAGTTCACAGTCACTGAAAGTGCTCAAGAAGATGCCAAACCACCACTTGGTGGGGATGTCATAATGGGGATCCAACGTGTGTGGGGAGAGCTGGACTCAGTTGTGCTTTCTCAGCCCTAGGAGCTTCAGTTCTATGATGGTTACTTGCACCCTTGTCAGTAAGCTTTCCTGAAGGCAGAGATGATCTCACTCACACAGTTTTCTCAGCAAAAAGCCCATACTTTTTTTTTTTTTTAAAGAATATTCTCTAAAAAGTTTCTGAGCGCTGATTTTATGGAGCTTTGCACATACTTGCTGCACTATTTCATGTGGAATTCTAAACATTACTATACTACTATCATCCATATGAACGACACTGACTGTGTGCCCGCTCTGTTCAGGGCACTGTGCTAGAATTCTAAGAATTCCAGGAGGCAGAATACAGTCTCCCCCAGACCAATTTTAATTAAGGAAACAAGTCACACAGTGACCCTGTAGTATATCCTGAACAAACGGTATGAATGAATGACCACTGTACAAAATATAAAATGAGATAGAAAATAAATGTTAAATGTATGGTATGGATAATTTCCAGTGTCAGAGTGGACGATGCAAAAAGATTAGAGAGTTTCAAAATCTGAAGCATATGTAGAGGAAATCCCATATGATTCTTTATTCTTCCACTGTGGAAACCAAGCATCTCCACCCTGCAAGCTGAAATCGCTTGCCCACAGTCACCAAACTAGATAGTGGCAAAGGGGGGAATGGTACCCAGCTATCTTAAATAGCTGCCCATCATTTGTTCCATCACACCTAGATCCACCAGCCAACACACTCCACAACCACCTTTCATTTTTTTCCTAGTTAATTCCACATGCCTTGAATCAAATTACAAGCTCCCCATCCCTGGGTCAGGCCTTGGCTCCATGTGTCTCTAAGATTTTCTCTCTGATAAGAGAACACATTTCAAAATTTCCCCCTTGACAATGATCTTCACTGTAAGGACATTGCCCAGACAACAAAATTTTACCAATAATCTACTCATGATCCCCCATGCATGAAAATATCCCCCCGCTACCACACAACTCCAAATAAAGATTAAATGCACCACTGGTCAGATTTTAAATCTCGGCTCAACCATTTACTAATTATGTGACCTTAGTCTAGTTACTTAACTGCTCAGTGCCTCAGTTTCCTTGTCTATAAAAGGGGTTAAACTAGTGTTGCTCTTAAGTATTAAATCAGATAATACATGTAACATTTAAAAACAATGCCCAGAAGAAGTACTTGTTATTTTTTTAATCCTCAGCCTGTATCAACTTTTGGCATAGTAAACCCCATATTCCTACTTCAAGCTATATATTATCTTTTTAGTTGTCCTGTACCTACTTTGCTAAAGCTGCAAGGAAGAATTAACAATAAAATGATGATGATGATGGCATATAACAATTTTTTTTGCCTATATTATGTTCCAGGTACTGCTATAAACACTTTACATTCATTATCAACAGCCCTATAGGAGACAAATATTCTTATTTTCTCCAAATTGCAGGTGTGACCTAGAAAGGTTAACTAACTTATCCAAGGTCACTCAGCTATAATTGGTCAAACTCCAGATTCATGCTTTTGCAGTTTAGTGTTACTGTATTTGGTCAGCAATTCCTTATCACTCTATTTCTCCCACTTACAATATTATAGGTATTGCTCACGCCCTCTTTCATCCTCCATTTTTCACAACAGATTTAATCATTATTCGTATCCTCAAGGACCTTAAAATTAAAACAAGGAAACAGGATAAATACGTATGAGAAGCACATCCAAAATCAAACATCCGAACCTGTTCAAACCCATCTACCTCCACCATACTTACTTTTCTCTACTCAGCAATGGTTTTTGAGAGCATATATAACCATAGCACAAAGTCACTGTTTAATGATTTCAGGCAAAATAAAAGAATATTCCAAGGAAGTTCAATTAGCTTCTGAGTACAAACTTAGAACACATAGTACTGGTTTTCAGGAGGAGGAAAGAGGCCAGGGGAGGTTCCATAGTAAACCTTTTGGGAAATGAGATTCAGAATTACTGTAAAAGAGGATGTTTTATCACAGAGACAATGGACAGGAAACTTGGGGAATTACCTATATGCTGTCTGAGTGCTACTAACAAAGGCAGGTAATAGTCTATGGTGAGTCACTGCTGACTATCAGATTATCTCGTTGAGGGTCACCGCTGCCAGAGTATCAAGGTCAGGATGAGACAGTGGAACAAGGCAGCAGTGAATAAAGCTGGTCCCCCCAGTTGACCTGATGACCATAAGTGGCAGAGGTGACATAAGTCATGATCATATCATGGTCTTACATGTGTAGAGTACTTGGTACTTTATAAAACACTTTCACAGTCATTATGTCGTTACATTTTTAAAGAATTTCCTGTGGAAGATTCAGTAATGGCCAAACCTGCAGAGGGAATCTTCACTTGCAGGAGCATATTTCCACAGTTTTGAGAAAAGATATCTATTTTGCGTTGAGTAATCCACAAGACAGCAGATAAGCACAGGAAATGTTGATTAATTAAGTACACATCTCAGATACTATCCTGAGGAAACAAATTAATACACCAGTCTCTACATCCAAAGAACCTTTGGGTTAGATGACTGCAGAAGGCACATACATAGTAAAAGATCACAACTACTTCAACACACAGTGAGAGGTAACAAGAGGTATAGTAATTGCTGTCAGATTTCAGACAGGTAGAAATAACTGCCAGGTGTAACACTCAAGAAATGCATCACAGAAGATGGAGAATTTGAGTTGTGCCTTGAAGAATCCTTAAGATTAAGAGAGTTGGGAAGAAAAAAGTGAGATTACATAGATGTAATGTACAAATAAGCCTATGTATATTAATTATTGTACTTAAAAAGATCTTAAATTTCTTAAACAAAATTACATGATAGAATTTCTTCCACTTATATTTAATAAAATAAAAACAAAATAGTAAAAACCAGCAAAGAAAAAAAAAAGGAAGAAGAAACCAAACAAGGCAAGGCACATGACCTAACGCAATAAAATTTAGAAACTGGAATTCGGTGAAAAAGACAGAAGATTCTGGGGTTGACCAGAGGTATACAGAGCTCATCTCCTCTAATTACACAGGGGAGTCTACAAATCCTAAGGATTCTCATTAACACCCTCAAATCTAAAGTGAGGCGAATTTTACATTGGCATTCTTATCTTCTCTTTCTTCTGAGTAATGAATTAAATAACTACTGGGAAAAACAGGTAAAACACAGAAGCCTAATAAGTGGGTAGACTCTAATGGGTATGAAGATTCCTGGACTTCACATGGAACTGGAGAAGTGATCCTAAGTCCAAAAGTAACCTCTGATGAAGAACATTTAACAGAATGTCATTTGAGTGAACTGAGTCTGGGTATTCTAGTAAAGATCACATCCCTCTTAAGTGCAGCTATTCTCCTTCCTACACCATTTTCTTAAGCTACAAAACATGAATAAAACACGGAATACAGCTGTCTCTTAGTATCTGCATGGAATTGGTTACAGAAGCCCCTGCAGATAATAAAATCCACGGATGCTCAAGTCCCTTATATAAAATGGCACAGTATGATGAATACAGTTAGCCCTCCGTATCTGCAGGTTTCTATCTATGGTAGGTTCAACTCGTGGATGTGAAGCCCTCAAATACAGAGAGTTAAATGTTCCTGCTTCTCAAACTGAACTCTGAGTGTAAAAGAAACTAGTCTTAAATAAGATGTAAAGATAATTAAGAACTCATCCACACTCTGTAGTCTCAGAGTCACTCAAACATTATTGGAGGGAAACATGCAGACCTGCTAGACAAGAACAACAACAAAACCAGAAAAGGGCAGACAGAAGCACGTCATGCAAAAAAACAAAGAATCCAACATCTCAAGGAAGAGGAAAAGAATCATAATACTTTATGTTATCAAACTTAATAAGAAAAACAAGACCTTAATAAAAAAGGGACTCAATGAAATGCAGTTCAAGTGAATGAGAGTTCTGCTTCCACCATGAGGGGGTAAGCCCACTACACACTATCTCTTCCACTGATTACAACTAAAAACACTGCACAACATACAAAGAACAACTACCTGAGGATGTTGAAAACTAAACAAAAGCAGGTGTATTGTGGAAAAGCTACCTACCAGCAGGTGAGTTTCCAGGTTGATGTCTCTTTTGTCTTGTGACTTTTCCCCAACTGGAGGGCCCAGTCACAGAGCTGTGTGACAGAGCAGCCATATAGGAAGTTAAAATCCTGCTTTCTATTTTTATCTCAGATTTCTGAGCTGAACAGGTGAGAAAAGAGGCCCTTAAGGATGGGAGGGTATGGGGGGAATTCCCTAGTGGAGAAAGCCGTAGAAAGGAATCTTTCTAATTCCATATACAAAACCACACAAGGTTCTGGTTCACCACTGAGCTCATATGGGGGGAATATCCAAAACAGCTTAGCAAGGCCTCTGAAAAGTGAACTAAGACTGTAAACTATCACCAAGTTTCATATTAGCTGCTGAGTGGCACATACACAAGACAGATCAAAGGAGGATAGCAAAGACTTTGAAAACTGAACTAAGATTGGAACCCACAGAAGGCAAGCCAGAATCTCTGGTCCGAAAGCAATGAGGTTGATTCCCTGCTAAAACAAAGAAAAATCAACATTCTTCTTAGGATTACAACACAACCCAATACCAAAGAAATGTAATAATCAAAATGGCCAGACTGCAATTAAAAAATTACTCAATATATAAAGAAGTAGGAAAATGTTACCAGTGCTCAAGGGAAAAGATAATCAATAGATACCAACCCCAATGTGGCCTAGATGCTAGAATCATCAAATAGGGACTTTAAAGCAGCTATTAAAAACATGCTTTATGAGGTAAAATTGGACACATTTGAAATTAATAGAAAAGTAGAAGTTCTCAGGAGAGAAATAGAAAATATAAATAATTTGGAAATTTTAAAACTGAAAAATATGTGAAATGAAAAATTCACTGGATGATATTAGTAGCAGAGTGGAGATAAGAGAGTAATGATCCAGTGAACTTGAAGATAGATGAAAATAAATTATCCAAGCTGAAGAATAGGCAGAAAAAAAAATGAAAAAAGAAAAATGAACAGAGTTTCAAGTACCTGTAGGATGATATTAAAGGGTCTAACATATGTGTCACTGGAGTAACATAATGAGAGGAAGAAAACATCCTGCAGAAAAAGTATTTGAAGAAATAAAGTGCAAAAACTTATCAAATTTAGTGAAAACAAAGTTTAGCAGATTTAAGAAGCCCAGCCAATCTCAAACTAAACCAAAACAATGAAATGAAACAAACAAACAAAAAACTGAATTGATTGAAAAAGAAGACCTAAGGAAACAAAACAAAGACTAAAACAGTATCATGCAGAACTAAAAATCTTGGAAAGATGAAAGAACAGAAGGGCCACACTAAAACTCAAATTACTGACAGAGCAAAAGATTGACATACTCACAGTGAATCCACAGGAAAAAAAAAAGGCAAAGTAATTACATCAGAAGATAAAGATGATACTATTTGTATACTTACAAAAAATGGAACAGAAAATTTGAATATATATATTCAAATATATACTACAAAAACGTCACCAAAATGAAGAAAAAAACTGGAGATCAAAAGGGTTTACCAAGTTTCAAAAAAGGGATACACAGAATGATCAATAATCAGATAATCTTAATGAAGCTACTGAGATTCAAGGGAAAAAAATTCTCCAGACACCCACATAGAAAAAAAATCACATACAAGGAAGGAAAGTCAGGCTGACTTCATACTTTCCCAGAATCATGTTCAATGCCAGGAGATGATGAAGAACTATTTTTCATTTTAAATTATTTTTAAAAAAACAGTGTATATCCTGAAAATATTATATGCAACTAAAATGTCATTCAGACATAACAGACACAAAGCATTTAATAATTCCAGGATTCGTGAGCCCTTATGAAAAAGAAAAAATCCTGTGAAGAAAATCCAGCCAGTTAGGGTTTGAATAAAAGTTTAAGAATTAAAAAGCTGTGATCAAAAGAACTTGTAATGAACCCTTAATGACTATGAGTTCATTTAAGTATAGAATCAATACTAAACAAATATGGAGATCATTGTTATAGAAGATAATACAATTTTCATTGACAATATAAAGATAATAATATAACTAAGGAAAATTGAGCAGTACGCAGAGTGGTAGAAGCTGTGATCTTCCTCCTTCAAAGCAAAGAGTCAATGGTCCTAAAATTGACACACATGTTTAAAAAATAATAACCACTCCAATCTCAAAATATGTATAGCCTCTTTTCCTACCAGTGGAGTAATTGTTGATCCTATTTTTGTAGGAGGAATGTTCCATCATTTCCTCTTTCTATCTGTACCTAGCAAAGCAGCTTCCACAACAATAAAATCTGTTTTAATTGAAACGAGTGCTGTGATGCTATGTCCTAACTAAACAAGGTAACCATCTAGAAAGAACAAACACATTTGGAGTGGAGTAAGTGTTCTACTTGACTTTGCAAAGGGATACACACACATAGACACACATAAATGCATACAACATCCACCTCTAACGTCTGGCCGTGCATTACCTATTCCTGAGATATGGTTATACTCCTATAGACCTGATCACTTTAGAAATAGCCCAATTGATTTTCAAATGAATATACACAGATTGTGCCCCAGGCCCATTATAGCCAAATGATCTCTTTTGATGTTAGAAATGTATTTTCTCAACTCATTTCTTTAATTATTCCAATTTATTAAATATGCAGTAAGTGTAGATAGAAGTAACTAAAGAGAGAAAATATGTGAAACTATATTTCTCTTCCTGGTATGTTTTATTTTAGGATCTTCATAAAAGACACATATAATGACTTCTTTTAACAACGGAAACTTGAGATATCGAAACAGTTTATGGTACACTATGAATGATTCAGATACCATTAAGATGGTAGAATTGGAAATCAAATGATAGGGATAGATGTCTTAAAATGTTCACAAATGTCTATCTTGCTTTATCTGAAAAAAAGTCAATTTATAAAACTCCATAAAATAATTAAAATTACAACAATAGAAGTACTTGTTGGATGCTTCCTATATGTCAGGTACTCTGCTAAGAACTCTACATGGATCGCCTAATTTCATCCTGAATTATCCCCATTACTTAGTATCTATTTCATTCACCTGATCCATGGATATTGAATGGGGAAGATACTGGAGGACAGGGAATCCCGTCCCCACCTCCCTGCTTCAGGACAGGGAGTTCCATGCCATCCTCAGTCCCCATCTCCCATTTGAGAACAGTTCTAAGAAGAATTTAGGCATCATGACCTTATGTCCAAATTTTAATTTCTTGGAAGAGTGCTATAACTGAGCTTTGTCATATGTATTAAGTGCCTAAGAGTACCAGTTGTATGGGGATATGGCAAAGTTGATGAAAGTAATACACAAAAACCAGACAGATTAGATGTCAGATATCGCTCTATTTAAAAATAATAAAGGCAGTACACTTTAAACAAACTTTGAATGAAATAGTTTGTATATGATGATTATAATGATTCCCGAATGGATGTAATGTGACGTTAATAGCTATAAATATCAGTTAAGTATCAGTTTTAAAAGTTTAACCCTGAGGACTGTCAAGGCATAACTATCTTAAATATTTACATAAAAGTCAACAAAAGAAACTCTAAGATGCATAGCTCTTGGATCTAATGCTACACTCTAGCCTAAAAGACTTAAATCCTTCCATGAAGCCAGATTAGGAACTTCTGGTCTAGAGGGGATACATACTGAGATACTTAAACTTGGGAGCACAGACCTCCTACATACAATCTATGTAACACTGTCATCAAATCCTTCACTGAGAAATCTGCCATAAGAGAAAAGATGTTTACCTCACGTATAGTTACATATGCAAGCTCACAGGAGAAAGTAAGTAGTCTGAAACCAGCATTTTCCAAATGTGCTCAAGCAACAGATCTGCTATGACAAAGAATTCCTTGACTGAGTATGTTTGGAAAATGCCGAGAAAATACTCTAGAATCTCAAAGTCTTTCATATGCTCTTATGTATTATTAATGTCCCAAAGGGAAAATGTAAAGCACTTCCCAAACCTTTTGATAACAGAAGCCTTTCATCATAGTATATACACAAACGTCCACTGACACAACCTGGGACATTGTTTCTCCTCACAGATCGTGGTTTCCAGGTTCTGTGAAGAGCCACAGGAATCTGGAAACAAAGCATCCCTTGGATGAGAACTGTGAGAGCTATGACTGTACAAGTCCCACCCTGGCGCTAAGAGGCTCATCTTCCCTGGAGGAGAATGAATGTTAGTGGACATATTGTAACCCCCATCCCCTGGGCAAACCTTCCTGGCCAAAAACCCAAGGGGTCTCTGATTGTCACTCAGGACTCCTGAGACTTTTATCTTGAGTGAGATTAGGCAGGAATAATGATATATTAGCCTCTGAGGAGAGTATAAGGGAAAACCAACCACCCCGCCTATTCTTTTTTTTAATTTTTTTATATATTTATTGGAGTATAATTGCTTTACAATGTTGTGTTAGTTTCTGCTGTACCACAAAGTGAATCAGCTTTATGTATACATATATCCCCATATCCCTCCCTCTTGAGCCTCCCTCCCACCCTCCTTACCCCACCCCTCTAGGTCATCACAAAACATTGAGCTGATCTCCCTGTGCTATGCAGCTGCTTCCCACTAGCTATCCATTTTACATTTGGTAGTGTATACTGATGATCCTAGTGGCAGGGCAGGAATAAACATGCAGACGTAGAGAACGGGCTTGAGGACACGGGGGGAACGGGAAGCTGAAGTAAGAGAGTAGCATTGACATATATACACCTCACCTATCCTTCATGGCTCCCTCAGGCTGGGATGGTGGGAAGGGATGCCTCAAAGCATCTTAGCTTTTCTACTGGATGACTTCAAAGGGAGGCCACATGTAAGTTAGGGGGTCCCTTCTTTCCCCCTGAATTAATGTTTGCTCTTCTGTCCCCCAAGGCTGAACTCCCATTTTAGGGACACTTTAAGTCTGTGGCTCTCCCTTGGTCACAGACACATGGAATTAATTAGGCAAACATAATAATAGTTTGGAGGTAAAAGTAGCTTTGAAAATTCTGCTGACTTGTCTTAGATGTTCGTTTAGATTTTCCAATATCCATGTGATTGTGTACACATCCACAACTAAGCGATGTCCCAGGCTGATTTTATGTCCACTGAACCTATATTTCTGACCAAAATGAGACCACAGACTGACCTACAGGAAAATAGCACAGAAGATCCATAAGGCTAAAGGAGAAAATGCATATTGAATCACTTAACACTGGGAGCATTCCTTTGCCACCAAGGGAAGGATTAGAAAGTTAAAAACTCTGTTTCAACTGGAAAGCATGGAAATTTTTATAAGGCAGGAATGCTTGATTACATGTAGATCTGCATGGAGATTGTTCAAGAAGTCAGTCTTGATTCAGCCTGGATAGCCTAGTGTTTAGCTAAGGACAAGGGGAAAAGAGAGAGCTATTCTTTGTGATTATTTCCACTGCACTTACCAAATCAATAAAATAATAATTATTATTGGTGATGGGCTTACCACTGGCTAAACAGGCCAATTTAATTGCTTCTGTGAAGTCACACAACTCTTAAGTGTAGACCATGGCATCAGTAAAGAGTGTGCAACTGCCCCAAGCCTTGTGGACAGGATGTGCGACGGCACTGATTTAATTAGAGCTTTTAGATTGCAACCTGCCCTCTTTCCTGAGCCATACTCTGCTGGAGACTTCCTCTGTTCTTTTTTAATGCTGCCCTGAGCTGGAATAAAGCAAGGAGCCCACCAAGAAGCATGGGGTTGCCATCACAGAGAGGATTAAAATGCCCATTATGAGGTAAGGTTCGCGTCACAGCAGAGGGAACAGAAGACAGGCCATAAAAGAAAATAGGCTGCCTTGGGATTGACATATATACACTAATACGTATAAAACAGATAACTAATAAGAACCTGCTGTATAAAAAATAAATAAAATAAAATTCAAAAAAAAAAAAAGAAAATAGGCTGCAGGCAGGAAAATATTGATTGAAAGAAACTGTAAACACCACAGCATCCAAACTGCTTGCCCTGCTCTGTATGATCTGAGTCCTGCCAACCTCTTGACTTTGTAATCTACCCTTTCTCCCTGGCTGTTAATGCTTCAACCACATGGGTCTTCCCCCTGGCTTTCCAATACAAGACACTGGTCTCTGCCTTGGGCGTTTGCATCTGCCTTTCCTCTACTTGAACCCCAGCCCCACCAAGCTTATCTTTATGCTTGAGGCCTCAGCTCAGATATCCTCTCCTCAGAGAGGCCTTGTGTGACCATCCTAGCTAAAGGAGCCCCCCTCCCCATCTAGACCCTTGCCATCACATCACTCCAACGCGTTTTCTTTGAGGCACTACCCAGTGTTAGAAAGGACGTGGCTTATTGGCTTACACGTTTCCTGCCTGACTGTACCTATCAATAGAGTCACACAAGAGCAGGAACCATTTGCCTTCATCACTGCTGGGCCTCCACCATCCAGAACAGGCCCTGCACGGAGTAGATGCTCCATAAATATTGATAGGAAAAAATAATGTGTCATGGATTGAGTGAATGGGAAATTAACATTCATCTCATGGCTGTTCCTTCTGGCCCACCCCACATGCTGCTAGTGTTCAGAACATGCACCAGATAATATGACACCTAGGCCTCAGCTCTGTCACTCGCTGGCTCTGTGACCTTGAGCAACTGAGTTAACCTCTCTGGAACTCAGTTTCCACCTCTATAAATGGGTGTACAGAAAGGACCAATCACACTGGACCTCTGTTAGAATTCTTTTAAATGTATGCAAAGGGCTTAGAACAATTCAATGCTTAAGTAGCAAATGCTTGAGAACTGTTGCTATCATTGCTGTGATTGCTACAGTTAATTCCTTCCATATACCATGAAAAGTATCAGGGATTGAGCCCCCTCAAGTGTGTGCATCACTTTAAAAAATTCCTAATCTGGGACTTCCCTGGTGGCGCAGTGGTTGAGAATCTGCCTGCCAATGCAGGGGACATGGGTTCGAGCCCTGGTCCGGGAAGATCTCACGTGCCGTGGAGCAACCAAGCCCGTGCACCACAACTCCTGAGCCTGTGCTCTAGAGCCCGTGTGCCACAACTACTGAAGCCTGCGCACCTAGAGCCCGTGTTCCGCAACAAGAGAAGCCACTGCAATAAGAAGCCCCCGCACCACGAGAAACAGAAGCCCCCACTCGCCGCAACTGGAGAAAGCCTGTGTGCAGCAACAAAGACCCAACGCAGCCAAACATAAAATTAATTAATTAATTAATTAAAACAAAAATTCCTAATCTAATACAGTCTATTCACCCAAGATAACAGTGTGAGTCTATATATGCTCTCTTCCATCTCAATAAATCATGTAGCGACAAGTTCAACAGCCAAGCAACCTCATCTTCTGGATGGACCAGTAAATTTGCACTGTCCATGTCTACAGAGTCCTGCCCCCTTTCCAGCATACCCGTGAGCAGCCCTTATGAATAATTTGGTTGGAGAAAGCAAAGTTTCCATTGTTGAAAGCTACGGAAGAGACTTAATTCAAACAGTATTAGGTTGGTGGATGAGGAAAATTGGAGCATGTAAAATTTATTGGACATCATAGAAGGGAAACGGGGAGAGGGTCAAGGAATCGGGGGGTTCGATGACTGCTGAATTGCTAGCATAATAACCAGCAGCACCATCACAGTGCACTACCTGGGCCAGGAAGCACTCTCCCAGAGGACTGCTTTACGTCACCACTGATGCTACTGGCCCATCAACTATGACCCCGGGAGCAGCAAACCCCATCATAAGAAAGGGAGAAATGTAAATCTCAAAATAGATATATAAATATTCGGTGGCCCAGTTCCATTAGTCATTTGTATTCCGGACTTTGGAATGCAAAAATGTAAATCCAGGGCCCTTCTGAAGTCAGGAGGCACAGAGGGTTCATATAATAATCTCCCTGACAAGGGCTAAGCTGTGGTTGGCAATAAAACCAAGGGGGCCAATAAGCTCGCTAAACATGCTGGGAGAAAACAAGGGAGAGATACACTCTCAACCTCAGATGGGGGGAGAGAGAGATTGACTAATCAAGCCCATCCCACAATGTCAGAGATTTCCCTGATGCACTGGGGGCATAAGGACAGAGCTGATTTACGCACTGGCAGTCTGACATCCCTGTAAGCAGAACGCTCCGCAGCTCATTCTCGAGGCTCTAAGGAGCGTGGCATTTTTTTTTCTGATTTACTGCCATTTTACTGCTGCTAGAAATGGACACAGGGCAGATGCCCACGGTTCTAAATGAAGGTAAGCGATGCCCTTGATGCAGGCTCTCCTAATGTCCTCCTTAAAAGTGAAATGATTAAGGGTTACATCAGATTGAGTTTGATCTAACCTCACAGGGGTGAGGGGAAGCAAAAGGGGAGAGGGTGGAAATACAAAGAAATGAAATACAAGGAACACAAGAAATGACAATCCCATTGGTGCAGCCTCATGGGACAGAAGTACAGAAGCATGCACTAGCCCTGTCGTTCCTAAATGTAAGAGAGGAAAGAAGCAGAGCGCCCATAAGTGAAGGAGCAGGAAGAAAGGGGCAAGATCACACAGCTGATTAGGTAGTTTGGGCTCAGAACTTGAACCTTCTAATTAACTCCTGGTCCAGCCCCTGGGCTGTCCCACCAGGCTACATCTACACAACTCCTTTCCTCTTCATGTCAGATTCCATGGGACGGGGGGGTTCCACATTTATTCTAGTACTTACATAAAAGCCCACCCCCCAGGTTTGGGAGTTAGGGATGTGACATATCATATACTAGGCTGAGATGCAGGAGAGAGTTTAAGAGCTATACAATTATGTGTAAATGATATTAGGAGTAATATACAGTATTTATGTCAATTGATTTCAGGAGCGTTGCTCCAGACAAGATATAGTATGTATTCAAGGTTTAAAAAAAGTGAATTTAAAGAAAAACATTAAGCAAATCAGAGTACAGGTGACTGTAGATTGGGAAGTATATTCTAGAAATATACTGAACGGGTTTTCCAAGTTGATTTTGTCAAATCAAATGTTTGACACAAAACTGATTATTTTGCTCACAAGATTGACAGCCATGGACAGAATCTACACCTTCATTCAAGAATATTATGTGTATTATGCGTCCCTGGTGGCGCAGTGGTTGAGAGTCCGCCTGCCGATGCAGGGGACACGGGTTTGTGCCCCAGTCCGGGAAGATCCCACATGCCACAGAGCGGCTGGGCCTGTGAGCCATGGCCACTGGGCCTGCGCGTCCAGAGCCTGTGCTCCACAACGGGAGAGGCCACAACAGTGAGAGGCCCACGTACCGCAAAAAAAAAAAAAAAAAAAAAAGAATATTATGTGTATAGTAGAATATTATTCAGCCCTAATGAATATAATGAAAGTCTGATATGTGGTATAACATAGATGAACCTTGAAAACATGATGCTAACTGAAATAATCCAGACATAAAAAGATATATATTGTCTGATTCCACTTATATGAAGCATCTAGAATAGGCAAGTTTAGAGAGACAGATAGTAGAGCAGAGGTTGCCAGGGGCTCAGGGAGGGGGGTGATGAGGAGTTATTGCTAATAGTTACAGAGTTTCTGTTGGGGTGAAGAAAAAGTTTTGGAAATAGTGGTGATGGCTGGATAATGCTGTAAATGTAATCAATGCCACTAACTTGTACCCTTAAAAATGGTTAAAATGGCAGGTTTTATGTTACATATATTTTATTAATTTTAAAAATTAATAATTTAATACAGCAAAGCCCACTGACACGTATACACTCAATGGGTGAATTGTATGGCATGTGAATTATATCTCAATAAAACAGTTAAGAAAAACAAAGACTATTATGTGCATGAAGTTAAGGACATTCTTGACTAGACAGAGGAGGCTGCATATAGCAACCTACAAAAATTCTTATTCTCTGTGGGAATGTCATTCTATATCAAATCATCTGTTTCATCATGTCCCTGAACAGTCCCTAAAGAATGAGGCATAACTATCTTGGATCCATCTAAGAAAGGTTAGTTAAAATTTGTGTCCCTCCTATATCACTGTCCTGTAGGAACTATCTGGGAAGTTCCAGACTACGTTAATTTGGATCATCACCCAGAGATCGAATGCTCTCTGGAATCAAAACAAACTTATCTCTTGTTTGACACATGAGAATTTGGAATCAAGTCTCAAATTGTCATCTGCTCAATGTATATAAAGATACGAGGGTACTTCCCAAAACTTATTAAAAATCCCACATTGTACCAAATATAAAGTTAGTAATGATACTGTACCAAATATACGTTGGTATTTTAAGGTCCAACATACTGAGTTATAACTGAAGAGGCAGTGTAGTCTTGTGTCACAGACATGGAATTTAATAAACAGACTAAGCTTAAGGGCAGCTTTACCACGTACTAACTTTTATTATTTACCTGTACCATAGTTTCCTAATCTGGAAAATTGAGATAATGGATCTCTCTTCATTTGTGAGAGCTAAACTAGGTAAAATGATGAAGAGTACAATATTACTGGCGTATAGCGTCAGTATACTGGCGTATACTATACTGGCGTATAGTATAGTTAAATACATACTCATAAACACAGACAAAGCAACACAGAATCTAGAAAAAGAATTACTAGTGAGTAAGAAATTGTTAATGTGCCTCTACCAGGGAACAGGTAATCCTGTTCCTATAAAGAAATATTCCATGGAGAAGCAGATGCAGTTCTCCAGATTCTATCATTATGGGATGAAATAGCCTGAAAAACCATCCAATTACTTTCGTTCTGAAACAAAAACAATTATTACTACTACTACTACTACTAGTATTAGCATTTATTGTGCACTTATTATGTGCCAAGCATTCTGAGACAGAGTTTTGATTATCCTACTGAATCTTCCCAACAATGCTTGAAGTAAGTACTTTTAGTAGCTCACTTTCCAGATCAGTTAATCAAAGCTAAAGGAAAGTAACTGGCCTGAAATCACATAGAGATTAAGGGTTAGTGCCAGGATTCAAAACCCAGGCAGCCTGGCCTATAACCTTAACAACAATGCCATCATCCATGCTCACTTAGAAATCTTGCAGATGATCAACGTATTGTACTTTTCCAGTTACACTGGTACCAGGAAAGGAGGCCCCTAGAAAACAGATGTGCAGAGTCTGGTTGCTCCCTGATCACCATCCTTCGTCCAAATGCAAAGAATGCATTAGCCTCCTGGTTTGTAAGTCAGGTTCTTGTGGATGAACTAATAAAGACATCTCTAACCTGTGGATGTCTAACTAATCCAACCAGCATCAAAACGACACACATGAAAAGCTAAAGATATGACCCTTCTCTCACAATAATGAATATCCTGTCACCTTGAGACTCAGCCCAGAAGAGCCTGATGGGTCTCCTCTGACCTCTCGCCAACCCACTCTTTTAAGTACAAACAAAGGGCTCTACATTAGCCCTTCCATGTGCTTGTCATAGACATCAAAACTCCTGTCCTTGTGGGAAATAAGGAGCACTTCCTGCAACGGCCCATAGTTGGAGAAGAGTGTTCCCAGGACAGAAGAGGCAGACGCTGGCTGCCTCGGGTGTGAGCAAGACGAGGAGAAGTGCCTTTATTAACCAGTGGTCCATGGTGCTTGATGAAATCACAGAGCCCAGTACTGATTCTGAAGGTCCTGTTGCTGAACCTTGACAGATGATACTCAATTCTCAGCCTAGTGGAAGAGCAGTAATAAAAACATTGCCTTCAAAGAAAGAACTCCACAGCACTCGACCTTTCTTTTGGAAATGTGAGGTTTTTCCACAGTAACATGAATAAAGTACAGGGAACAGCTAAGGGCTGGGGAAAGACATCAATAGGACTAGATCAACAATTCCCCTGCTTCTAAGTCTCCTGCCACACACATACACACGCACGCACACGCACACACAGTGCCTCTATGCAGGTCCCAGAGGTCATGAGGATCAAATACAAATTTCGAAAGTTGAAAACGGGGGAATCCATTTCAAGTGACTTAAAGGATAACTGTCACTGGAATTAATATGGTTGGAATGTTTAAAACTGCCACAGGTTCCTTTACTTTTGAAAGGTGTCAGGTTCCTGTCTTGAACATGGAAAGTCTATCTGTGACATCACAATGAAGGGTTATGCTATCACAGACTGTTCTGGGCTAAGGAGAGCTTATTTAATTTACTGAACCACACATATAAATTGGTAAGGATGAGACCAAAAGGTTAAGCACGGGTCATGATTCTTATCTCTCTCCATTTCCCATAAGACTGTAGTGTCTGATTGAAATTTCCTTTCTCAAAGGTGTCTGAAAATATGTTTTACATTTTTCAATGTGTCCCTTTCTCTTCAGTACTGACTCTTCTCCCCAGGAATAAAAACGGACCAGATGTAAGGAACAGCGATCTGCAGCTCTCTGATGGGACAAAGCTTCTGCCATTTAAGAAAGCAAAATCTGAAGTGCTGAAGTGCCACCGAGCAGAATGTCATGAGAAGCAACTTAGCTGATTGAAATCTTTGTAGCTACGTTCCTCCAACTAAAATGACCAACTCACTTACAAATGAAAAAACACATTTCAACATGTTTTCTTTCAGTATTAAAGGTAAATGTATATAACACTATTAAAAGGAGGATCCAAGGGTGAATTCACCCCAAATTCTCAGATTTCCTTTAGAGTGAACTGGCCCCTTCCAAATGGTAAAGAGAAGTTCACTCTTGCAAGATTACCTGTAAGTATGTTATGACGAAAGCAAATCCATCATTATGACAAGAGAAGACTCTGAGACGGCTGTATGGACTTTTTCATTCTTTTTAAACCTGTAGGGTTATCAGAGTTGGTAGAGGTTTTGCCACTATAACAAAGGAGGGCCTCCAAGTTACAACCTTAACAATCTCAGGACTGTCCATCACCCAAATCAACTTAGTTTTTCTTTCAGTATTTTTGCCTTTCAACAGATATTTCTCACCCCATCTGAGCTATTCTTCCATTTCAGCACACACTGAGTATTACCACATTGAGTGTGTACCACACGGCAAGTGCTGTGCTGGATGTGGGGTATTCAGGAATGAACAAGGCACAGTCCCCGCCTGGACTTATCATCTGATGGGGGAGAAAACACTGTAAATATCTGAGATGAGTTCTGTAAAAGCTTGAGCAATGGGTGATGAATCAATGCTTTATTGATGTCTAAAAGGCAAAAAGATAAGGTGTTGTCTCCTCACACAAACCTGAAGAGATAACACCTCAGCAGAATCATTGCTGAATTCAGGCAATAGATCAAGTCCATTTCTCAAACTGAAGAGCTTTTGTTTTGTTTTGATTTTTCTTTGAATTCCATGCCTTTAACTGATTTTTTGCAAAAGCATAAGAGAGAGCATGAGATAAATCTATGATCACAAAAAAACTACTATTTTTGGAAGTCCCTTTTGTAGTCCTGGATTATAAGAAAACAAATTGAAACATTTCATTAAAAATAAGTTTGGGGGCTTCCCTGGTGGTGCAGTGGTTAAGAATCTGCCTGCCAATACAGGGGGCACGGGTTCGAGCCCTGGCCCAGGAAGATCCCACATGCCGCGGAGCAACTAAGCCCGTGCACCACAACTACTGAGTCTGAGCTCTAGAGCCCTCAAGCTGCAACTACTGAGCCCACGTGCCACAACTACTGAAGCCTGCGGGCCTAGAGCCTGTGCTCCACGATAAGAGAAGCCACCACAATGAGAAGCCCACACATACCGCAACGAAGAGCAGCCCCCGGTCACCACAACTAGAGAGAGCCCGCGCACAGCAACAAAGACCCAACACAGCCAAAAATTAAAAAAAAAATTTAATTAAAAAAAAAAAAAGTTTGGTTTGAAATTAACTTCCTAGAGAGGAAAATATGACCTCAGAGTTACCTTCCAAAGACTGATCATTGTAAGTCTGGAAGGTATCCTTCAGAAGAATGACATATGACCTTTTTCTTTTAATTGTGAAAATGAGTTTATAAACAATCATAAAGACTCTTCCCAAAATGCTAATGTTAACCTCTTCATAAAATTCCACAAAATTGATCATACATATTTATGAAGGAAACTTTGTGAGGGCACATTTGTATATACTGTAGAGAGAATGGGAATCAAGGGTTTGAGGAAGGGCAAATGACTGGCAGCAAGAGAGTGAAAGCTGAAGGATGCACAGGTCAGGGCCACCTGTGCCAAAGGTGGGGCACAAGTCACACTGACCAATACCGTTCCTCCTGGTGGACTTGCTGGAAAGCATGAATCTGTCAAGTGCATTCTCTTTGGAGAGGGAGCTGGGGACCAGCAGAACCTAAGCATCAAAAGCCACGGATTCAGAAGCCTGGGAGAGAAGAGGTCAGTGCATATTCTCCAGGCCAAGGGCCAAGTAAGTTGCACCAAGGAGAGAAAATGACCCAAGACCAAGCAGAGAAGATGGAGGTGCCAAGCACACATGTGCCAGAAGAGTCCTTAAAGATCAGTTACCCTAGTCATTCACTTGATACATAATGAAACTGAGGCCCAGGAAAAGGAAGTGACGTATCAACTCCACTCAGGGGCAAAGCCAGAACTTAAACCTCAACACAGCTGAGTGCGTTTTCCATTCCCCCACTCTGCCTTCTTCCCTGAGAATCATCCATAAAACGATAAAGCACATCAATGAGAAGCTGGTAGCAGAAGCAGACCAGGTTGGGAGCATGAGCCTGGCATGAGTGAATACGGGCGTGGAGATTTCAATCACTGGGAACCTGAGAGATTCCTGACTCTAAGTGTCAGGAATTTGGAGTTCATTTTCAAACTCTATCACCAAAATTTCTGTTTCCCATCCACATTTTTCCTCCTCCAGCAACCCTGTAAATCTATGTACACTGTTCAAATGTCACTCTGAATTTCTGTTTTTTGGTCATATTCCTCCTACTGCGCTCAGGTGATACGTCAGTAAGATTCATGACGGGTCCATCATGCAAAGACGCTACTTCCCTTTGTAAATTTGTTATAAAATATTTACATGCATGACTTCGGAAAAATATGCAAAACAAATATTTAAAGTCCACCTTTGCAGACCTATTACCGAAGGTGTTTTTGTTGCTTTTCAAGGCTCATGAGATGAGAAGTGAGTTTAAACAACAATAAACCTAAGTAGACAAGGCAAAAATCGAATTCTCTCCTTGGTGCTATGACAAAAGCACATCAGTGTAGTCAAAGGCTGTTGGCTTTGGCTGTTCAGCATTAATTCGTTCTTCTCTGGTATCAACCAGTGAGACAATTTTCTATGGAGAATTAGTACATCCCACCCTTCATTTCAAGTGGTTTGGATGAGGCTGACCCCATCTCTTGGCACATGGTATAAGCTGGACCCTGGTGGTTGGTTCATGGATGGGAATGCAACCCAAATCCAGCCAATGCAAGTCACTCCTGAAAATTTGTTTGGACCATTGAAAAAGAGCCTCCTACCGGGGGTGGGGGGGTTGCTAAACTGGTCAGGAGTAATCCTTTAGCTGATGTTGGTTATCTTACCAAAACTTGTTAAAAAGAAAAACAAAGACCTACCTGAACTACATAGGAAAGCAGAACTAAAACATGGAGAGAGAAATTACTGACAAAGTTATGTGAACACCTGAGCCTAACACAACCCTGAGGGTATGTGATAGACTGTTCATAAAAGTGACTTCAACGTTTCCTTTTATCTCTCTATATACTCCACTTTGCAATGTGACCTGCCTGCTCCTCCACTGGGAGGTGGGTCTATTTCTCCACTGCTGGAATATAGGCTTGGTCATGCAACTTGTTTTGGAAAATGAGTCATCAGCAAATGTCATTAGTATGAGTTAAATGCTTGAAAGGTACCTGAGCACTGGAGTTTGTCCTCTCCCATTAGAAGAACCTTTCTGCCACCAGTCTACAAGCCCAGTCTAGCTTCCTGGAAAAAGAGAGACCACATGGACAGCTATTCCAGCCATCCCAGCTGAGAGTGAGATTATCCCTGACTACGTAGCCCCTGCAGAGCTGGCCCGGAAAAGAACCATCCAGTCAACCCAAGGATGGTGACCTAATAAATAACTTATGTTAAGCCATTAAATTCCAAGGTCGTTTGTTACAAAGTGAAAGCTAACTGATCAGGTATTAAAATACAATTTTTTTCCCTTCAGCAATTTGAATTGAGTTCGTTTCACTTATAACCCAAAAGTCACAAATACCCAGAGCCATATTTAGCATATCTGACACCTGGAGCAGATCGCTGTTAACATCCCTTCCTCCATACAAGAAAATTATTTTCAGTTGTAAAAATTTTCTCTGAATTTGTTTTTTAGTTTTAAAGTAGGTAACAGTAAAAAAGAAAGATAAATATTAATTTTAAAGATATTACTCAAATGCATTAGACTATTTCATATACAAATAAAATTTTGCACTTACCAAAGAAAAATAGTATACTTCATGGTTTGTACTCTATTTTAGTATTTTAAGTGTTAAATACAAGTAAATGCTTCAAGTGGCCTCAAAGAATAACAGAATTAAAATAATTCAAGACCTGCTTCTTCACCTTTCAATCACTGTGCTGTAAATACCTATTTCAGATCCATTGTTGAAAAGCAGGAATATGTACAACCAAGGTTTTGAAGACACTCACTGCCTGAAATAATCTCTCATGATGTTGACCCACTATGAACTTACTCTCAAATACATGAGAGGTGAGTTCACATGTGCTGAGACTGCCTGTGTAGCTAGGAGTTCTCTAAATTAGAATACAATATGCATTAAAAGGTAATTTTTAAAACTGTTAATTCAAAGTGTAATTATACATTATTCAAATGCAACAGAACTCATAGCAAATATTCAGAAGTTAGATTGATAAATATGTTTGTTTGTTTGTTTTCCAGGGGGTAGTATTTTATCACTTTCATTACTTGAATTGTCAGTGTATGCTGATGCTAAAATGTAGAGTGAATTTTAGTTGGTTTTATGGTTATTTTAAAACTCTCCATAGACAATGCCTCCTCTCTCACTTTCTACCCCAGCAGCAGACCTCCCTTGCTGTTCTGCCCTTGATACTCCACTGCAAATAGCACTGGAAATAAATTTTATTAATGCTGAGAATTTCATGTGAAATAAAAATTCTCCAAAGGACCCTGATTGAAATACATCAGAGGTGTTGAGTGAGCATACTTGCATGCAGGAGAAAATTCCCAGGGACAGACCTGATGATTTCAACATTGACCTAAAATTTCCGAATTTTTTAGAAAATGAAGATAATCAATGGCTCTGAGCCTTTCAGCACAGTGACATGGTAGAATTGACTTTTCATTGGATGAACAATTAATTGAATAGCCTGCACCATAATACCCTTGCAATTCATAGTAGAATCCCCATTTAATTCCAGAAAATCATTAAGGTTCTCTGGACCAAGCCAAGACAACAAACAATATCTCATATCCACTTAACTTCCAATTAATCATATACCCACTTAAAGCGAATCAAGTAAAGCTCCAGCTTTACTTGGAATTTCTAAAGAAATCACACAACAAATAATGTAACTTTAAGGATGTAACTGATCATGTGATGTCACTGATCTATATTAATCTATTCACATCAACTACATATCTGACTTGGCTACATATTATATTCATTTGCTTTATAGCTAGTCAGTGGTATCTTAATAAATTCAATACCCTTCAAACTGAAACATATTCTATTCTCTCCAATATGTGCCTTTCTGCTACATTTTACTTCATTTGGTATACTTACTAATCAAGTCTCTTGTGAGCTTCATTTCTTTTGACACAATGTATCATTGTTAGGATTTCTTTCAGATTGATTTAAATCTATTTTGCTCCATGCTGCCTTAAAGCTACTGTATGCACTATTCATTTCCTTAGCAGTCCCACCACGGGGCCATGTGATCTGGTTCACACTCCATCTTCCTGGTTAAGGAAAGATGTACTTTCCTGGCTTGGTCTAATGTGAAATGACTCTTGCTCTTTGTCTATCCTGGCAATGGCTGTGGACTGAAGAGTAAAAGTGATAAGTAGGAATGTGTATGAATGTCAGTATATTTCAGGTAGTCAATGCTCAGATGAGTAACTGCAGGATCCTAATGTCCTTAATATGAAGTCATCTCTTGGAATCAATGCTTCTGAAATTCTAGGTATTATTGCCAACAGATGTAAAGCAGTACACAATAACCAAGCTCTCTCTCATAAATCTTTGCCGATTTAAAGAACACCTGAAGATTGCCTTCTTTGGTGGTATTAATTACGAGTCACTTTTAATTTCAGCTGGCCCTAGGCTTTCTGTTCTAAGACTCTAAAAGTGCACTTTGGAGAAATGTCTATTTAGGTCTTCTGCCCATTTCTGGATTGGGTTGTTTGTTTTTTTGATATTGAGCTGCATGAGCTGCTTGTAAATTTTGGAGATTAATCCTTTGTCAGTTGCTTCATTTGCAAATATTTTCTCCCATTCTAAGGTTTGTCTTTTTGTCTTGTTTATGGTTCCCTTTGCTGTGCAAAAAGCTTTGAAGTTTCATTAGGTCCCATTTGTTTATTTTTGTTTTTATTTCCATTTCTCTAGGAGGTGAGTCAAAAATGGAGAACCTAGGAGCAGGACAGGAATAAAGATGCAGACATAGAGAATGGACTTGAGGACATGGGGAGGGGGAAGGGGAAGCTGGGATGAAGTAAGAGAGTGACATGGACATATATACACTACTAAATGTAAAACAGATGGCTAGTGGGAAGCAGCCGCATAGCACAGGGAGATCATCTCAGTGCTTTGTGACCACCTAGAGGGGTGGGATAGGGAGGGTGGGAGGGAGATGCAAGAGAGAGGAGATATGGGGCTATATGTATACGTATAGCTGATTCACTTTGTTATACAGCAGAAACTAACACACCATTGTAAAGCAATTATACTCCAATAAAGATGTTAAATAAATAAATGAATAAATAAAATAAAAGTGCACTTTGCACAATAAAATTATTTTTTTCTTCATAGAGCAAAAACAAAAGGCGATGAAAGACATGGTATTTTAATGACCTTTTTGGTCACTTGCCTTCTAACTAAGATGACTACAAAAGTTTGAGGGGAGAAGCCCAAAGTGATATAGGGAAATCCTAGCTGGTAAAGCTGAAAAGGCACATGGAGGGTAAGGTTAAAGGGACTACAGAAGCCTGGCTAAGGGTTTGTGGCCCATATCCCAAACGCAAGGACAAGCCCCTGAACATTCCTGAAGAGGAGTTGACATGATAAAAGCACATTGTTCCTATAAAATAGGTCGTAACTTCCTAAAATGAAATGAACTTGGAAATAAACTCTTGGTGGCAGTATCATGCCCAGAATGTGACAATGGTAGAGGACACCTTGCTCAGAAGAAATGTATTTCCAATAGAAAAAGGAAGAGAATAGCAGATGAGGGGAGAGGGGGCAGTCTTCTTTGGAAACCAGGAAAATTAAGCAGGAATGCATGTAGTGAGCATATGAAAAGCAGTAACATTATAGAATACAGGTTGGAGAGCACAAAAAATGCGAATACAATCAAACATACGAAATAAACAGATTGGTAGTATGGAAGATATGAGATCCCTCAAAGAAAGTGAACATGTCTCATCAGATTAACGACTGAGATAGATGGGAACAGAAACAAATGCCCTTGATTTAATTAGTACTTTTTTTTTTTTTAAATCAGAGAAAATAAGAATTTCCATACTAACCCTAACATGGCATGAAACTCAAGAAGGAAGGATGCCACTAAAAATGTAATTCTGGGTATATAAATAATGAAAATTGACAACAAAGAAGGTTGGGGAGCAAGAAGGATGGAGAAAAAGCCAAAGAAATCAAACCAGCATGACTGCATGGGGAACACTATGATGAACTCAGATTTTAAGAAGTTACTTGTAACAGCGATGCCCAAAGAAGGAAATAGGTTCACTGTTGCAAGAGAGGGAGAAAGAAAAACTCTAATGACAGGGAGAAAGCACAATGACACATAAGCTCTTGTTTTGGTATTTTCTCCATCATGAAATTATACTTTCAAGGTGGAAAGACAAATGAAGAAACAAAAAAGAAAAAATAAATAAAGAAGGAAGCCTTAGAGAGTGTAATGAGACACATGAGAAGGTTGGTCTCCAGACCCGGACAAAGAGTATTTTATTTTACAACAGCAATAACAAAAATTTTTATAGATCTGATCATAGAAATAACAGTTCTAATATTTCAAAAATTACAAGACAAAATCAGATTCAGGCAAATCTCTCTTTTTTTTTAAAGGAAGAATGGAAGCTTCTGAAAAAAATAAGATACAGAGTCCCAGTAAAAATAGAAGAGACTGTATTAAATGTATATATGTGAGCACTTTGACAAGACAGTAACAACGTGTAAGAGTGCCTTTTCACCTAGGAAGAGCTGGGCCAAAGGAACCTCTTTTTCTTCTGTCTCCTTCTTTCCTTCTGTCTTTTGTTTTTTTTTTTTTTTTTTTTTTTTTGCGGTACGCGGGCCTCTCACTGTTGTGGTCTCTCCCGTTGCGGAGCACAGGCTCCGGATGCGCAGGCTCAGCGGCCATGGCTCACGGGCCCAGCCGCTCCGTGGCATATGGGATCCTCCCAGACCAGGGCACGAACCCGTATCCCCTGCATCGGCAGGCGGACTCTCAACCACTGCGCCACCAGGGAGGCCCTCCTTCTGTCTTTTGGAAACAGTTATTAAGCAGGTAGATCGGCAAGACCCCAGACATAATACACTGACTTCAGTAAAACATCTGACAAAAATCTCTCATTATATTGCATGGTAATCAATCAACCAATGGTTCAAGTCAATTCACAGCAGATGGACCACATATACCAAAAATAAATAAATAAATAACCACTGATCCCTGAAATCAACACCAGTGAGAATGGAGGTTCCTCGAGCCTATCCACTGGATTCCATCCTTGCCTTCAACCTATTGAATAAAACCTAGAAATCTATGTTCCGGCAATAGGCTAAAACCAAAGACAAATAAAACAGGAAACAAAGCAAAAGTGTCCACTTAGGTCTGAAAACTCAGTTTCCCAAGTAAAGGATGGGAGAGTTTTACTGGGCAGTAGCTTATGTAAGAATAAAAGCCCAGCGGGTACTGGTGGACTCTGAGCTCTATTGTAATAACAAGCAGCAGATGCTCTGCGTCCCTGGCAGTCCTCCAGCCCAGACTACACAACTATCTGCATATCCTGGGTGGGATGTGAGATGAAACACTTCTTCTAATCCTAAAATCCCTTGACTCTAATATGACTGTGAATCCTTGCCTGGTGTCCTGTAGGGTTATTACTAAATAACTGCAGAGGAGGAAATCACAGAAAAAGAGAGTGATTAAAACATTTTCTAAAGCCACAGATTTTAAAACAGGCCACATACAAAAGCCTTTCTGATATTTGCTCTAATTACCAGAATGCTCTGGTCCTCCAATAACTAGTTGCAAGGACATACATCTCGGCTGACTAAACCGTGAGTTTTAAGACAGGCAGAAAAATCCAACATCTCCCTACCATGACAAAAGCAACCAGAGTTGCCAAATCCGATACACAAAACATTTAATTTATAACAGTTAAAACCTGGCCTCCGACCAAGTCCAAAAAAACTATGTCTTATTTCACTTGCTCTTGAATATGTCTCGTTCAGAGATAAATGACTCTGCTCTTTGCCAGTTCTCTCCTCCGTTTGGTGTTTTGTTTAGCTAGGCTTGTGACAAGCCAAGAGTTGATACATCTGCTTGAATGTGTAATTTACCTCTCTGGTCAACTTCGCTTTTTTTTCCTTGACAATATTCTGTCAAACAATCACATCACAACTGGCTCTGATCTCTTTGTTGTTAGCTAATAAATTAGAGAGTATTTATTATCTGCAATCCTTTTTTCCTCTTTTAATGGTGACACATTTGTGGTGAATTACAGGGCAGCTTTATAAACTAGGCTTTGGGCCAGTCTCAGGCCCTGCATCCATGTGAACATTCTCTCTCCCGGTTGGCCTCCCGGATTGGTGGTAAATCAAGGCAGCTGTCACAGCACACTAAGTTAGTGTGCGTCATTGGGGAGAGCAGGAAGCGTTGGGGGTATAATTCTGTCCATCAAACTAATATGTTATATCAGTAGCTTTGTAATCTTCTGCCATAACTTATGGGAAGTGACACCTAAGAATTCACTTTGAAGGCAATGTGTTCCTCAGACTTTAAGCCAAAACAGACCCGATTCTCAGCAACCGTTCCAATGTTTACATGGGTGGATTTCTAGTGCTGGGGAATCAGGTCCCTCTCAATGTGGCAGTATTTTACACATTCCACCACCAGCTGAACTCTGTTTACAGCCCTCACGGCAGGATTTGTAAACTTTTCAAACAGGATTTCTTCTCTACTTTTTGTTACCCTTGCCTTAACCTCCAGTAGCCGGAGAGATAAATACGCTCCGTGAATGTTATCATGACAAAGTGAACCTCTGACAGACAGGAATGAATGGGTGCCCCGTTTCCCTTGTCGGTCCCCCTGCAACCTTGGCCTTGACAAATGTGGGAAATGCCTGCAGAGGACAGAAGTAAACTCAAGTCGCCGGGGCAGCCGCGGCAGCTCCGTGGTGCTGTTGCTAAATGTGCACGTGGTCCTTAAGGAAAGGAGGGCAGATAAGTTGCCACAGACAGGGTGCTTTCTAAGGCCAGACATGGGAGACACTAGAGTCACACTGTGTGTCCTTCTCTTCCAGGATTTGCTCTAGGATTGTCTCTGTCATCCATCCCCCCTCCCCCTTTCTTCCCTGGTTGTTTTCTCAGCAGGCCAATGAGAGAAGCCCTTTGGGGAAGATTAAGTAGCTCTGTGAGCTGCCATCTGATGGAAAAGAAATCTACAAGGACTGTTCAAAGGAGCTCTTCCTCCCCCAGGCACCAAACTCAATATGCACAGTAAAGAAATTTGAAAAATGCCTGCCCTTGCCATCCCCAATACCTCTCTGATTGATAGCAGAGAGGGTTTGCTATGATAATTTTACTTTGACAGGTCCCAGGCATAAATCCCACAGAGTTGTTGTTCTGGTTTGACAACCTTCCGAGGGCTCCAGTTAGGAACAGGAAACAGGCCTCTATTTTTCACCCTCAATGCTCCTTCAGGTGCAAAGAAAAGACTGTATGGAAAAAATAAATCCTTATCTGAGGGGGAAACCAAATTCAAAGCAGTTTTAATACTTATTCATCAGAAGGAATGTCCGACAGGGGAAGATGTGACCTTGGTCCTACCTCTTCAAACTTACATTTAAATCTTCCAAATAAGAGATGTGAAACCTACTCACGGTAAGGAACGGATGCTCCTTTTCCATTCACATTTCGGTTTTATGAAGTTGTGTTTGTGTTTTCCTTCAAGGTCAGCCTAGACAGGTACCATTATATTTTATAAGAATCATTGCTTAAAAATAAAAATGCACTCACAGAATCACATCCATAATTTACAACCATTTACTAACAACGGGCCAGACTCTGTGACTCATTACGTCCCCTTCATCTTCACAACCACCTCCAATGAGTAAAGCCTCAATTAATAGGAATACAATGTAAAAAAGAGCCAAGGTAATGAATTTTTTTCAGCATTCATCTTTGAGGCATGCTTCATGGCATGTCAGGGATTATATGGGGATCAGTACATCTTCACCCAGTCATCTCCCCGGCTCCATCTGAGAACGATGACTCAGCAGTGAGAACCCAAATCACAGAAATCAGATGTCAGTAAGTTGAAGCAAGAAGGATCTATGGTTCCTCCCTAAGTTAACTAGGAAATAAAATTAATCAGAACCCATTCTCCAAGCGTTTTAGTTGATCTCACCTAGAAATGCAGTATTGTTAACGTTATCAAAAATTATTAAATAGCCAAACCCAGGCAAATGTCTAAAAAGGAGTATTTCCATTTCCTTAAAACTTTCGGAAGTTGAAGGTTTTCCTTCCAGTTATCGACCTCTTAGGAATTATGAGAGAATCAGTTTTCTCTTGGGTCTAGAGTTCTGTTCTAGCATTAAGAGAGTGTCCATACAGCACTAATGCCCTAAGAGCAGACCCCTCCCCTCCAGCTCTATACCACCCTGCCAGGCCTTCGCTATGGGGGCACCACCAGAGTTCTGCAGACAGTCTGTACTATTGAGAGGTGCCAACAACAGGAAAATAAGGATCCAGTCCTGGCATTCTCAGTCCAGACTGAGTCTTTAATTTAAAAGGACTATAACACATGGACTTCACCCCGGGCCACAGAACGGAGCCCTCATTTTCTGGAGTCAATATTTTACGACTATACCCATTTTATGGAGGAACTAAACACTGCTCAAGGAGTTCTAAAAATTGGTCCATGGGTCAGCCAAAAAAGTCAGCAGGGAAATCAGAATAGAAAAGAACAAGCCGCTCATAAAAGTAGGAGTTAAGTCATGAGTCTTTTTAAGTCATAAAAACAGCTTGAGCAAATTTCAAGAAAAAGAAACTTACTAAATAATTCTCTCTCACTCCACTGCCCCCTCTAAGTACCAAAAAGGAAGTGCTTCCTTATAAATGCCTATAAATTTGGGGAGGGGGGAGAAAAACAAATCAGATCTTGTGTACTGAGCTCTAGGCTGCAAGGAACATGGTTAGATTTCTGTTTCCCTTAGAGGAAGATGCCAGAACAGCATTTTCCCATCAAGTGTTGATAAGAAAGGCATTTAGCATTTCATTTGAGGGGCCTGTTGTGAGTGGGTGGTATGACATGAAAAATTATGGCCAATGTCATATTAAAAATTACAGGCCCATCTGCACATGCTCACTCTGTTCTCAAGCCAATGATACACTAACCCATGCAAAGCCTTCGGCTGTGGCACGTGTAGTAGAGATGTTCTTCTCCCAGGATAACTTTAGCGGATAGAATTCCCAAAGGTTGAGAGGGGTGAATGCTGTCTTTCTAGCCCACAAGCAAAAACTAAACTAAAACCTCACTTTCTGCAAATTCAGCCCTGGTTGGATCTGACTTCACACCTTAAGTTACGTGCTTCCTCCAGGGATTCAATCTACTTCTCTGCAATTGTAAGTATAAGAAGATGGGCCAGGAAGGCATTTTAAAATTAGAAAACAATTTACTCTGTCCAACCCAAAGAGGCATCTCTTAGGGAGCAATGAGACATTTTGAGGGCTCTGAAGAAGGAACTTGGTCTTGAAGAAAATGAGGACAGGGTGCAGTAGGGGTATAAGTATTGCCTAGACGTATCAAGGAATTCTGAAAAATCTGACCTGAAGTCAGCAATTTCCTATACAGGGTATCTCTTGTTAATATTTTGGACTGGATTATTCTCTGTTGTGGAGACTGTCCTGTGGATGGTAGGATATTCAGCAGAATCCCTAGCCTGTGCCCACTAGATGCCAGTAGCATACCCCTATCCTAGGAGTAAAAGTCAAAAATGTCTCCACATCTAAATAAATGACTCCTGGGGGGGTCCAAGTTGCCCTGATTGAGAACCACTAGCCTAGACTCTTTAGGTAAAGCCATGCCAGTGAATCTCTGTAGACCACAAGTTTTCCAATAAATAATCCTGGATTTACCAGCCCATATGGCCATGCGTGTCTTTTCCCCATGATTTCAGGAAACATTAGAGGACTCTGTGTAGCAACAGCCTTCAATTTGGACTTCTTAGTCAAAATGAAGGTGCCTTTACTGTAAGGTTAAAGTTAAATCAATCACTGTTCAGATCAAAAGAAAACAGTATTTCCATTCAACATTTCTCAAGGAGGTGAGTTTTGTTACACTCTTCACGCTTTCTGTTTTAGAGACCTTGCATCTCACTGTGTTAGGCAGAGACTCAGTCCAGAAAACAAAACTCAGGACAGGTAATTCAAAAGAGGGAATTCAATATGGGGTATTAATTCAAAGGTATTAGAAGAGCTGAAATAACAAACAAGAGAAGGGAAGGCTGCCCCGAGAACAGCAACTTCAGGAACTACTGCCACCTCTATACTAGAGTCAAAGGAAAGAGGGTGTTATTGGAATCTGGGAGCCGAGGCCCCTGGGGCAGAAGCTGGACACACAGTGGAGCCAGCAGTGGGAACTGGGACCACAGATGGAAAGGGATTCCCATAGGAGATGGAACCACGGGAGAGATACAACCATTGCCAGGAATCTATCACACTAGGTGAACGAATCTCCTAGCATGTGTTTTTCTAGCCAGAGTATTCCAGTTTTATCCACATTGGGTCATTCCAAAGAGATATATATGTCATTAGGTCATTTCAAATAGATATATTTTCTATTTCCAAATAGCAAATGTTTTTGGCTATCGCAGTTGCACTGGGCTCTGAAACAGCTCCCTCAAACCCCTTTAACCAAGCCCACTCCATATGAGTTTCATGGCTAATCATCTCACCCAAGATTAAAGATGTTACCTCAAATTCAAACTCAAGTTCAGAATAGAAGTCCCAAGACTCCCTTCCTTCTCTCTATGCCTTAAAGAAAGGAAAATCCAGCTCTGAGTACAATATTGTGGGGAAATGTCAAACTAGGAATAAGAAATTGTTCGATTCTCAAACTGGAACCAACCGTCTACATAAATCACGTGGGTAAGTCTCTTCTCTCCAAGTCACAATTTCCTGATTTGCAAAATCAGGGAGTTAAACTACTCTGGAAGAGCTGGGGCAGGCATGAGTGAGCGGGTGAGGTAGAGGAGATAAGACAAGATGGCGAGTGGAAGAGGGGAAGCCGGCTGGTGTAAAACAGCACAACCTGACGGGTGTGGGAAGCTGGACAGTGCAGACCCCATTAGTGCCAGTAAATTCATTGTTTTCCCTAAAATATCTGATCTGATTGCAATCCACGAGTAGGTTATCTCCAAGAACTCAGGCGGCTCTGCTGTTTGCTGCCTTTCCTGTTCTGGTTCCCCACGTGCCTCATCTGTACCCATCTCATCATGGAGTTATGGGGGGGCTTGCAATGCAAAAAGCAGAGCACAGCCACTGGTCTCTTCCTTCAAACCATCTTGTTTCCATCTCACACACCCCTTAAAGGGGGATTGCAATTGACAAGGCTCTTGCTTTTACATAAGTAATGCCATTTGGACTGATCCAGGCCCATAATTCTGCCACACTCGCTCCTATCTGTGCTTCTGGAAAGGCTACAAGACTTGACACTCTAAGATGTTATCACTGTCTCACAATCAGCTATGGATTAGCATGACTTTCCCTGGGCCCCTGGTTCCAAGCACTGTTTCCTTCTCAGGAGACATGTTCTGAAAATATCTGCTTTCTATCCCTTCGTTTCAGAGGCAGTTCTCAGGTTAGAATTCAAAAAACAAAACAGGTTGTTTGCTACCATGTATGAGATTAGAGGAGCTGGAAAAGTCCGCAGCTATTGCAAGGTCCTACTCTAAGCTGGTAGGAAAGTGCATCATTAGGAATGTGTTCTTTAATATGACATAAGGCTGCTTCCAAATAGTCCTTTTGAGTCCCATTTCCTCCATGCAGCCCATCAGGATCACTTCAGACCAAACTCATCTCTCCTACCAGTGAGTCTTAAGTGGGCCTTCAACTCCTCTGCTTGGTGAGTAATAATATTAGCGGGAAAGCAAGGAAGGATTTGAATCATGGCTCCATCACTGGAAATCCAAACACTGTGGACTTTGGTCAAGTTTCTGAATCTCTCTATGCCTCAGCTTCCTCATCTGTAAAAAACTGACATAGGGTTGTGGTGGTGATGATTCAGTGAGAAAATCCTTGTAGAATCTTTAGTATATGGCACACAGTAACTGTGCAATAATGTTAGCTGCTATCATCATGTCTCTAACTATTACGCTGTTGATAATATAAAATTGTTAACTTGTCTTATACATTCCCTTTATGGTCTCTTTCTTTGTCTAATTAAATAAGAAGGTCAAGAGCAAGGATGATACATATTTTTTATATTTCTTTACCCCCATTCTCCTCCACCCCCACTACCACCCCACATTAGCCCAGTGCCTTGTATACAATACACACCCAGAGGTAGGGCCAGTGGCTGGGGCCTAACATCACACGGGTAGGATGCCCTTAGTGAAGAAAGCACAGGCTCTAAGATAGATATGTGTTCAATCCTGCTCTTAATAATCAGTGACTTGGCCAATGTACCAAGCATCTCCTTGCCTAAGGTTTATAAGGTATAAAATGGGATAAAGTTTTTGCCTCATAAGGTGGCTATGAAGACAGACCCTTCATAGTGGGGGGCTCATCCTGGGCACTCAATAAATGCTTATCTCCTTCCCTTTCCTTCCCACTCACCATTAATAAACTGATCAGACTGGAGAAGCATGAGAAAACCGCCCCGGCAGAAAAGGCAAACACCATTGACCTCACAACAGGGTCACATCCCCAGCAACTCTCCTGCCCACTTAGCACCCAGGCAGTGTTTTCTCAGTGCCATTTAGAGATGGCAAAACGGTCATCAACACAGGCTCCTCAACAGAACCAGGGGGTAGAGGTCTCCAAGCCTTTAGGAAATCTCCTGTTCTCCCCTGATGACTGTGGAGGTTCTGGATGGAATATACAAGAACACCCTGTATTTTTCTCTAAAATTTTCCTCCCTTGTTGCCTTCTTGCAATTCTACTATCCTTAGCCAGTGTGCCAGACAAAACATATGGGTTCTGGGGCAGCCTGACCCTGAGTTTTCATGAAACTACAGAATGTTAGTGCTGAGATGAGCTGTCCCCCACAACCTCACCATGAAGATGGAGCCACAGAGAAGCTGAATGGCTGGTCCAAGGTCCTGTAACTCATCACGGGCAGAAGTGAAATCTAGACCTGTGCTCTTTTAAATTTTTCATCCTCCGATGCTTCAGAAGAACACGTGCCTCTAAAAACATTTATTCAAGTCCATCATGCTCTAAATTCCAACACTGACTTCTCCAGCCTATATTGGGTGGGATGTGATCAGTCTAGATCTAAAATCAATGAACTGAATGCATCCAGCAAAAACCATTTGCATCAGCTTCTTTATGCAGCACAGAGTATGATCTGCACTCCTCTCCCGTGTGCTGTCTGTTCTGCAGAGCTCAGAATGTGCCCTGAGACCCCCCTTCATGTGAAGGAAACAGACCCCAGCTGGCCTGCCACACTGGGACTCCAGTATGGACTTCAGCTGCTCTACTACAGAGCTGCGTTCAATGATTGCATTTTCTAAAAAAATTTTATATCTACATGGCTCTCACCCAACTGCCTTAAGAATACCAGCTGTACCGTGCTTTCTCCTCTAATCTGACAATCATAAGAGCGGCTCCCGAAGAATAGAACATTCTACAGGGGAGGGCTGTTGGTTTAGCAGACGTTTTAGGAGGAGGAGAAGATGAAAGAGATGTTAAGTTAGAATGTCATGTACAGAAAGGGGTGCGATATGACAGAGAAGGAATCTGATATGTACTGGCTGCCTATCACATACCAGGTACCAGGTTGGGCGAGTTCTCGTAGCTTATTGTGTTTGGCCCACACAATGCTGAGAGATGAGTATAACAAGCAAAATTGTATAGGTGAGAAAACGGAGGCTTAGAAAGATTAAGACACTGGTCCAAAGGCATACAAGGAACTGGTTGGATAGCTGGTGTGTTAGTTTCCTAGGGCTGTTATGCCAAATTACCATGAACTTGGTGACTTAAACAATGGAAATGTATTCTCTCATGGTTCCGCAGGGCAGAAGTCTGAAATCAAGGTGTCAGCAGGCCTGTGCTCCTACCTTTCCTCCATGTGTCTCCTATAAGGTTGCTTGTCACTGAATTTAGAACCCACTGGGATAATCCAGGATGATCTCATCTCAAGATCTTTAATCATGTCTGCAAAGACCCTTTTTCCAAATTAGGTCAGATTCAGTTTCCTTGGGTTAGAATGAGGATATATCTTTTTTTTTGGGGGGGGCACGACCACTCAACCCACTACATCTGGGTTTTAAATTCAAGCCTTGCTCACTTATAGCCCATTTTCTCATCACACTGCCATGTTATTTCCTGTCTTTTCCTTTATCTGTTTTGCCAAGGATGGCTTTGGCCAAGATAAAGATGCCAAGGTAGCCACAGCCACAGTATAGCAAGAACACAGCCTTTCAACTGCCCAGAATTAACCAGAAAGTTAGTGACAGTGTTGAAATGTAAGCTCCCCTCAATCCTGCCACGGTTCTAGGAAACAAGAAGGAGAGCTGCCCCCTCAAGGAGAGATACCTTGCCATTGCCTCTAAACATCAAAACAACTGACTCTTTTCAGCCCTCCTTTTGTAGGAGTAAAAGAGCTATCAGGTGTCAACTTAACCTATAGCCACCCTCTAATAAGTTTAAGATAAAAGGCCAATACATTCAAATAAGATTCAGACATAATGTAATAGTATTTGTTACCAAGCCCCATCTAATTATATCAGTCAATCTTTTATTACCAGACCCACAAGTGCAGAGAACTCTATTATAACCTCTCTTTATAATGATCTCCTCACTAGCTGACTCCTGGAACTCTGCAATAAATTAATCATCTGCTCGCAATCATGAGTAAACATCAACTCAATTAAGAATTGATAAATAAACAGTTCGCTCCAAGGCTTGTCCTGATACGCAGGGGAGAACCACTGGGCGCCTGCCAGGACAGTGCTGGGCTGGGAGTGCTGAGATGTGCAAGGCTCACTAAAGCGGCTTTTCTCCTCTGTTGTTTACAGGAGACGTTCTGGCTGTCGTTTTCTGCTCCCACCCTGTCTGTGGAGGTGGAAAGTGACTTATTCACTTGTCTTCTCTGGATCTAAATGTGGAAGAATTGCTCATCTTATCTTTACCCTGCGTTACACAGCATCACATAGCCGAAAGAAACCTAGCAGAAAGGCATAAAATGCAAGAAAAGTGAACTCTGTCTTATCAAACAGTAAAGGAGAAGAAACCCTTGAACATATTAAGATGCAGGACTTTGTATTCAATGGTTACATAATTGTTGGGGGTTAAATTGTATCCCCTCCGAAAGGTATGAAGTCCTAAACCCCTGTCCTTCAGAATGGGAGCTTATTTGGAAACAGGGTGGTTACAGATGTAATTAGTTAAGATGAGGTTATGATAGGGACTTCCCTGGTGGCGCAGTGGTTAAGAATCCGCCTGCCAATGCAGGGGACACAGATTTGAGCCCTGGTCTGGGAAGATCCTACATGCCGCGGAGCAACTAAGCCTGTGCACCACAACTACTGAGTCTGAGCTCTAGAGCCCACGAGCGACAACTACTGAAGCCCACGTGCCTAGAGCCCGTGCTCTGCAACAAGAGAAGCCACCACAATAAGAAGCCCGCGTACCGCAGCCGAGAGTAGCCCCCGCTCAATGCAATTAGACAAAGTCCGCACACAGCAACAAAGACCCAACACAGCCATAAATAAATAAATAAATAAATAAAGATGAGGTTATGACGGAGTAGGGTGAACCCTTAACCCAATACAACTAGTGTCATTATAAAAAGACGATGTGAGAACACAGAGAGGAAGCCATGTGAAGAGACCCACAGGAAGGAGAGCTAGGCATGATGCATCTATAAGTGAAGTGAAAACAAGACTTCCCAGCTACCACCAGAAGTTAGGAAGAGGCAAAGGATTCTACCCAGAGTCTTAGAGGGACCATGGCCCTGCTGACACTTTGATTTCACACTTCTAGCTTCCAGAATTGCAACAGAATACTTCCCTGTTGTTTTAAGCCACCCACTTTGTGGTACTTCGCTATGGCAGCCCTAAAAAGCCAGTACAAAGATTGATTACAATAAAAAGAATCAAGGTAACATTTCTGTTTTTTCTTTTTTCTTTTGCCCTACCCAGGTACGTGGGGGAGTTTCTTGCCTTTTGGGAGGTCTGAGGTCTTCTGCCAGCGTTCAGTAGGTGTTCTGTAGGAGCAGTTCCACGTGTAGATGTATTTCTGATGTATCTGTAGGGAGGAGGGTGATCTCCACGTCTTACTCTTCCGCCATCTTCCTCAACTCCCTCCAAGGTAACATTTCTGAGCATTGCTAGACAGTAGGTTCTACACTGAGCATGTTACAGGCATAAGCACATGGAATTTTCACAACTATCTTATGAAGTTAGGACTCTTATTCCTACTCCATAGATGAGGAAACAGGGCTGATCGAGGCTAACAGTCCCAAAGTTACAGAGCTGGGGAGTGGCAAGCCTCCCTGGTACTGGGGGCACACACTTCGTTCCTCCAAACACCACACTAGAAGCCTGATGAGGGCAGGGAGGTGGCAGTGTTATTCACCAGGGTATCCCCCAACTGTGCTGCCCAGAGCACAAGGGCTCCTCTGCCACAAGTGTAGAGGATGAAGGCAAGCCAATGACTGTAGGGGTCACCCAGCAATCCACTTCCACTTCATCCCACACTACTCTGTGTTCATGTTTCGGATTTTCAGTTTCTCACACGGGATGTTTAAACTAAGTTTCCTGATGCTGGAAAAAAAACAAATTTTAAAACCATTGCTATACAGAGTAAAATTCATCTCCATAGAAGAATTCCAGATGATATATACAGAAGGGATGACATAATTTGAAAATTACCATTCCGCAACCTGTAATGAAATAATGGACCTATGTCACCATCATGGCAAGATGCTCAAACATTAGGTGAAAGGTTGATTGGGAACTTTAAAATGAAAGAAGCTGGCTGAAACTATCTGAACCTATTGATCAGATATGAATTATGTGTCTGATGATGTGACACAATAGGAAGTGTACAGCATCACATGCAAAAACATGCACTTGAATCTAAGCAATCCCTTGGGGTACACTAGGTTAAAGGAGGTACACAGGATAGGAGATCAGGTTAAACGACACGGCAAGGAAGCAACCTGACAGAAGCAAAGTGGTTTGTTCCCAAGGACAAATGATTCCATTCCTCAAAAATCCTAATGCACAAAGACTGAGAGAGAGAGAGACAGAGAGACAGAGACAGAGAGACAGAGAGACAGAGAGAGAGACAGAGAGAGACAGAGAGAGAGACAGAGAGACAGAGAGACAGAGAGAGAGAGAGAGAGACAGAGAGGATGGAAAAGAAGAGAAGGGAAACTTTTAGAATCTAATAGAGATCGAAGAGACAGAGCAACCAAATACAGTGTGTAAACCTCGTTTGGATTCTGATTCAAGCAAACTCAAAGCAAAAAAGTTATTTTTGAGACAACTGGGAGAATCAGAATATGGACTGGGTATTAGAAAATACAATGGAATCACTGTTAATTTTTTTTAGTTGAGATAATGACATGGTGATTTCATTTAAGGAGAAAATGGTCCTCATCCATTAGAGAAGCTTAGTGAAGTACACAGGACACAACAACATGAGATTTGGGCTGAGATTAGAAGAAAGAAGAAAAAAATCATTGCCTTTGCCCTGAAACCCAAGTGAGCAGCTGCTTTTGTTGAAAATCGGCCACCCAAATCCCCCAAAGTGACTATCTAGGGAGTGAACCACACTCCCTTTGCTCAGGGTGTGTCATTTTGAGAACTGCTTAGAACTGCCTAAAACTTCTGTGTCAGCAGAGTGACATGTCAGGGAGGAAAACATTCCTACCGAGACCCCTGGAGTGTTGACCTGGTTGGTGGAGCTCACCCCTCCTCTGCTGTAACACCTGTTTGTTCAGTTCAGGACCAAGACCACCATTAAGTGTTATTACAAAATCAACCAGGGAAACGGACACCTCTGTGTGTCCGTGTTTATGACATGTGCGGGTCTTGGCAGAGTCCTTCTTGCCAAGTGTAAGTACTATTAGGGCGGCATTGCCGCTACACATACTTCTTGATGTGTGGTCAGATGAAATAACTTATGGAAAATGCTTAAAACAGCTTGCTTGCAAAAAATGTTAGCCACCATCATCACCATTACTAATATGTTGTTGGTGCTGTACATGTTTGTCACTGAACATTTTCTGTGGGTTTCCTTTCTGCTGACTTTATTTGTCCAATAGGAGAGTTAGGAAAGTAAGCTCAAGGATAAGGATATCCTTATATATTTCTCTCTACCCTCCTCCTTGCCCTCCTCCATGCCTACCTGGGGCAGTGTTATGTACATAACAGGTTTGCAATAAATACCTGTTTAAAAGGCACCTGGGTGGGGAGACTAGTGGTACTTATCCCTTCAATGTAGGGTATGGGAACAAAAATGGGCATTAGAAGCAACAGACACAGTTAACTTCCTGGTGCTGTCACTTAATGAGCTTGGTCATCTTGCTGAACATCTTGGAGCCTCAGTTTCCTATAGTACGTAAAATGGGGACCAACGTGCCGGCCTCAAAAGGCTGTGAGGACACAGATGGATTCCAACTTGGCTGCTGGCTCACCATGAGCTTTCTCTTCTCTAGATTGGGGATAGAGATTGCTAGCTAGGCCTCTCTAAGTATTAACTTCAAGGCCATGCATAGAGTAGATGTAGTTATCAACTGAATGTTTATGTCTCTTCCAGATTCATATGTGAAAGCCTAACTCCAGTGTGATAGCATGTGGACGCGGGGCTTTTAGGAGGTAATCAGGTCATGGGGTGGAGCTCTCAGGACTGCTGTTAGTGTTCCTATAAGAGACCAGACGCCTTGCTTTTCTCTCTCCACCATGTGAGGAATCCGGGAAGAGAATTCCCACCATGTTGACGGAAAAAAAAATTCACAACTTAAAAGTTGTGAGCTATGTTTTATCTGGGGACCTTACTGAGGACTACAGCGCAGGAGACAGGCTCTCAGATAGCTCTAAGGAACTGTTCCAAAGGGGTAAGGGGGGAGCCAGGAAATAAAAAATGTAGTAGGGGCTTCCCTGGTGGCGCAGTGGTTGAGAATCTGCCTGCTAATGCAGGGGACACGGGTTCGAGCCCTGGTCTGGGAAGATCCCACATGCCGTGGAGCAACTGGGCCCGTGAGCCACAGTTACTGAGCCTGTGCATCTGGAGCCTGTGCTCCGCAACAAGAGAGGCCGCGATAGTGAGAGGCCCGCGCACCGCGATGAAGAGTGGCCCCTGCTTGCCGCAACTGGAGAAAGCCCTTGCACAGAAATGAAGACCCAACACAGCAAAAATAAATAAATAAATTAAAACCACATTAGAGAATGGCTGAAAACACTTTAAAAAAATGTAGTAGGGCTTCCCTGGTGGCGCAGTGGTTGAGAGTCCGCCTGCCGATGCAGGGGACACGGGTTCGTGCCCCGGTCTGGGAAGATCCCACATGCCGCGGAGCGGCTGGGCCCGTGAGCCATGGCCGTTGAGCCTGAGCGTCCGGAGCCTGTGCTCCGCAACGGGAGAGGCCACAACAGTGAGAGGCCCACATACCGCAAAAAAAAAAAAAGTAGTAGAACATCAAAAGATTGCTGCTAATCACAAAAAACAGGTATCTCAAGTTAATAATTTTAGTGCCTTTCTACGTATGGGAAGATGCAAGAGTCTGGGCTCACTGAAATTAGTCCTTTGATATGCATCTTAACAATCTTGGGCCTGTATTCTCTTTTTCTCCATCCTGAATTCCCCTCAGGGCACACCATCAGGGGCAGCTGCAGGAGCTGATGGCTTGATGATGGCTACCTTCCTCGTTTACAGTAATAGCAGGCAACATTCTTTGTTTACTGAAATGGCAGGCAACATTTTTTGGTCCACAACCAGAACCGGACCACATTGGCACCCTGATATTGGACTTCCTGCTGCCAGAACTGTGAGAAAAAAATTCTGTTGTTTAAGCCATCCAGTCTAAGGTATCTTGGTATAATGGCCTGAATTTATAAATAGAGATGTACAGTAAGTATGCATTCTTGCTCTCTTAAGTAGAAAGTTTTCAAATTTACGTTGGCATCCCAGGCTGTCTCGCCCGGAGGCCCTGTGGCTCGGCTCTCTGGGCTCCACCCAGCCCTGCCCACTGGCAGCCGCACCAGACATTCATCACAGCCAATGGATGACTAAGAGGCTAAGGCAACGCCCGGTGTTCCCACTTTGAAAATGACAACATTGCAAAGACAAAGTTTCAACATGCTAAGAGCATGTAAGAGAAACCTACCAGAGTCAGAGGAGAGGGAGGGAAAAAAACCAACAAACAGTATTTTAAGTTTCCTTAAATTTTCAAAGTATAATCAGTTCTAATCCACATCTTACCACCAATTACTAATAACCTTGGAAAACTCATTCCTTCTCTAGGCCTCAGTTTCCTCATGTGTAAAACCAAAAGTATCCTAAGCCTGAGCCTTTGACACCTATAGAATTCAGGGGTCTATCAACTTTGACGGGAAAGAAATTATTTTATATATAAAAATATATTTATGTAAGTATTGATATAATATATAATTTGTATTATATAAAAAGACATGAAAGTTAATGGAAATAACTTCTAAGGGAACTTTAACATTTTCTTTGATTATAAATGTAGGCACCAAAACATCATCAATAAGATATTTTCATGTCACATCACTGAAGACATCTGAAATACTATTTACATTCACCACTGCTATGAAATTACGGTAGCTTTTAGACCTGCTTTTGGATCTCGTTATGTGTGTTAATAAGGAAGCAGATAAATTACTGTCATAAACTTGATTTTTAAATATTTTGACAACAATATTTCACTATACTTAGTTTGCTTCATAATCCCACATATTTGATTTTGTGCATTTAAAAATCCTTAGTGTGAGAAGGGGTCCAAGGATTTTTACTAGACTGTCAAAGAGATCCAGGCACCAAAAAGGTTAAGGACCCTGGAAGGGCCTCCAATCCTTCCAGCTATGATTCCACAAGTGGTTATTTGCAATCCACACTGCTGATATCTGTTATCTGTTCTCTGGCTTAAGTCTTGTTCATGCAGTTGGTTAAACCTGCAGGTTCTAGAGCCAGATTTCCTGGGTTCTAGTTTATATCTGCCCCTAACTGGCTATGTGACTTTGAGCAACTTTCCTGGCCTCTCTGAGCCTAAGTTTCTTCCTTTATAAAGTGAGGATCATTCCATCAGCTTCTCTGGGGTTGTTGTAGAGATTAGTAATATACAAAAAAAAAAAAAAAAAAAGGTTAGTGCAGCACTCAGTTAATGATTATTGATATTATTGTTAGGTTTAAAATATATTGATTGGTATCTGGTTATTTTGAACTATATCACGTACAGGGACAAACTTCCTCCAAACAAAATCTATTATTATTCAGACCCTATGAAATATGTCATTCAATATTTCACTCCACAAAGAAGAGATAAATCAACAGAATAATGAAATAATTATAAATCATTGGGTTTCACCTCTATTTACCTTAAACTGTTATAGAGGAAATATACAAAAATGAGCTACTTTGAAAAAGTCCACATCATCTTCATTTTACTAGAATTCCCTTTAGAATCCTCTTTGCTCTGGGATTGTATATGTTTTTCCCTTTGCTTAATTTCCTGCCTGCAGTTTGTATATAGAAACTGATAAGAAAGTCCTAATCTCAGACTAACTGTGTGTGAGATTTTGTGGATATGTCTTCAATGTAAATAATCCAATCTCTCCCCAACAAACTGTTTCTGTCATAAGGCTATTTGTGATAATAACTAGAGCAGCCATTTAGAGACTTTTGTTCTCCATTAGAGGGGTGATATCTCGACTAGCAAGAATGGTTTTATTACTTTGCATAAACTTCTGTAGCTTAAAAGAGCAGTAGTAAAATTAGTTCCAAGGCCCTTTATGACTTCTTTTGTTCTGCAAAGTTGGGGAGAAAAAACATCAGTGAGGTATGAAAAGGCTGTTTGTTTACAATCAGTACCCAGATCCTCGCCTTTTTTCATAAAAGGAAAGGAAACCAGCAGGAGAATTACAATACCCAGCACCTCCCTGGGTCTCTCTGCATTCTCCACACTTGTGTATTAAGCAGCTAGGCAGCTGTTGAACAAGTACTATCAACAAAGCAATCTTCTAGCCCTTTGATTCAGGCTATTCATATCTTCTGCCTTGAAATAAAATGACTTTCACAATTAAAACACCGAAATCAATGCGGTATCTATTGTCATGTCTGCAGGAGAAAAGCTTTAATTACAGCCATAGTTAGATAACACAATCATTACACCTCCTTAATCTCAAATATAAAACCAGCACCCTCTGAGTACTCTGCCACCCTTTCTTTTTTCTTTTTTTTTTCCTTTCTCTTCCCCCGCCCCCAACCCCACTCCCCCCCAACATGAGTGGCTTTTTATCTAAGCACGTCAATTTGCATGCCTTTGCTCCCAGGCAGTTCCCCATGATATGTTAATTGCAGATTGCTTTAAGTACTAAAAGATTAACATAAAACCCTTTGCAAACAAGCTAATAGTTTATGATAATTTTTGCATGGCCTTTGTCTGTCTATCACTGGATTGCCTCTAGCTGTAATTTTATAAAGAAGCTGTAAAATATCATTTAAACAAGTTCATTTACACATAATTATTACCAGAATCACATTATTCAATTTGGATACTCCAGCCTATTAACAATCCATGAACTAAAATGTAATTAAACTATTTTCCTTTTATGAACCTATTCATTACAATGTGTGGGAGATGGATCTCTCAGTTTCACTGCAAATTTCAGCACTTTGTTATTGAAATTGACAACTCTGGCACTCATTATGTGCTTTTAATTATATTAAAAGTATTGCAAGACAGCTCAGATAAAGAATATATTTAGAAAAGAATACCTAGAAATGCCAAGATGGTGTCATCCCCAAATATATATTTATTTTACTCATGCATGTTTTGGGGCCCTCTTAACAGTGAAAAATAAAATCAGTCCAGTTGTTTTGAGATTTTCATAGCTTCTCTTAGTAATCTTTCTAATTAAAGCCAAGGATAAATATCTCATCTAATTAATTGTGTTTACTCATTTTTCCAGATTTCTACGTTTTTTTCAAAAACTATAGTTGTAATTATATCCAAATAAGTATATTCTCCAAGAATTTACATACAGACATACAATTACCTCATGTGAAGGATGCCATATTTAGGATTTGATTCAAAAACTGCTATAACAGCTTAATCTCTGATACAAGCTTTAACCCTGTGTGGCAGCAACTGCATTAATCGGAAACATTTCATCTATTTTGAAAGGGGCAAGTTCCCTGCTTCTATTTGGTGTTGCTTACTGAGGTAACTCAAACTCTGTGGGTTAGAGTAGACCCAGAACAACCTAAAACTGGGAGCTGTAAGACTGGCCACTGATGGACATCCAAGTCAATAGTAATGACACAGGGCATCCCAGTTTGGCTACCTGTAGAGCAGCTACCAAAGAGGAGCTCCACAAAATCCTGAGCCCAGCCTGGGTGACACCCCCTCCTCCACCTACAAAGACGGACCTGGTACATGACTGTCCAAAGCTCTGCTTCCTCTCTCCACCCACCTTAGAATGCTCAACCCCTTCTGCCTACTTTAATCTGGATGGTGTTTATCTTTCATGGATTCAATCATGACTAACATTTTCCAGTAAGAACCTTTCCTGCCCTCCACAGTCTACACTGACTGAAGTCCTGGAGCACTGGGCGCCTGCGCAAGCACTTGGCATTCAGCACACATGTTTTTCCATAGGGAGCTATGTTGGCTATCTCTTGTCTCTTCAACCATCTATGTCTCTCTATACCTCTAATTACCTCTCGTACACCTCTCATGGCCTAACAGTGTCTTATGCTTGGCCAGTGTTTAACTGAAATACTGTATATGCTGATAGACTGTAAAGCCAACCACTCTCCCTTTCTCAAGGAGCTATTATTATGTCTTCCTAGAAGAATGGAAGATATGCCCAGGGATTCCTTGGCTGGCACTCTAATTTAACCACTCCTCCTTGGCGACAATCTCAAAGAAGAAATTCCGTTGATTACAACGATAGCTTTGTAATTTGGCCAAGAGCTTCTTTTTTTTTTTTAAATATTGTTATAATGGATTTTTATTATTATGGAATAACTAATGATATCAGCAAACATATGTAATAAGAGAAATACAGATTCGCAAGGTTTAAATCGATAAGGTAGAGAAAACAGACTTTTTTCACATTATAAAGGAATTTTTTAAATCATAACCAATAAACATGTATTAGGATGAACAGAGCAGGACTTGACTATGTGAGAGGTAAGAAGTAGCAGAGAAATTTAGAATTAAAGGCTTAGAAACCTCTGCCAATTAAAGATCAATCAGCAATGAAAGTAAAGGAATTCTGAAAATATAACATAGCCATTCAGATTTGATTAAAAACCAAAAAAATCAGTTTATATACCACTTTTCAAGAACACATCAGTGTAAAGTTAAAGCACAGGCCAAGAGCTTCTTGAGAAACAAAAATCACCTTAAAACATTCTGGGCCTTGGGAAATGAACTACTGCCTACCCTGCCTTCCAAAGCCTGAAGATCTGCAGTGGAAGCAAGACCCCTACTAAAGGAAAATACCAGTTGGTACAGTGTGCCCTGTCAATGGAGCCAGCTGTCAATCACATTGGTGGAGGAGGGAAGGAGGGAGAACACTGAGAAACTACATTCTTTATTCTAAGACTCTTGTGTAGGGATAGATTTAGAATTATTATCTATATCTTTAAATAAACAGATAGACAAGCAAATTTAAAAGATCCATGGCCAGTGATTCAGTGTATTTTACTGTTAAAAACAAAACAGGCCCAAAATGGAGTCATGTATGCTAAGCCTCATGTCACCAAAGTGAGACAACTTAATCACAAGTTCGGCTCTCCCAGAAATGTAATCCTAAATGTCAGTCAGAAACCACCTGATCAGCATGAGTTAGGTAATCTGCCTGATAGACCGCAGCCATTCCTAAAAGAGAGTAAACTTGCAATAATAAATCTCTTTTTGTTTTTTCCTAGCATAACTTCCTTGTTTCTGCTCCCTTCTGACCAGAGAAGTCTCGCATTTTGCAGAGCTCCTCAGAGCTCCTTTCTATCTGCTAGCTTCAACACTGCCCGATTCTTGAACGACTCAATGAAACCAATAAGATCTTTAAAATCTACTCAGTTGCATTTTTTTAATGTACTCACAGAGTATGCATTCTTTTTTTTTTAATTAATTAATTAATTTATTTTTGGCTGCCTTGGGTCTTTGTTGCTGCGCACGGGCTTTCTTTAGTTGTGGCGAGTGGGGTCTACTCTTCGTTGCAGTGCGCGGGCTTCTCATTACAGTGGCTTCTCTTGTTGTGGAGCACAGGCTCTAGGTGCACGGGCTTCAGTAGTTGTGGCTCGCGAGCTCAGTAGTTATGGCGCACGGGCTTAGTTGCTCCGCAGCATATGGGATCTTCCCGGACCAGGGCTCTAACCCCAGTGTCTCCTGCATTGGCAGGTGGATTCTTAACCACTGTGCCACCAGGAAAGCCCTGCATTTTATTTTTAATTTTGTTTTTTAACGTTACTGATACACTTACTGAGTTCACTCATTGGATAGACTAAATCCAAGGGGGCACACAGTAAGCAAAGTCACATCCCCACAGACACCCCAAATTCCTTTTTGCTATTTACTTCTCACAGAGTTTGATAGAACATAATCAGCTCTTGCTTATGTGAAGGAATCCAGGCAAAGGCCTGAGGAATCCACACCCATCCTGTGACTGAGACACCAGGCAGAGGCATGTGATGGGCTTTCTATAATTCTTTTCCATCAGCACATGTATTTCACTTATCTTGAACCTCACAGCCTTGTTTGTTTTATTCACCAGTGTACATGAAAGTCTGGCATGATGCCTAGTGCATACAGACAACTCAATACATGTGTTAAAAGTTAAATTTACTGGTGGAAACTTAACGTACTAGTTGGGACTTTACTCCATGGTAGAGTCTTATCAGTACCAGGTACACCAAATACTGGTGCATTTCAAAGCAGTACAGATTTAAATGCTGGGATTAGGTTGTCAAGAAAAAGTATCCAAAACTTGGAAATAAGTTTTCCCGGGGGACAGGGAAGGACAGAAGATCCTTTCCATGGCATGCTGTGGCACTGTTTGACAGGTCCTCTCAAGGATTATTTAATTCCTCAGGAGATTATACTGATGCTTAGTGTTACTGCTCCCTACTTGATGACAGCCCAGACACAGTGAAATCACATGTTAAATTGTAGATTTTCATGCAGTTAAAAAAAAAAAAAAAAAGGTCCTCCAGGGTTAGGATCTTATTGCTTTATAGGGCATTGGTCAGTTTTGTATCTAACCTAAAAATCCTCATTTAATATTCTTTTTTTTTTTCTCCTGAGTACCTATAAATACCCAGCTCTACAAAGGCTGCTGGACCCACCTCTACCATATTACTAGTACCCTCATAACTGACTTAAATATATTAATAATTTAAAATTATGATAAATGCGTTCATAGAATATCTGTGTGAGTCTTTTTTTTTTAATTTTTGAAATTTACACATGACAGTGTCCTAGGACAGGGCTCAGCAACCTCTGTAAGGCTGAGGTGGCCCTACTCGTGCACAGGCCATGTCCTCCAAACTCTGACTCACATACACATAAGGGACAGCAGAGGACAGACATGTAAGGGGACAGAAGGGTTGGCAGGAAGCTGATCCCCCCAAATCTTCATTGTCTGATAGGCAAAAGCATGAGGCTAAGGTCAACAGATACCCAAGAGAATTCCCCAAGAGAGGAAATGAAGGAGGATGGGGCCAGAGTGAAGAGTGGACAAGTAAACAGAGGAAAGACTTTGAAGGGATGCAGAGAGTATATGGTGGTGGGAGGGGCGTGAGGGGGCACTCTGCTTTGATATTTATGCCTCATGACAAAGAAATTCCTCATCCTTCTAAGAAGCGGTTGGACTCAGTAATTCTGGAGGTCTTGTGCAGTTCAAATATCAGATATCTTAATGGTTTATTGATTCCAGTTTAAGGGGTCTCTTTCTACTTCTACTTTCCCAGTGCCCTGGCACGTGCACAAAGGGCTTTCACACTCCCAGTTCCTCCCAAGGCTCCTGATATGCGCCTCTTTGTATTTGGGGTTCACCACGGCCCAGGATCTGCATAGGCTCTGTCTTCTCTTTGTCCTGGGACAGGTTGTGCTCCTGTCCAGTCTCACACTGGCAGCTCCCCTGGGACTGTGTCTAACACCAATCCTCATAGAAAGAAACAAATGAACGTATTTCTAAGACAGAAGTAGAGTCACAGATGTAGAAAACAAATTTATGGTTACCAGGAGATAAGCGGGGGAGGGATAAATTGGGAAATTGGGATTGACGTTTACACACTACTATGTATAAAACAGAAAACTAATAAGAGCCTACTGTATAGTGCAGGGAACTCTACTCAATACTCTGTAACGACCTATATGGGAAAAGAATTTTAAAAAGATATATGTATGTATATATAACTGATTGACTTTGCTGTACACCTGAAACTAACGCAACATTGTAAATCAACTATACTCCAATCAAAATTTAAAAAAGAAAGAGAGAAAGAAACTCTCTCCCAGTGTAGGAACAAGTATTTCCCTGAGCTGAGTGGATTTCCTTGTTGTTTTTAGCACTATGCCTCGCAGCTCTTCTCACCCTCAATTCTCAGAACCCAGGGAAAATAAAAATGGGGACTTGAATCCACTGACTGGCCATGCCAGTGTCCACCCCCACCCCGCCCAGTGGGGCTGGAATCCACCTGGATGACCAAAGAGGAGACCTCAATTGTACATTACACTTTTCAAGTTCCCTGTGTACCTGCCTGGCTCAAAAACATACTGCCTCTTGGATATCTATAAGTTGTAGGCAGCTAACTACATTCCGCTCCACGCCTGGGGGAGAGTTTCAACCTCAAACAACTTTATTTAAACCATTTCTTACTTAACATGTTTTTCTCAGTGCTTCAAATCCAATCACTCCCTGCGTTGCAGGGAAGAACTGCTACAGGACAAGAAGAACAACACAACCTGTTTTTATTTTAATATCTTCCGGGTCTCTTGGCACTGCCATCATTTGGGCTGTCAGCCCTTCACTGCCCGAGGTGGCTTCCCGCTCTCTGCAGACAGTCTGCCTCCCCACTAATGGCACTGTTCAGGCGAGGGGGAAATGCAATTTTCCACTCCATTACAAGCACTGTGTAAAAGGACCTCTTTTCCTCACTGCACACAGATAAGGACCTAATGAAATTCCATTCACTAAGTATTACAAGAGCCAACTCCACTCCAAATACAGGCATTCTCAGTGCCTGCCAGACACCCACTCCAGGAGCAATTGCCACTGAAGGTCCCTGGGTTGGATCCCGTCATGATGAAAAACTCCAGGGTACGCAGGGAGAGACTCTGGGAGAAGGGAAGCTAACACACATGGCAGCAAATCCATGTCTTTGGCTCTTCCTTGTAATCATTACACCTGGATGGTGTTGCTTGTGGACTCTGGTAGAAACCTGAAATTCTTGTGCTTGGAAACAGCAATCGTGGGAGAGCCAAAGTACCCCCTAAGAGATCTGGACATCACATAACACGACCTACAGAAAGAGGTAATGGAAGTGAGAAAAGAGAGGGAATGCACAGTTTGCATTCTAAAAGAGGAAGTCAAAACAGATGGGGTTCCTAGTGAGGGTGTGAATCTCATGAAAGCTTACTGGAAACATGAAAATTACGTCTTCATATTCTCGCATTGTTCTATCCTTATCCCCTTCCTACCTATATCCCTTTCCCAGTGTATTTTTCGTTGATTCATAGTAAAGCAATACAAAAGGTAATGGAAAATAAGATTCCCTCTTCTCCTCCATTCACAGTGTCAATGTCCTCGTGGTTCTCTGGGGTCCCCAGGGCTGTGCCCTGTCCTCCCTGACTACAATGCTCTCCATCTATAAGCAGCCCTGGATGTGCCCCACACCACAACTTATCACTCTGATCCCCATGCCCTCCAGCTTCTATTCTGTCACCAAATAACACAGGTCACTAGAGAAGGCCTGAAGAAGGTCTAGTCTAAGAACAAATCAAGAGGCCACTCCTGAAGACACAAGGCCTTGGCTTCCAAGAATTCATTGTTAATGTTAATTCAAAGGTACAGTTGCTATGTATAAGGGATGCAATTCGAGGACTTTCTGTGAAATGTCTTCAATTATGTCACAAAGGTTCTCCTAGATCTCAACTGAGCCACATAATTATGCCATGAGGAAGACAGAAAAATACAGTCTAATAGCATATATATTAATATATTCATTTTGTACATAAACTATACTTACACACATATAAATAAATTTACATTTTAAAACATTTATTTTATATCATCATTTCCCATTCTCATTTGCTCCCTCAAAGGCAATGACTTTAATGTGTTCTGTGTGGACCTTTTTATCATATGAATTCCTGAAAAATGCACTTTTTTCACTTTATACTATGTTTCAGGATACACCCATGTTATTACATGTTACTACATGTCACTTCATTTGTTCTGGTTGCTGTATAATGTTCCACTGAAAATACATAGGACAGTTTCAGGGTTCTGCTATTAAAAATAATAATTCCAAGGACTTTATTCAGATGTTTCTTGTTGTACATGGGTCACAGTGGAATCTCTGGGTCATGAAATATATTAATAGTCAATTTTAGGTAAATAATTTTCCAAAGCACAGTACCAATTTGTAATCCCGACAGCAATATATAAGGGTTCCCATAGATCCACATGCTAACAGTTAACTTTTAAAAAAATGTTTTCCAGGCACATATGTGAAAAATCTTATTAGATTTTCTTTACAATTCCCTAATCATTAATAAGCATATCTCTTCCCATGTTAATTTGTCATAAATATCTCATCCGCTGCAAAAACTTCTCTATCTTTTGTTCACCTTTCCATTGAGTTGTTGGTAGTTTTCTTTATTCACGTATAGGAGTTTTGTTTTTTTTTCGTTTTTTATCTTTGGCTGCTTTGGGTCTTCGTTGCTGCACGTGGGCCTTCCTTAGTCGTGGCGAGCGGGGGCTACTCTTTGTTGCAGTGCCCAAGCTTCTCATTGCAGTGGCTTCTCTTGTCATGGAGCACGGGCTTTGGGTGTGCAGGCTTCAGTAGTTGTGACACGTGGGCTCAGTAGTTGTGGCTCATGGGCTCTACAGTGCAGGCTCAGTAGCTGTGGTGCACAGGCTTAGTTGCTCCGCAGCATGTGGGCTCTTCGGGGACCAGGGCTTGAACCCGTGTCCCCTGCATTGGCAGATGGATTGTTAACCACTGAGCCACTAGGGAAGTCCAGAAGTTCTTGATATACTCTTAATACTGATCCATTATCAAATGCATATACTGAGAATATCTTCTCCTAGTTTGTAACTTGTCATTCCCATTTTTTAAGATGTCTTTTGATTAACAATCTCTTCATTTTAATAGACCAAAATTCAACAATCTTTTCTCTTATAGTCAAAACTTCTTATGTCTTTCCTTAAAAAAATCTTGCTGTAGTCCTCTTCAAGATGGCGGAGGAGTAAGACATGGAGATCACCTTCCTCCCCACAGATACATCAAAAATACATCTACACGTGGAACAGCTCCTACATAACACCTACTGAATGCTGGCAGAAGACCTCAGACTTCCCAAAAGGCAAGATACTCCCCATGTACCTGGGTAGGGCAAAAGAAAAAAGAAAAAACGGAGACAAAAGAATAGGGACAGGACCTGAACCTCTGGGAGGGAGCTGTGAAGAAGGAAAAGTTTCCACAAACTAGGAAGCCCCTTCACTGGCAGAGACGGGGGGTAGCGGGGGGTGGGGGGGAAGCTTCAGAGCCATGGAGGAGAGCGCAGCAACAGGGGTGCAGAGGGCAAAGTGGAGAGATTCCTGCACAGAGGATAGGTGCCGACCAGCACTCACCAGCCCGAGAGGCTTATCTGCTCACCAGCCGGGAGGGGTGGGGGATGAGAGCTGAGTCTCGGGCTTCGGAGGTCAGATCCCAGAGAGAGGAATGGGGTTGGCTGCATGAACACAGCCTGAAGGGGGCTAGTACACCACAGCTAGCCAGGAGGGAGTCCGGGAAAGAGTGTGGAACTGCCTAAGAGACATGAGACCATTGTTTCGGGGTGCACGAGGAGAGGGGATTCAGAGCACCACCTAAACGAGCTCCAGATGGGCTCGAGCCGTGGTTATCAGCGCGGACCGCAAAGACGGGCATGAAACACTAAGGCTGTTGCTGCAGCCATCAAGAAGCCTGTGTGCAAGCACAGGTCACTGTCCACACCTCCCCTCCTGGGAGCCTGTGCAGCCCGCCACTGCCAGGGTCCCAGGATGCAGGGACAACTTCCCCGGGAGAACACACGGTGCGCCTCAGGCTGGTGCAACGTCACACCGGCCTCTGTAGCTGCAGGCTCGCCCCGCATTCCGTACCCTTCGCTCCACCCAGCCTGAGTGAGCCAGAGTCCCCGAATCAGCTGCTACTTTAACCCTGTTCTGTCTGAGCAAAGAACAGACACCCTCAGGCGACCTACATGCAGAGGCGGGTCCAAATCCAAAGCTGAACCCCAGGAGCTGTGTGAACAAAGAAGAGAAAGGGAAATCTCGCTCAGCAGCCACAGGAGCAGCAGATTAAATCTCCACAATCAACTTGATGTACCCTGCATCTGTGGAACCTGAATAGACAACGAATCATCCCAAAATTGAGGAGGTGGACTTTGAGAGCAACTATAGACTTGGGGTTTGCTTTCTGCATCTAATTTGTTTCTGGTTTTATGTTTATCTTAGTTTAGTATTTAGAGCTTATTATCATTGGTAGATTTGTTTATTGATTTGGTGGCTCTTTCCCTATTTTTTTATTAAATATATATTTTTTTTCCTATTTCTCTTTTTGTGTGTACATTTTTTTCTGTTTGTTTGTTTGTTTGTGTTTTAATATGTAAAAATCCTTTATTGTTGAGGTGTGGAGAGAGACATCATATTTTTTGGATGCTACAGAAACACCAGGGCCATCTATAGTCTATGCCTGCAGGAACTTGGGATGTATGTGTATGCTTCTAAGTGTGATTTTCCCTGTATAGCTTTGCTTTTTACCATTTGTCCTAAGGTTCCGCCTGTCCTTTTTTTTTTTTAAGTATAGTTTTTAGCACTTTTTATCATTGGTGGATTTGTTTTTTGGTTTGGTTGCTCTCTTCTTTCTTTCTTTACTTTATTTTTTAATTATTTATTTTTTAATTTTTAACAATATATTTTAATTTTTATTTTAATAACATCATTTCTTTTCTTTTCTTTTCTTTCTTTCTTTCCTTTTTTTCCCTTCCTTCCTTTCTTCCTTCCTTCCTTCCTTTCTTCCTTTCTTTTTTTCCTCCCTTTTCTTCTGAGCCATGTGGCTGACAGGGCCTTAGTGCTCTGGCCAGGTGTCAGGACTAAGCCTCTGAGGTGGAAGAGCCGAGTTCAGGACATCAGTCCACCAGAGACCTCCCGACTCCACGTAATATCAAATGGCAAAAGCTCTCCCAGAGATCTCCATCTCAACGCTAAGACCCAGCTCCACTCAACAACCAGCAAGCTACAGTGCTGGACACACTATGCCAAACAACTAGCAAGACAGGAACACAGCCCCACCCACTAGCAGAGAGGCTGCCTAAAATCATAATAAGGTCACAGACACCCCAAAACACACCACCGGATGTGGTCCTGCCCACCAAAAAGACAAGATCCAGCCTCATCCACCAGAGCACAGGCACCAGTCCCCTCCACCAGGAATCCTACATAAGTCACTAAACCAACCTCACCCACTGGGGGCAGACACCAAAAACAATGCGAACGACAAACGTGCAGCCTGAGAAAAACAGACCCCACATAGAGTAAGTTAAGCAAAATGAGAAGACAGAGAAATACACAGCAGATGAAGGAGCAAGGTAAAAACCCACCAGATCTAACAAATGAAGAGGAAATAGGCAAAAGAATTCAGACTAATGATGGTAAAGATGATTCAAAATCTTGGAAATAGAATGGAGAAAATACAAGAAACATTTAACAAGGACCTAGAAGAACTAAAGAGCAAACAATGATGAACAACACAATAAATGAAATTAAAATTTTTCTACAAGAAATCAATAGCAGGAAAACTGAGGCAGAAGAACGGATAAGTAACCTGGAAGATAAAATAGTGGAAATAACTACTGCAGAGCAGAATAAAGAAAAAAGAATGAAAAGCATCAAGGACAGGCTCAGAGACATCTGAGACAACATTAAACGCACCAACATTCGAATGATAGGGGTCCAAGAAGAAGAAGAGAAAAAAAAGGGACTGAGAAAATATTTGAAGGGATTATAGTTGAAAACTTCCCTAATATGCGAGAGGAAATACTCAATCAAATCCAGCAAGTGCAGAGAAACCCACACAGGATAAATCCAAGGAGAAACATGCCAAGACACATATTAATCAAACTATCAAAAATTAAATACAAAGAAAAAATAGTAAACGCAGGAAGAGAAAAACAACAAATAACATACAAGGGAATTCCCAGAAGGTTAGCAGCTGATCTTTCAGCAGAAACTCTGCAAACCAGAAGGGAGTGGCAGGACATATTTAAAGTGATGAAAGGGAAAAACCTACAGCCAAGGTTACTTTACCCAGCAAGTATCTCATTCAGCTTCGAAGAAGAAATTAAAACCTTTACAGACAAGCAAATGCTAAGAGAATTCAGCACCACCAAACCAGCTTCACAACAAATGTGAAAGGAACTTCTCTAGGCATGAAACACAAGAGAAGGAAAAGACCTACAATAACAAACCCAAAACAATTAAGAAAATGCTAATAGGAACATAACTATCGATAACAACTTTAAATGTAAATGGATTAAATGCTCCCACCAAAAGACATAGACTGTCTGAATGGATACAAAAACAAGACCCGTATATATGCTCGCTACAAGAGACCCACTTCAGACCTAGGGACACATACAGACTGAAAGTGAGGGCATGGAAAAAGATATTCCATGCAAATGGAGATCAAAAGAAAGCTGGAGGGCTTCCCTGGTGGCACTGTGGTTAAGAGTCCGCCTGCCGATGCAGGGGACGTGGGTTCGTGCCCCAGTCCAGGAAGATCCCACATGCCGCAGAGTGGCTGGGCCTGTGGGCCATGGCCACTGAGCCTGTACGTCCGGAGCCTGTGCTCCGCAACGGGAGAGGCCACAGCAGTGAGAGACCTGCGTACCACAAAAAAAAAAAAAAAAGAAAAAACAAAGAAAGCTGGAGTAGCAATTCTTATATCAGACAAAATAGACTTTAAAATAAAGACTATTATAAAAGACAAAGAAGGACACTACATAATACTCAAGGGATCAATCCAAGAAGAAGATATAAGAATTGTAAATATTTATGCACCCAACACAGGAGCACCTCAATACATAAGGCAAATGCTAACAGCCCTAAAAGGGGAAATCGACATTAACACAATAGTACTAGGAAAATTTAACACCCCACTTTCACCAATGGACAGATCATCCAAAATGAAAATGAATAAGGAAACACAAGCTTTATTGTTTTCTTTCTCTTACACTTTTTTTTAAACATCTTTATTGGAGTACAATTGCTTTACAATGTTGTGTTAGTTTTATGCTGTGCAACAAAGTGAATCAGCTATATGCATGTGTATATTCCCATATCCCCTCCCTCTTGCAACTCCTTCCCACCCTCCTTATCCCACCCCTCTAGATGGCCGCAAAGCACCGAGCTGACCTCCCTGTGCCATGCAGCTGCTTTCCACTAGCTATCTTATTTTACATTTGGTAGAGGAAACAAACACTTTAAATGACACATTAAGCAAGATGGACTTAATTGATGTTTATAGGACATTTCATCCAAAAACAACAGAATACACTTTCTTCTCAAGTGCTCACAGAACATTCTCCTGGATAGACCATATCTTGGGTCACAAATAAAGTCTTGGTAAATTTAAGAAAACTGAAATCGTACCAAGTATCTTTTCCAACCACAACGCTAAGAGACTAGATATCAATTACAGGAAAAAATCTGTAAAAAATAAAAACAAATGGAGGCTAAACAACACGCTACTAAATAACCAAGAGATCACTGAAGAAATCAAAGAGGAAATAAAAAAATACCTAGAAACCAATGACAATGAAAACACGATGACCCAAAACCTATGGGATGCTGCAAAAGCAGTTCTAAGAGGGAAGTTTATAGCAATACAATCCTACCTCAAGAAACAAGAAACATATCAAATAAACAACCTAACCTAACACCTAAAGCAATTAGAGAAAGAAGAACAAAAAACCCCCTATGTTAGCAGAAGGAAAGAAATCATACAGATCAGATCAGAAATAAATGAAAAAGAAATGAAGGAAACAATAGCAAAAATCAATAAAACTAAAAGCTGGTTCTTTGAGAAGATAAACAAAATTGATAAACCATTAGCCAGACTCATCAAGAAAAAAAGGGAGAAGACTCAAATCAATAGAATCAGAAATGAAAAAAGAGAAGTAACAACTGACAGAGCCGAAAAACAAAGGATCATGAGAGATTACTACAAGCAAGTATATGCCAATAAAATGGACAACCTGGAAGAAATGGACAAATTCTTAGAAAAGCACAACTGTCCAAGACTGTACCACGAAGAAATAGAAAATATAAACAGACAAACACTGAAATTGAAACTGTGATTAAAAATCGCCCAACAAACAAAAGTCCAGGACCAGATGGCTTCACAGGCAAATTCCAGCAAACATTTAGAGAAGAGCTAACACCTATCCTTCTCAACCTCTTCCGAAATATAGCAGAGGGAGGAAACCTCCCAAACTCATTCTACAAGGCCACCATCACCCTGATACCAAAACTAGACAAAGATGTCAAAAAGAAAGAAAACTACAGGCCAATATCACTGATGAACATAGATGCAAAAAGCCTCAACAAAATACTAGCAAACAGAATCCAACAGCACATTAAAAGGATCCTACGCCATCATCAAGTGGGGTTTCTCCCAGGAATGCAAGGATCCTTCAATATATGCAAATCAATCAATGTGATAAACCATATTAACAAACTGAAGGAGAAAAACCATATGATCATCTCAATAGATGCAGAAAAAGTTTTTGACAAAATTCAACACCCATTTAGGATAAAAACCCTCCAGAAAGTAGGCATAGAGGGAACTTACCTCTACATAATAAAGGCCATATATGACAAACTCACAGCCAACATTGTTCTCAATGGTGAAAAACTGAAACCATTTCCTCCAAGATCAGGATCAAAACAAGGTTGCCCACTCTCACCACTTTTATTCATCATAGTTTTGGAAGTTTTAGCCACAGCAATTGGAGAAGAAAAAGAAATAAAAGGAATCCAAATCAGAAAAGAAGAAGTAAAACTGTCACTGTTTGCAGATGACATGATACTATACAAAGAGAATCCGAACGATGGTACCAGAAAACTACTAGAGCTAATCAATGAATTTGGTAAAGCAGCAGGATACAAAATTAATGCACAGAAATCTCTGGCATTCCTATACACTAATGATGAAAAATCTGAAAGAGAAATGAAGGAAACACTTCCATTTACCATTGCAAGAAAAAGAATAAAATACCTAGGAATAAACCTACCTAAAGAGACAAAAGACCTGGATGCAGAAAAATTAAGACAATGATGAAAGAAATTAAAGATGATACAAACAGATGGAGAGATATACCATGTTCTTAGATTAGAAGAATCAACATTGTGAAAATGACTATACTACTCAAAGCAATCTACAGATTCAATGCAATTCCTATCAAACTACCACTAGCATTTTTCACAGAACTAGAACACAACATTTCACAATTTGTATGGAAATACAAAAGACCCCGAATAGCCAAAGCAATCTTGAGAACGAAAAACGGAGCTGGAGGAATCAGGCTCCCTGACTTCAGACTATACTACAAAGCTACAGTAATCAAGACAGTATGGTACTGGCACAAAAACAGAAATACAGATCAATGGAACAGGATAGAAGGCCCAGAGATAAACCCACACACATATGGTCACCTTATCTTTGATAAAGGAGGCAAGAATACACAATGGAGAAAAGACAGTCTCTTCAATAAGTGGTGCTGGGAAAACTGGACAGCTACATGTAAAAAAATGAAATTAGAACACTCCCTAACACCATACACAAAAATAAATTCAAAATGGATTAAAGACCTAAATGTAAGGCCAGACACTATAAAACTCTTAGAGGAAAACATAGGCAGAACACTCTATGACATAAATCACAGCAAGATCCTTTTTGACCCACCGCCTAGAGAAATGGAAATAAAAACAAAAATAAACAAACGGGACCTAATGAAACTTAGAAGCTTTTGCACAGCAAAGGAAACCATAAGTAAGATGAAAAGACAACCCTCAGAATGGGAGTAAACATTTGCAAATGAAGCAACTGACAAAAGATTAATCTCCAAAATATACTAGCAGCTCATGCAGCTCAATACCAAAAAACAAACACCCCAATCCAAAAATGGGCAGAAGACCTAAACAGACATTTTTCCAAAGAAGATATACAGATTGCCAACAAACACATGAAAAGATGCTCAATATCACAAATCATTAGAGAAATGCAAATCAAAACTACAATGTGGTATCAACTCACATTGGTCAGAATGGCCCTCATCAAAAAATCTAGAAACAATAAATGCTGAAGAGGGTGTGGAGAAAAGGGAACCCTCTTGCACTGTTGCTGGGAATGTAAATTGATACAGCCAATATAGAGAATAGTATGGAGGTTCCTTAGAAAACTAAAAATAGAACTACCATAAGACCCAACAATCCCACTACTGGGCATATACCCTGAGAAAACCATAATTCAAAAAGAGTCATGGACCACAATGTTCATTGCAGCTCTATTTACAGTAGCCAGGACATGGAAGCAACCTAAGTGTCCATTGACAGGTGAATGGATAAAGAAGATGTGGCACATATATACAATGGAATGTTACTCAGCCATGAAAAGAAACAAAACTGAGTTATTTGTAGTGAGGTGGATGGACCCAGAGACTGTCCTACAGAGTGAAGTAAGTCAGAAAGAGAAAAACAAATACTGTATGCTAACACAGATATATGGCACCTAAAAAAAAAAAAGAAAAAGGTTCCGAAGGACCTAGTGGCAGGACTGCAATGAAGATGCCGACGTAGAGAATGGACTTGAGGACTCGGGGAGGGGGAAGGGTAAGCTGGGAGGATGTCAGAGCATGGCATGGACATACATACACTAACAAATGTAAAATAGATGGATAGTGAGAAGCAGCCGCATAGCACAGGGAGATCAGCTCGGTGCTTTGTGTCCACCTAGAGGGGTGGGAGAGGGAGGGTGGGAGGGAGATGCACGAGGGAGGAGATATGGGGATATATGTATATGTATAGCTGATTCCCTTTGTTATACAGCAGAAACTAACACACCTTTGTAAAGCAATTATACTCCAATAAAGATGTTAAAAATATATATATCTTGCTGTTTCATGCTCATGTATTTTTAACTTATGTAGGTCATATTGTTATATGTGTTATCTTTCTTTTGTCACAGAAATCTTATGTTTCTAAGATTCATGTGTTGTGATATGTACATCTATTCTGCTGCCCCTAATTGCTGTGGATACACTGTATTTTATCACCTACTCTCACTTACACCCATTTTAAACCAGGCATTTTATAATGTGATGAATTCACAAAACCTCTTAATTTCCCTTTTCCCAAGAAAAAAGTCCTCAAGTAGAATTGGGATGTGGCTAACTTCTGAGGTAGAAGAAGAATGATTACCACTCTATACTTTTATAAAGTCCTTTCACGCACTTAAAAAATGCTTTTAATTACCCCCAAATGTGACAGACACACACTTTTTTTAAAAAGAATCTTCTACTTCACCCACAGTTTGACAAACAGATTTCATCTCCTGTGCCAGCACCTATCATTTGATAACAGCCATCTAGAGAGCTCTGCTGAAAGGATGCTGCCGCTATTTGAGCTTAGGTAGAAAGAGCACCATGATGAGTTAGCAATCCCCACCCGGGAACTGGGAATGGCAGCAGGCACTTTGCATTGTCATCTCAGGTAGAGCAAGGTGCATCTTCTTCCATCCCTCAACACAAACCTTGCCACTTCCTAGAAGCCAAGAAAAGCCAAACCCTCACGTGCTCAGCCCACTGTTTAAATCAAAAACAGTGGTTCCTTTACTCTCTGTTCCCTGCTCAAGCAAAGGCATAAATAACAGACTGATACGAGAAACAGCTCAAGCCCATGTCGTTGCATCTTGGCTGATGTCCCCGAACCATCACCTTACACATACCATTTCTCACCCAAATGCTTCTAATTTACCATTTTAACTGGCTGTGAGATGATATTTTAGAATTAGGTTTCTGAAAGAAGAAACGTGGGCTGGTTGTAAGAACAGCTGCAAAGACACTGATTTTCTTTCTCACCTCTGGTCCCATTAGTTATGCAGCATGTGGGTCTATTTAATCCAGACAGAATTTACTGAGAGCTCTGGTGTTCCCAGCACTGCACTCGACTTCAACAGCAGAAAATCAAAGCTACAGAATCACCAAGTACAGCTCCTGGCACATCGTGAGCACCCAAAGTAAGTATTACTTTCCTTTGCCTTCTTTTTCTTGTGTTACTCAAAAAGATTTCAGTTCACGGGGGAAATGAGGTTTGCCCCATGCCTCAACCACCCCACTCAACAATTCTTCAGATGTTTAAGTGCTCCTTACCAGGTGAAACAAAAAATGAGCTAATAAAGAAATGATATCCCAATCATATACATGCTATTATATATAAAACAGATAATCAATAAGGACCTACTGCACAGGGAACTCTACTCAATATTCTGTAATGACCTACACAGGAAAAGAATCTGAAAAAGAGTGGATATATGTATATGTATAACTGAACCACTTTGCTGTACACCTGAAACTAATGCAACACTGTAAATCGACTATACTCCAATATAAAATAAAAAATTAAATAAAAAAAAGAAATGATATCCCAAGTTGATAGCAATGGTCCTTGGTTGGTAGAAGTCATATGGAGTAAATGGCTTGTGTAAAACAGGTACTCCATAAATATCTGGTTCAAGGGATACCTTACAGTAAAAACACCAAATGTTAATGTTAGAAGGGATAAGAGATTATTTAAACCAACCTCTTCGTTGTACAGATGAGGATTTTTTTTTTTTTTTTAATGCTATGTGACTTCTGGGACTGGAACTCCATTTTCCTTGCTTCTAGTACGGTAGGCTTTATGTTATATTATGCTACATTTTATGGCCAAGCTTAAAGTCTCAGGAGAATTGCGCCTGGAAGCACTTAGGTGAAATTCCACCAGAGACATACCTGTCCCCCTCACTTCCACAGGGCCATGATGTAACACATAACCCAGGCAGCTGGAATCCAGGCCCTGATCCAGGTAAATGGGTATGTAGTGCCCCTAACTTCACATGACCTCCAAAGGCAATCCCCCACCCCAGCTATGGTTTTAATTTTTAAAAATTGCTCCGCTTAGAGTACCTCTAAATTGTAAAAGCATTATCATTAACAGGTTATTTCAAATTGTCCCTGTCAGCTGGAGCTGGGGGAAGCTCCAATGAAGTTCCCCCAGTGAATAATAATTTGTTTCAAATTTTAAAGGACAAAACTTATTCTTGGCAGCCTCCTGTAGGGAGAAGAACTATTTCCAATGCTCTTTAATACATCTTGAAATAATTTATGAAACTTTACGCATATATTATTTCAAGAATGTGCATTTGCAGTCAAACAAAGAAATAATTATTCACTGCTAGAGAAGCCTTTTGAAGGGACATTATCTTTCCTTTCATAGGTGATGGCTGAAAGAAACAATGTCTCAAAGCCACTTTCAGGTTAAAAAGCTCTACTTAGAAAATAGGGCTTCCCTGGTGGCGCAGTGGTTGAGAGTCCGCCTGCCGATGCAGGGGACACGGGTTCGTGCCCCGGTCTGGGAGGATCCCACATGCCGCGGAGCGGCTTGGCCCATGAGCCATGGCCATTGAGCCTGCGTGTCCGGAGCCTGTGCTCCGCAACGGGAGAGGCCACAACAGTGAGAGGCCCACATACCGCAAAAAAAAAAAAAAAAAAAAAAAAAAAAGCTCTACTTAGAAAATGAAAGCTAATTTGATTAGAAAAGATATTTAATTAACTACAGAGTCTGTAACTTTGCCATTGAGGAGAAATCCTGATGTCATGTGTTTGAATTTGAGGAGACAGCAGCTAAAGGAGATAATTACTTATCCTTCTCAAGTGCTACATGGTCTAATTTTATTAAACATACAACCAAGGTCTTCAGTGAAATCACAAAGGCAGGATCTTCCATTCACAACCCAATGTGGTCAAGGTGCACACCATGATCTCCTAGTATATCTGGATAACCACCGACAGAAGGGTATATCTTAGGTAATGAATGGTGGTATAGGTGCCAAAGCAAAAGGGGTCTTCAAATTAGCCAATGACATCCACATCAACACCTATTTTGTTTTTAAAGGCTGTGGTTGTAACTAAAGATAGTACTAAAAGGATGAGAAATTCTTGAATATGGCTGATGATCACATATGCTAAGTTTAGGGTATATTTTTGGGGTGCAAAGACAGCACAACTCAGAGAATGATGATCCTCCTTGGTACATCCATGAAAGCATGAGCTCACAAAAAAAGAAGGAAAGGAAGTCAGATGGCTGACCCTAGAACAGTCAGCAATGGTGGACTGAAGGGCTGAATTTATGGATATTGCTGTGTTGCACCTTCCCCCGCCCCCCGCCGTTGCTCGACCAAGTCCTAGTGATTGCAAGGCCTATGTCACTTCCACCTACATTGATCGTGATCTTTTACTATTTCGCTACTTCCACCACAGTTATGAGCACATTTCTTGGTGCAGGATCCCAGATATGGGTTACAGATTCTTAGTAGTCCCCAGAATGTAGTAAACAGGTTTTCTCAGAGCAAGTTTCAGTCTCCAAAAATATCCAACAAATCATATATTCACTTGTAATGAGATACAAAGGCTAATGAAAACATGAAGCTTCTCTGCATTTTGGCTGAAATGATCATTAGTTCAGTGTGAACACTCTGGTTATCTCTTTCTTTGTGCCAGAAGGGCTAATTGACAATGCTCATATTTTCAGTGGTGTGTCGATGAATTACTGCTTAGTCAGTGTACTTTGGCGGTGTACTCTACCCCCAAAACATGGAGGCCCGGGAGTGGAAGCTGTAGTAAAAAGAATCTTTGAGGGTGAAAAACTTGGACTCAACAGCTTAAACCTTTCTAATTTTCTCTAGTGATCTCTCCTCTTTCTGAATTCCCATAGTCTTTGGGAACAACAGTTAGCACTTGGTCATTTTTTATATTATTCTACAGTTGCTTGTGTTTATAAATTCTGCACCATACCCAATGAAAAGTGCATAGGGCAGAAATGGAACCATGTTACTTCTGTATTCTCCACTCCAACAAACACAAAGTTTGGCTTGAAATAATAATAATATTTATTGATGAATGGACTTGGGTCCCATTTTCTTTTGATAATCCATGAGGCCCTGTGATAGTAAGAGCCTTCTTTGTCTGCTTCTGGACGAAGATGCTAGGGAGGTGGTGCCTTTTTTAACATTAGCCCTCACACTGGTAACCTGTGGAATTCATGGTTAAGGAGTGATAAGAGAGCAACTTGGGTTGGTCACCAATACCTCCATGGAGAGGTCCAATGCCAATTCTGTGCTCAATCATCAGAGAGTACGAGAACAATTTGTGTAGCTCTGAAGATACTGAGCTTAGCGAAGGCTACGTGGGTCAAAGGGCTAGTCACAGAACCAACGGTCATCAAGAACAAAACTCAGAAATTGCTCTCTGAAGTAAGCACTGCATTTCTATTTCAGATTTACCGATTGCCAAGGTTTTTTCTGGTGATGTTCACAGAACACTCCCAATAACGGATAATTCTGTATATGTCAGCCTACTAAAGCCTAAAAACCTATCTTGTACAAGCCACTCAAATGACATTTTGTTTCAGCTCAGCAAACTATTAAGTCAAAAACCCAACGTACAGTTACTGATTGTTGTAGTTTGGGCAAGTGAATTCTCTCTGGCTAGAGGATCACTTGATTTTACGTGGTTAACCCCCTTCCGCATACTTTTTCGATGTGCAAAGTAAGCAGGACTTATTGAGTAGTTGTCTGTGTGTCTAGTCTGAGACAAAGTAGAAAAACCACAAAAGAGGACTGAATGATTCCTAACTTGAGAAACTGATAATCTAGTCAGGAAGATAAGACATAAACATATGAACAAAAATGAAGGGGAGGGAATGTGGATCAGACACCGAGAGCCATAGAAATTCATCAGAAGGAGAAAGTACCATTGACTAGTGCAGTCTGGGAGGGCTTCCCAGAGAAAGCAGCTCTGACCCTGGCTTAGTGACCTGTGATGGTGACAGGTTCAGGGAAGGAGGAAGGAGTTTTTAGGCAGGTTGTCCAAGATGAGCAAAGACAGGAGAGATGAGACATAAAATCACCTGGGGGCTAGAAAAGCAGATGAGCCAGGGGGACCCACATACCCAGGATGAAGGCAAGAACAGGTGGAGAGTTGGGTCAGTGATGAAGACCCCAACATGGGTGGGACAGAGGAGACTGCTTTCTGAGTGGGTGGGCTGGAGCTTGAAAAGGCCATCACAGCTGGGAGTTTTCATATGAATTTTTAGCAACTCTTAGAAAAATCGTAGACATTCAATCCATAAAATAAATAAATAAAAGTAGAGTTGTTCCCCTACATTCCCCTACCCCCTAACGCACATACACAATGCAGTCCCTGATAGATAATACTTCTGAGAAATCTAAGAGAAGAGAATTTGAAAACCATTAAGGTCCAATCTCCTATTACTCATTTATCACAGGCAGCGGGGGAAAAATGAGCCAGAGAACTCAAATGACTTGGATGAAGCAAAGGTGAACTTCTGCATCCCTGGTCATCTTCTGTTCCTATCTCTCCTCCTCCCACCCCTACCCTCCACCACCACCCCCACCCCACAAACAATCGTCAGCAATAATTTTGGTCTCTGCCATCTTCAAACTATACCCCCCAAATCTGCTCACTTCCTTCCATCTCTATGGATACAATCGCACCATCTTTCATTCCAGATTAATTCACAGATGTTTACTGAGCACTTATTATGTACATTGCACTCAGAATGAGTCAGACTTGGGCCCATCCTCCAGAAACACTGCCAGTCACTATGCAAGAAGTGAGTGTGAACAGGGTGGGTAAACTGCTGAATAATGTATTTATGATTCTTTGCTACTTTGCATTCCATTCATACTTTTAATTCGAATGCGCTCGTTACTTAGCTGTACTGCTCAGAGGAGGCCTGCCTCTTCCCCCACCTCCACCCCCTGCTTATTGTAGTAGCAGGGCTTGAAACCATGGTATAATTAACATAATTAAAGTATTAATAAAGATTGAAGGGGTTGGACACTGTGTGAAATGCTTAATTTTGTGTATCTTTAACTGATTGAATGTTTAGGTTTGCATTTCAGCTGTCACCCAAATTACGTGTAATTAAGCCAAAGCTTGGATCTGCCTGTCTCATACCCAGTGCGGATGGCAGACAGATTTGATTCTAGGGAGAAAGTGGTAAATCTGCCCACTCATTTGTAGCTGTGAGCTTTCACACTTTTTATGCATCTCTTGCCTTTTCCCAGCGCATTCATCGATCAAATTATCCCATTAGCAAGGACTGAAGAATAGATAGCTACAGTGGAAGAAAATCAAATGCTTTCGACATACTCCCTGGCTACTGCTTCCCACCCCAAAATCCCACCAACTCCCTCTGGGTGGTGTCCTCTTGTGCTGGTGCTGCAGGGGTGCTCTCGCTCAGATGAGACCCAAGTCATGCTCATAAAGCATTACATATTACACGTCAGCACTGGAAACAGTCACATACCCAAGGGGCTAGGCTCCGTGTCCAGGGAGAGACCTGTCTTTGGAACCCAAACTGCTAGGATACCAGGGTCATTTAAAGAAGTCAATTACAAGACACTTTAAGAAGAGATCAAATCATTGTCTTGATATTAAAGGAATTATCACTCAGAGGCAGGGGCCCCAGAAATTAACTGGCATCCACAAAAGAGTTCTGTGAAGATCCACACAGAGAACGTGGCTCTCTCAGATAAAATCCCATCTCTAAAGGAAGCACATGGATCATGTAGAATGTATTCACCCTTGTGCTGGACACAAGGAGGAAACAAAATGCACATGCTTCCTGCCTTTAAAATGTTTGCCATCAATTTGAAGAGAAAAGGGGAAAACAGAGGGAAGAGCCCTCACTATCAGACAGGACAAAGGCCAAATAAACAACACGGACAGAGGGTCCTCCGAAGGCTGTGGTGGTCACAGAAGGAAGTGACCTGCCTCTCTCTTGAGACGGCCCTTGAAAGATGAGTTGGACTTGCACAGGCAATTATGAGGCCAAGAACATGACTGGGGCTGAGGGTTTGTCTGGGAGGTGAGTTTTGAAAGGAAAGCTGAGGCAACACCAGTGTAGAGCGCCCAGAATGCCAGGCTGAGATGTGTGTAATGAAGGTCTGGGTCAAAAATGGGAACAGTGATCTCATTATATGCATAGGTAGGTGGAGAGGATGGGTGCTGTGTTCATGTTCTATTGCTGCCTTAACAAATCACTACAGACTTGGTGGCTTAAAAATTACACAAATTTATTATCTCATAATTCTGTAGGGCAAAAGTTCAGTGGGCTCAGCTGGTTTCTCTAAGACTAGTCTCCCAAGGTCAAAATCAAGGTGTTGGCTGGGCCAGTTCCCTTCTAAGCATCCAATGGAGAATCTGTTCCCAGGCTCATTCAGGGCAGAATCAAGTCCCATTGGGCTCTAGAACTGAGGTCCCTGTTCCCCACCTTGGCTGCCATCTGATTAGAGTCCCACTTCATTTCTCTCGATCCAAAATATTTATAAAATGTCACCCACAATTTCCAGTTTGGGTTTCTTTAAAATGGAGTGCAGAAAAGCAAACTGAGCACAGACTTCTTTAAGATTTTTTTTTTCTTAGCTCTCTGGTCCGCCTTCATATAATTTAGCTATTTTTTTTTTAACAGAGTCACATTTCTTTTATGAACTCTTCCTAAAGCCCTTAAGTTGGTGTTCATAAAAACAGCAGCTGCTTTTGTCTTGTCCCCATGGTTCACTGATTTACATAATATTTAGTTAAATTATGTTTACAAATACTGCACAAGAAAACTGGCATAAACAACGTTGGGGAGTAAACACAACCGCTTCTTGGTGAGAGCAGAAGTGTATGGACACACTAGGGGGAAGTGGCCTCCTCGCTGGAGTGTGGACACCAGTTAGTGTATCTCACGGAGGGAAGGAAGAAGATGGGGAAGGTCAAATAACAGAGGAAGTTGGGGCGGGGGGAGAAGGAGAGCTTCTCCTAAACAAGAAATAACTTGTATGTCTCTGGGAGGGAGTAACATGCATTCTTGGCATTGTTTTTTAAGTGATCACCCCTTCCCCCAATCAAAAATTAATACAGAAACTAATAAAAGTATGGCACAGTTCTCAATTCAGAGGACAAAGTTAAGGCAAAATGGCAGCCCCATCCCCTAGCTAGCCGAGTCTGGTGGCAGTGGCCCTCAATCTCAGAAACAAAGTGCCCTAAAGACTGGTCTGAGCTTGAGAAAGTTAAAATCGACCAGATAGAGGAATCTACTGTGGTCACTTGTAATTATTCTCTTCCACCTGGCGAAGTGTATCTAAAACAGTGCACCATTCAGTGTAGGTGTTTTGATCAGTTACATCCACTGGTAGGCTAGCACCTTCATGGGTTACTCTGGCTGATTCATTACCCCTGTTGTGGCACAGAAGAGCATTTCAAAGCCCCGATCAGTAAGTCAGACAGGCTTGAGTTTGAATCCCAGCTCTGCCTGACCACCTTGGTTTGAGCAAATTATTTGACTGCTGTGAGCTGTGGTTCCCTCAATATAAAATGAAAATGATGGAACCTATGTTTCCAGAAGTGTGGTGGGGACTAAATGTGGTCATGTAGGTAGAGCGCTTTGTGCAGAGCATTTGGTACATAGTAAGTCCTCCAGAAATGGTAGCTTGCCCTTTAAGGAGATAAGGAGGTTCTGTCTTGGGAGGGGTGGAAATTGGTGACCTGGGAGGTTGTCCAGGCCACAGGGCAGGGAATAAATGACAGTCTGGGGCAATTGGGGGCATCATAAAGGTGCTGGGTATGAGAGGAGAAAGCAGGCACAGAGAGACCCTAGAATGGTCTTGGCCCACTTGACGATTCTGTTCAGTGCTGATCCAGGAGGCTTAGGGAGTCAAACACATGTTATAAAAAACAAAAAAACAGCCCAAGTGTCTCCCTGGAGGAATGAGAAATTCCCAGAATACCCCAGAGGGCATTCCCCGCCAGATCACCCGTATTTTCATTTAGTTATAAAACTAGTATGGATTGAATGCCTGCTCTGTATCAGGTGCTGAGGACATAGGGGCGATAACAAGGACTTGAAGATCCTCAGGAGCTCATGGTCAAGAAAGGCACATGGACATTTACACTTTCCTATTCTATTGTAATTTAACAGGGGAGTCAATACACAGAAGATAGGGTGTCTAATCACACCTGGGGAAAATGCAGACTTTTTCCCAGAAAAGATGACATGTGAACAAGATTGCAAAAGGTGAGTTTGATTAAGTGAGAAAAGAGGAAAAAAGCATTCGGGACAGTGGGAAGAGCACATGCAAATGCACAGAGCTGTGAAGTCATGGAACGGTGAGAAAGTCAGGGCAGCTGGAATGGGTGGTAGCTGGCAGGTGAGGCTTAAGGGGTAGGCTGGGGTGTCCCACTGCTGGGTCCAGTTCCTAGAGATTAACGTGACTTTCTTCTAGGCTACCATCAATAAACTCAAGAAACTGATCCAGAAATGTCTTTCAATCAACTAGAATATGGGAAGGATCTGTGCCTTGCATCATCCCAATGAACTTGGGAAGCCAGGGCTTCTCAAAATGTAAGGTGCATATGAGATACCTGGAGGTCTTATTAAAATGTGGATTCTGATTCAATAGGTCTATAATTGGGGCCCCTACGACTCCACACTTCTAACAAACTCCCTGGTGATACTGATGCTGCTGGTCTATGGACCCCATTTTAAGTAGCAAAGACCTGGATATCCTACCATCATTCAACTTCCACCCAGAATTACTTTGTGACAATGAGGACCAGTATCTCCCTACTTGTGTAACTCACCTACTGGAATCATTAAAATAAAGCACACACACTAAGTCATCTAGAGCATACTGACAATTTCTCCTCCACTGAGCCCCCCTTCCCAAAAGTAATTTTAGGAGAAATAATCCTGTATTTTCTAACCTTCCCAGTAGCATCATGATTCAGACAATTCCTCAAACTTTCCCACCCTTTATAAACTTGGAATGTGCATGAAGCATCTGACCCAAATTTCCCAATTTCCTGTAGCTGAGCTACAAGGTAAAAGCCAGAACATTCTTACTGAGCAACTCTTTGGATTTCCAGTTTCAGACAGGAAAACATGATTCTCTTTCATTTTAAGCCATTAAAGTCTGGGGTACTTTACTTCACGTTACTGAACTTGGGATCAAACAAAACTGCCTGGGGTGGATGATGGGATTTGTTTAAAGAACTGAATCAACCTCAAAACCCAGGATATATCTTTATCTGAAAAGACACAAGAGAAGCACTCCCACTGGCCTGCCTTCTCATTCCAAGATTTGTTAAGAAGTATGCTCTTCTAGCTTCAACAACTCCTTTCCAAAACCCAGATGGAGGGACATCACAGCTTTCCGGGGAAAGCTCCCAGGAGGAGGTGGCTTTTCTTCTCTGGTTTAAGCCTTCTCTTGGGTGCTAAGGTCAACTGGAAGTTCAAGGATGTCAGGGTTGCTATGGGCCTGTCTCCCTTTTCTTAAGTCCTATGGAAACCACCACCTATTACGTGGGACCCTCATTTGTCAATACATCACTTTCATGGGCACCTAAAGCATGTTAGACTCTGCCAGCAAACTGCAGAAGATAGGGTCTTTCCCAATTTTTCTGGATCCCCCGCAATGTTCAACACTCTTCTAGCCAAAGACTGCTTAAAAACATCTATCATACTGATTCACCTTGAAGCGTGGCAGCTCAAGTAAGGTTTTTCTGGAATGGAAGGGACTCTTTCTTTTTTTCATGAACAACTAAGTCCTAGAAATGGCCTTAGGCTACCCCAATCTTAGGAAACAAATGCCAGGTCCTGAGTTTTCTAGGATAGTTTTGAAGATACACAAAAGGGATAGTGCATAATAAAGAAAGAGCCCTGGGTCTAGAGTTTGGGATTAGTCCTAGTGTTTCTCCATTCCAGCTGAATGACATCAGATATGTGACATAACTTTTATGGCCTAACTATCCTCATCTGTTAAACATCTATTTGAAAATTATGTCTGATTTCCTCACAGGGGCTCGAAAGCTCAAAGAAGGTAAGCATAAAGAAATTTTAACACTAATGTCTGGAACAAATGCAGAAAACAAGAGTGGTGGAGACAAGTAGACAGGTACATGGATGGATGGGTGGACAGGAATATGTATGCATGGGTGGACGGGATGTGGATGGGTCCATGGATAGATGGTGGAATAATCTGTACCAGAACCGGGATTTGTTTTGCTTTGTTTTATAAAGTGTCTCCAGCCATAAATCCAGTGAGTATTTCACACTGTCTTCTCTGAGCCAAACTTATAACCAAAAAGTGTCTATTTTTCTAAATTATAGGACTTTCTGACAGAAATGAGATGAAAACTCTGGGATCATTTGCCCCATTCTTCTTATTTTGCAAGTAAAGAAACTGAGGTCAGAGGGGAAAGGGTTTGTTCAAGTTGATAAACTCCTAAGGGCCTAGCTGGTGAGATTCTATCAGTTTGCGACTCCAAACCTACCAGTCACTTTCCAATGTCCTACTGTCATTACAAAAAATACCCAGGCTCTCTGATATCAGAAAGCATTTTCATTCCCTTCTGACCAAGAGCCCAGCACCTGGGCTTTTATAAAAGTATACTACTGGGGCTTCCCTGGTGGCGCAGTGGTTAAGAGTCCGCCTGCTGATGCAGGGGACATGGGTTCGTGCCCCGGTCCGGGAGGATCCCACATGCCATGGAGCGGCTGGGCCCGTGAGCCATGGCCGCTGAGCCTGCGCGTCCGGAGCCTGTGCTCCGTAACGGGAGAGGCCACAACAGTGAGAGGCCCGTGTACCGCAAAAAAAAAAAAAAAAAAAAAGTATACTACTGAATACCATTTACCAAACAGTCGTTCTTTCTCAACGACAGGAAAACACAGAGATGTGTTTCCAATTAGTCAGGGAAAGAACTCGGCCACATAGGTCTTGCCATTTAGCGTTGCTAAGTTGGTGATTTCTCCCCAAAGCAGGGAACGGCTATAACTATCATCATCCCTTCTGTTATTTGCATCCAAAGAAGTCACATGTGTCTCAGCAGTGTGAAATATTCTCTTTCATCTGCTTGGGAATTATCATCCACTGTCCGCTCCTTCCTCCAGATCACACATCATTATGTTCCCCTTCCATGAGCTAAACTCGACACAAACTCTCAGGCAAAGTAACATGTTTCAAAAAGAGAAAAATCATTAAAGAAGGGTTTAGCATTCCTTCATTCTGCAGTCCTCTTTCTAAAGGAGCTCCTGACTGCCAGATGGCTTTCTCTGGGCACAAAAGACTCCTCTTCATTTTGGTTAACACCTGATAAAGCTTCATTAAAATTCTTTCCCAAACAGAAAACTCCAGCATCCGGATTCAAAATAAATGTATGCATTTCTAAAAGGAAAGCTGACAAGGAGAAGTTACAGGCACACCATTAAAAAGGCAGAAAAGTCCTGACTAAGAACAACCTTTCAATTCATTAATGCCAAGCTGTCCCACGGGAGGAAAGCAGGGCAGCATCACTGAAAGAAGCCAGGATTTTGTAAAGGGTCGAGTTTACTGAGTTGACAGAATCTTGAGGGAGTAACAATAAGGAAACACCTCAGTGAAGAGAAAGAACCTCCTGGTTCTTCAGGGCATTATAACTCTACTCAAAAATTTGGAAGAAAAACTTGATATGGCAACACGGTAGACTGTCGCAGTAATGACCTGCAATCTGTTCAAGCATCCCTGCATCCATGTCATTGAGAAGTTCCTTCTACTGACTCTGAGCTTGACCATGGGACTTGCTTTGGCAAGTAAGATGGTAGCAAATAAGATATAAGCAAAGACTTGAAACGTGCTCTGCACTGGGGATCGTGCTCTTCTGCTGCTCATGGAATTCTGTAACCACCATGCCAACAAGTCTGGGACTAGTCTCCTGAAAGATAACATGAAAAGAGGCCCAGTTATGCAAGCCATCCCAGGGGACCCAGCTGAGACCTGGGAAGGAGACGACCCAAGACGAACTGAGACCACTCTGGATCCAGTGAGTCCAGCCCAAATTGCCCATTTGCACAGTTGAGAAATAACTATATATTTGTTGTTTTAAGGCACTATTTTGCGGGGAGAGGTTGGGCGGGGGGTTAGTCACTCAGCAAAAGCTAATTGATTCAGCAGTTCCGAAGCTCTCAATGAGAATAAGCCCACTAGCTTTATGTGGATTAGCAGCTGATTTCCAAGAACTAAGAGGCTGCTGCCCTGAAAAGGTATTTGATACAAGGTCCATCTAGGATCCTTGCACATCATGAGAAACACATCCAACAAATAAGAGACAGGGATTAGATATGGAAACAAGGTAGCAGGTGCGAAGTCCCATTCAAAGAACACATATGACAATTATGGTAAGTGGCTATCATGCATTGAGACATACCCAAGTTGGCCAATGGATCTGGAGGGAGAAGAACTTGGTTTGAGGCCTAGCTCTGGCACTTGAAAGTCATATGACCTTTGACAAGTCATTTCACCTCTCTGTCTCTGTGTTTTCAATAATAAAGTGGGGTCACTAAGAGATACCTCACACTTTTATCTTGTGAGGAATAAATGAAAAACATACATGTGAGAGTGATTTATATGTAGAGCGCTATACAATATCAGGTATAACTTTTATGACAAAGATGATTAGTAATAAGGCTGTTGCTTCTGCCCAAACTCGGGAAATAAGATTTTAAAACACTCTGCTGTTTCCACGTGCCTCTATACCTATCTGATCATACCAACTCATCCTCTCTTGTGCGAGTAACAAAAACTCATCCACCAAGATCAAGGAATGCCATCAGAATTTTAAGATATGGACCTTTTGTGTTTATGAACCATCTAACAAACTGGCAAAGGAGTAGAAATGGAAGGCATTATGGAAGGCATTTGCTACTGTAAGAAACCCTACTATGAACTGTTTAGTAATGAGAATAATCACTGCCTAATATATCTGTCACTGGTTCCGTGAAACACATACACATTTCACATGCAGGCACATTATGTTCTGAAAAGCAGGGTCTTACTCCACATATCTTCACAAAGTATCTTTAATTGACTAGTGTACCATAGTGTTATACCTATGGACTCAAAGTATTTCAAAGTACATGAGAAAATAAGTAGGGGTAGCATTGATAGGCAAACTCTATCTCAGCAGAACCCTGGGTTCTATGTTTCCTGGGTTCGTAGAATCAAACTCAAGAGTGGAGTTAGTTTCCCAATTTGTGGGAGGAAAATAGCCATAATTAAAGAATAGAATTTCTTCCACTTTATGATTGTCCTCTAATCATTTTCTCATATCCTTATTGCCCTTTACTGTTATCTTTGAGAGAATATACCAAAAGATAGCATTTCTGGTTTGGCAGAAAACGACATGTTTAGCTGCCTTAAGTTTAGGGTGATATTATTAATCATCTCCAGAAAGCGAATACTTGACCTTTGCCTGTCACGCATACCACTGCCTGTAGTTCTAATCCTCACAACTGTTCCATGAGACAGACACTAATATTATCCCTAGTTTAAAGTAAAGGAAGTACAGAAAGGTTAAGTAACACGCATGAAGTCACACGCCAGAGCTGGGAGGAACCGGGATTTTCTCTGAGCAATCTGACTCCAGATTCTACGCTCTTAACCTAGAACATATATGGAAACACAAGGGCACCATAACCTCCAAACGCTCTCTTCTCTGTTTGAGAACCCCTGGGTTAATGATCTGGTAAAACAGGACCACTATCACAGAACTTGATACAATGCTGGCTTCTTGAATATGAAGTCCAAACACAAAATTTAATATTAGAACTATGCCGATGACTTCTGTATTTTATGCACACACACAAGCAAACACACACACACACTGCACACCCTACACCCCAGTCAGTTTACTAGATAACCTGCCTAGATTTATTTTATTTTGGCAGTGAATGAAGATATTCCTCTTCCAATTCAATAAAAAAAGCACAACAGAGCTGTAAATATAGAAATGAATGTAAGAATTCAACCGTTTGATTGCATTAATTCAAAGAACTGATTAAAGAGCCTTGATACAATGGTGGAAATCAGTTTGATTTAGTAAGCTACATCATCCATGAAATCTACACAGAGTGGGGAAAAAAATTAAACCTGTCACTTTAAAGAAATACACCCTACAATAAAGGGAATGAGGAAAAGGAACTTCTAGGATAATTTATAAACATATACATAATATGGAGAAACCAAATCACAATGGGATATTACATTCCTCCAAATCTGTGACTGGGGGCAGCTCTCCCCTCACTCCCACCTCCAGCTCTCAATTAGGAAAGGGTTATTGCTTTCTTGTTGCTTCTCCTGAGCCTGGAACATGGCACAGAAAGGACATCTAAGTTATAAGCACTGCTCGGCAATTAGCAGGCCATTAGTCTTCCTTTGTATTGTAGCATCACAGTGCTTGGTTGGCTCTGTTCTGCCATGTGGCCAGGGCTGAGTGTAATAGCCAAAGGTTCCCAGCCACAAACACCTGTACTCTGCTCCAAGGGACCAGAAGAAGCCCGTATCCAAAGAAAGCCAATAGGAAACTTGCTAAGCGTCTTGCTCCACCAGCCTTCTACATCAGCATTGCCTGGGAGCTTGGTAGAATGGCAGAGTCTCAGCCCTACCCCATATCTCATGAATCAGAGCCTGACTTTAATTGAGTTCCCATAAGACTTCTATCCACAGTAAAGTTTGAGAAGCTCTGTCCTAGGTTTCAGATGCTGACCAAAGCATTGTTCAGCTCTGGGAGCAGTACTCTAACTGCAAGGTGGTGGGTGACCAGCAGGTTAAGAAACTGGAAGTCTTAGAAATGGTTGACAACAGGGCTGGGAAGGCTTCACCTGGAGAGAAGAGGTCTTACTGAGTCAGGTTCAAAGATCTGAGAGATCTCATGTCCTAGAGGATCAAGATCTGTTCCATGAAGTGCCACAGAGAAGGACTAGGTAGTTTAGACCAGAGTTTCTCAATAGCAGCATTACTGACATTTTAAACCAAATAATTCTTTACTGTGGGAGGCTGTCCTGTGCATTGTAGGATCTTACCAACATCCCTGGCTTCCACCCACTAGATGCTATTATCACTCCCGACCCGAGGAAGGAAGATCAATAAGGCCTCCAGTCATTGCCAACGATCCCCAGGGAGACAAAATCACCCCCAGCTGGAAACCACGGGTTTAGACGTCCAGTAGCTCATATGAATCAAATCAGCAGCATGACTGCTAAAAGTAAAATATAATAAAATAACAAAGAGTCAATCTTTAATTACAAAAATAGTCTAAGTAGAAGTACAGAAGAAGGAAGGCAATGTCCTGGCCCTATTCTGCTCTGGTCATTCCATCCTGTAATACTATGTTCGGTTCTAGCCCCAAACTTACAAATAATAAGCAAACAAAACAAACATACAAAAAAACACTGGCTAAATTAACTATGTTGATACGAAAGCATCTAAGATAGAGATACATCAGGGAATTGTGTCATATGAGGAATAACTTAGGGGATTGCTATGTTAAATTTGGAGATGAGAAGCATATACCAGGTGTCTTGCAATACCTGAAGGACCAAGTGAAAGAGGAATAAGGATCTAGTCTGTGTGGCTTTTGGAGATAGAGCCAGAGACATTAGAGTGGACTGAGGATTAAGAAGAGGAAGTGCCATTCTGTAGGCAGCACTGCCCATAGAGAGATGGGGTGTACTATAAAGTAGCCAGGGCTGCATCACTAGGAGACAATGTAAGACGCAGCTGGATAATCACATGTCACAGAGGTGGCATAATGGACCCTGCCCTGAGTTGGAATAGGACAAGGTCATTTATTCATTCTATTATTCATGCTTTCAACAGATATTTATTACATATCTGATATAATACAACCATATCCATGTAATTCAAAACAGAATTACATGTTCTAAGATGAATTGGAATTGATCTTGGCCTTTAAAGAGTTCAGAGAGAGAAAGAGGCTGACTGGGAGAATCCTCAACGACCAGGACACATTCAGTGGGACAGGAGGGGCATCTGGCCCAGCATCCTCCTCTGCTCTAACTAGTCTCTAGAGGAAACATACTCATGATGGGTACCAGGCAAAGCAAAGTAAGGAGGTAGCACATGGAGAAAGCTGGAGAAGGAGAAGAAGATTTGGACTCTTGACCTGTCACTTAGCGGCTTTGGGACAAGCCTCAGGTGGGCTAGAAGACTTCTGGTTCAGATTTTAAAGCTAATAGAGGTTTCAGTTACAGTACTGCAGGGTCTCTTCCCTCTTAAGAGTTTTTGATCATGTAACGAACAGTCTGGATCCTAACACAGAGCAGGCATTCAACGTTTGCCGAAGAAATGAGATAATGATCACCCAACATGCAAAGAGAGCCCAATGTGGAGCTTTCTCCCTGCAATGGATAACTATATCCTACATCTTGTAGACTCTAAATCTTTCACTTCCCATTAATTCATTTTCCTAGTTGGCAAAGCAGACAGAGCTATACAGTTACTTAAAAGAAAACAGCTACCACCAGTACAATTTTCGTTAACTCATGGCCCACCTCGGTCTAACAATGGCAAGGTCACCTTACCCAAACACTAATATCACATGGACACAATTAACTATCATTTTCATGCAAATAATGAATCTAAACCAAATTCAAATGTTTTTCTTTTTTTTTTTTTTAATGTGGCACAATGCTGACAAGAAGACAAAGTAAATGTCTCCATGTGTCTTTAATAATAACCTTAAAGGAAGACATATTTTATCCTAAAAGAAGTGGTTCAGTCACATGACCCTACTGGGCAAGTATTAAAACAGCTGTTCTGTGCATAGAATAACATTCTTTTAATTTACTGTGTTTGCTTTTTAGACCCTGTTTTGTTTTTCCATTTTGAAGAACTAAATGCCCCAGATGAATCAGTCAACAATATGTTGGCTGCTCTCACATTCAGCCTTCTGCTGTTTTACAATAATGCCCTAATCTTATTTCAAGAAAAGAATGACAAACTTATAGCTGCAAATGCTAAATTTATGGGGTTCTTTGTGGCAGGCATTACTGAGAACAGGGCTGAGGAAATAGGTAAGATGTAGTGGAAAGAAGAAACCTCCATAAATACAAGGCCAGGCCTTGATTTTCATCTGAGCCCTGCCATCCAAGCACCGAAGCCCCACATGCTTGAGATTTTTTTAAAAGATGTGTGGGGCAGCCAAAGGTGCTGAGTGCTAATTAGATGGACAAATGAACAGTCACCCTCAAAAGGCACATTATGCCTAGTCACAGGTCTTCTGAACGCCCTGGTCGCTGTTTTAATAGCTCTGTGACTTTAAATGCTACAAGGTCAGGAATAGTTGCATTTTACTGGAACCTTCCCAGCCGCCCCCATGCTGCCCATCAGAGCCCAGGGCTGTGTCTCTGCAAAACTGTCCTATTAGAATGGGAGGAATGCAACCCTTGATTTCACAACATGATGTCAAATAATTAGTAGAGGGCACAGTTTATGTTTGCTGAAATGTTTGTTTTCAACCCCTCTTTCAGGCATAACTTTTGAGGAAGGAAATTCCATTCGATGTACAATTAGGAGGTCTGTTTAAATGAATCTTAAGAGTGGCTTTGCCCAAAGAGTATTCTAGGGAAAACTAGTTTCACAAAAGGCTTTTTCACAAACAATTTTAGGAAATGAAGCCATATTCTATCATCCTCTTGGAGATTCGTATTGTACTTCAGCACATTAAAGGCTTAGGAAGCCCAACAGAAAGGAAGCCTGTGTAACTTTATTTAACCAAACATTTCATAAAACCTTTTGTTAAGGATCTCCTTTTTCATAGAACACTGATTTGGGACCTAGAATCAAATTATCTGGATGATGAAGCACATATTAGACTTTTCATCCAGGTGTTCGAGCCGTTGTTGACCTGTTTGGGCAGACTGACCTGGTAGCTAGCTCACCTCCAATGAGAGCATTTGAGAGAATAAGGCCTAATGTTTTTCAACTGCCTCATAAGCTAAGAAACTAGACTCATAGACTTAACATGAGACCTTGCACCTTTAGGGGTCTCTATCTCTCCCTTAAGTATTACCAAAACTCTTGAAGAAGCATGATGATGCCAGGACATATGAGCCTATGTGAAAGTCAAGCTCATAATCCTATTCAGTGGTAACCTCACCCTCCTTGTAAATGATGCTGAAGCTATCTATGCTGCCTACCTACAATTTTCTGACATGCCATGTCCTCTCAAGTCTCTGTACTTTTGAACAGGCTCCACCCATTGCCTGAAAAACCATCCTCATTTGGTCACCACTAAAATATCAAGTATGGATTGATGCAAGTTAGAGCTCTCAAGCTGAACATTGAATTCATAGATTCTTTCTCCTCATTTATAAGTCACCGCTTCTCTTGAAAGCCCCAGAGAGAATTTAGCTCCTCCTTCTTTGGGACTCCTCTTATACATGTATTGTATCACGTTTCACTGTAATTGCCTGCTTAGACCTGTCACTCCCTAGGGTTACATTTTATTCAATTTTGAAGCCTCAGAGCCCAGCAAACTGTAGATATCAATACATTCTTTTGTTGTTGTTCAAAGATTACAAATTCTCCCCTTTCTCTATGTGAGTTTCACAGTCATATGCTCTATTCCCTGCCACTGAAGGTTGCACAGCTACTAGAAGTACATAAAAAATATGGTACATTCATCTTAGCCCTCCCTCCTCCCAGAGAAGATACGTAATCAGTAATATTTAGGATTAAAAACAACAACAAATCAAAATTTGATATTCTGAAAGGGCCAAAAAAAAATCCCCAGTTGAATTTCTGGGATAACCCTTGGCCACATGAAACCAACCAAATCTTGGCCTACTAAGTGCCTCTCCTCTATAAATAATATCTTCCCAGTCATGAACTTTTAAAACCACCTTAAAAGAAACTGATTGGAGCAGGGGGTCTAATTATTATTTAAAATGACAACTGAAAACGGGCTCCAGTCAAAGACTTGTTTAACTTTGTTAAGAACAGAACCAAAACAGCGACAATTTAATGCAGTGTTATCCCTGGCAATGGCAAGTCTGCATTTCTATCTTGGCTCCCTCTTTATCTTCCATCGCACTGCTAATAGGCCTGGCTCTGGAGGAACAGCTAAGGAAACGCTGACACATGTGCAACTTCAAGAAACACGCTCCTATCTATAGCTAAATATTTATGCAACCTAGCCCTAGTTTGGTGATGACCATTTTCCAAAACATTTTATAGGGCACATAGAGAAGCCATACATATTTAAAAAGAGGAGAAGGTTACTTTAAAAAAAGATTTTATAAAGTCATCAATTTGCCTTCAGATAGACTGTAAAGCACTAAGTATCATAGCATTCATGAAGTGAGAGGACATATACATACATTTTAAGGCCTTACATTTAACCCCACAAAACATGGTGTTGGAGCACTATAAGCTTGAGCTCTACCTAACTAAACCACAGGTTCATAAATTAGAGAGAGGACACCATTTCTCATCTCCTAGCAGGAATGAGTATAAAGTGTTCCAAGTTAGTCGTCTTCCTTTTAGAAACTGCCAGGAAAGAAATATTTTAAATTGCCCTCCATAATGGAATGTCTTAATTTATGACAGTTTTCATGGCTATTTCTTTGTTGCTTCAATTATGTCCAACCAACGAAATATTAACCATCATCAAGAAACAGCAATTTTCCAGACTCCACCTATTTCTATTATTTCATTTTCTAAGATACTCAGGAGGCCATGCCTTCAATAGCTGGGATACCTTAAGTTGACTAGTGTTGAAATAGCCATGACTTGTCTTAAGACAAGCAAAATTACTCAAATCCCACTGTAGTTTTGATTTGCATTTCTCTAATTAGCAATGTACCACCTCACCAGAATGGCCATCATCAAAAAGTCTACAAATAATAAGTGCTGGAGAGGGTATGGAGAAAAAGGAACCCTCCTACACTGTTGGTGGGAATGTAAATTGGTGCAGGCACTATGGAGAACAACGGTATGGAGGTTCCTTGAAAAACTAAAAACAGAGTTACCATATGATCCAATGATCCCACTCCTGGGCATATATTTGGAGAAAACCATAATTCAAAACGATACATACACAGCAGCACTATTTACAATAGCCAAGACACGGAAGCCATCTAAGTGTCCATCGACAAATGAATGGATAAAGAAGATGTGGGGGGTGTGTGTGTACACACACACACACACACACACACACACACACAATGGAATATTACTCAGCCATTAAAAAGAATGAAATAATGTCATATTCAGTGACATGGATGGACCTGGAGATTATCATACTAAGTAAAGTCAGACAGAGAAAGATAAATATCATATGATATCACTTATATGCACATCTTAAAAAAAAAGATACAAGTGAACTTATTTATAAAAGAGAAATAGACTCACAGACATAGAAAACAAACTTATGGTTACCAAAGGGGAAAGGTGAGGGGAGGAATAAATTAGGAGTTTAGGATTAACATATACAGACTACTGTATACAAAATAAACAACAAGGACCTACTGTACAGTGCAAGGAACTATACTCAGTACCTTGTAATAACCTACAAGGGAAAAGAATTTGAAAAAGAATATATATATATATATATATATATATATATATATATATATATATATATATAAAACCGAATCACTGTGCTATACACCTAAAACTTACACAACGTTGCAAATCAACTATATTTCACTCTTTTTAAAAAGGCTTTATGCTACCTAAAAAAAAATTACTCAAAACCCAAGAAGTTCCATCTACAATCTGCCCATAGACTAGTCACGAGCCTTTCAGAGGGCTGTTCTTACCAAATGGAGCAGTTGCAGTCTCTTCTCTTGGTCCCTGGTCTACTTATTTGTTAAACAAGGGAAGTGAAAGTTGGGGACAACCTGCAACATCACCTCAGAACTTGTCAAAAAAAAAAAAAAGTGAAGATCCCCAAGCTCTGTGGCATACCTAGGGAGACAGACTCTCTGGGGATGGTTCCCTGGAATCTGAATATTTAACAAGCACCCCAGATGATTTGAAAAGGGCACACTAGAATCCAAAATAATCAGTGAACCAAGTGACTGCTGGGTATTTCCCAGTTCTATTACTATGGCTATTGGTGATGGCTTTGGCAAGGGAATCAACCCATGTCATTGCTGTGGGCTTTTCCTACTCGTGCAAAGGACTAGGCAGCCCTGATCCATAGTGTTTTCACCAAAGGGCACATAACATGAGAGGACACACTTTCAGGGCACAGGTTTATAATTCTGATACCTTAGCCAATTTGCTTGTAAGTCCTTTTCTACACTTCCAATGTTTCTTGCTCATTTTGAACCTGGTGCCACTTCGGGAAAAGGTCCTGCTACCTACGTGCTTCTCAGAACCCACATGGGAAATGGCTCTTATTAGCCTTTGTTGCCAGTGACTTGGAAGTAAGTTGAAAAATCACTTTTAAATAATTCACTTGCCCTTTGCAAGGTGATCAAGAGAGTCATTTTGGCATTTCCTTAACTGGCCACTGGATTCCCTTCATGGCATTTTAAGAACCCAAATTTCAGGCAGTCTGTCACTAAACAGCTGCTTTCACTGCCTTCCTAAACGTCTTACAGGGTGGTTTCCACGCCTCAGAAATCTGACATTTAGAAGCAAACACCTGCCTTTCACCTACTCAACTCACCAGCCACATTCCCCAAGTCACTTAGCCATTCGCTCAGACGCAAATCCCTGAATTCGGTGGATTTAATCTAAGGCAGTGACTGGAATCAGCCTCTTATCAGGGACGGAGGTGTTTAGGGAAAGATTAGAAGGAATGAAGTGACTAAGGGGTCAAATATCCTACAGTTGGAGTTGAATAAATGGCCACTCATTTCAAAGCTTTGGATTTTGAAAGAAAACAGCTTAGGGCTATAGAGGCAAATGGGGAGGTGACACCCAACACCATCCAGGATATGCGTATTCTGTCTGCTTTATTTAAATAGAAAAAGACATAAGTGCATTTATAAGGATCGCTTTAGCTTTTCTCTTTATCAGCTTCTTCCATCTTACCTCCATTACAGCTCTGACAGAATAATTAATTTCAGTCACTCAATCATTTAACAAAAACTTGCAGGTGACCTCAACATGCCATATGAGCCACAGAGAACTAGTCACAACAGCAGTCTTCAAATTCCCTTGGAAAGGAAAATTAAGCCTGCTATGTGTGGCTTGGGGCAACCTAAGCCGTAAATCTCTCTTTTCTGATCTCTTCATAGAGATGAAAGAGCAAAGCCGCTCTGGGTTACATACAACAATTATGTGTTCACCAAACTCAGGGAATCGGCTTTCAGACAGCCCTAATCATTACCAATTAACCACGTCTGCTGACATCCTGTACGAACTGCCTCAGTGCTGCTGAATACCGGGCCCTCCCTTCAGGCAGCCAGTCTCTTACTTTACAGCATATGTGTTTTAGAAAGCCTATTAATGTTTGTTGACAATTCCAAATAGAGGTCACCTGTTGTCATGGTGCAAAATACCCTCTTTCCCCCCTCTGAATGCCAGGCAGGGAGGGCAGCTTTGTTAGCAACACTTCAATGCATTTCTATATTGCCACCAACATTCAGATCTGATGAAAAGAGATTTAGGGTCTCCCAACTCGTCAGTGGCAATTCCCACCTGCTACCGCACACCCATTTGGGACTGAAAGGAGTCTCTTCCTTGGATAATAAACTTGACAGAATGTGTTCAGGCCCCAGGCCTCCAGAGGAAGATGTCTAGTCACGGGCAGCCGAATTGTAACAGGAAGATTTATCAAAATCGTCAGAAATGTAAATCTGGAAACAGGATTTCATTCCACTGGCTGCAAAGTGGCCTTTTTCCACTTAAATCAACCCCACTTAGGGCCTAAGCCCTCAGAATAGAGAACTTACATTTAGGGATTCTATTAACAATTTGCACAGAAGTCTTTTTCCATACTTCCGATGTGTTCTTGCCCGTTTGAAAATGGTGCCACTTCGGTAAGATCCAAGTGGAGACTGAAAAAGGTTTTAATTATTAAATCCAGTAATTATTTAATTCAATTTAATTCCTCCAGTTTGTGCCAAGGAAAGAGAAACATCATCCTGTAAAATGTCAAATTTGAATTGTAAGCATTTGGACTAGAATCTCTATGTTACCTTAAGCCTGTGAGAGTTTCAACAAAATTGCATTCTCCTTGAGGGCAAAGCTATACTATTAGAAGAAAGCCCCACAATATCTGTGAGAGCAGTCTGCCAAGGAGGAACTCCATGCAGGGTTATTGTGATGAGCAGCCTGTGCTCACTTCACCCTCTAGCATCATAAAATCACAATGTGCTGCATGCAAGGTAGGGTTCCAGCACCCTCCCTCAGCAGTGGGTCGGAGATAAGGTCAGAAGTGCTTAGAAGGACAGCCAGCTGGACAAGCCTGTGGTCCCTCCCTCGCAGTTGTTAGTTATCTGAGAGCATCTCGCGCCCAGGGCCCAGGCTCGCAAACTGTGCACTGAGGCACGCTGGGGCACTGCAGCAAACTCAGAGGGGCAGTGTGGGGTACTCACATTAAAATGAATTTAAATTAATTTAGGTTTAAGTTGACTTTAATTTTTGAATATTTTAAAATTTTGAGGAAAGCAAAGCAATACTCAACAGCTCTCAAATACCTTGCAAACTACTAGCTCAAGGTGGTCCTCAGCTTCAACATTAAATCACACTACATTCTTTTGATCATGTCCTATTTCTGTGAAACTTTCAGCAGTTGCTTGATAAAAAGTTGCATGAAAATCAGTGTGGAAAAGGACATGAGGGTGGCAGTGTACAACCTGATTTCGAGATTTGAGTTCTGCAGTGCCCAACAGGTGCACACATCCCATTGGTAGTGACTGTGGTTATTTAAAAATAAATATAAAATATTTTTTCTATTTATGTGTATTTTTCCCAAATGGTCACCAAGTTGTTAGGACATAAATACTTACTAACTTATTTGGATCCATCTAACTACTTAATAAACAGAACTCTGTGTGTGTGTGTGTGTGTGTGTGTGTATGCACACCTAGAGGCATCGTGAAAAAGTTACTGAGACACAAAGGGTGCCATGAACTGAGAAAGGTTGGGAACCATCCTTCTCCTCTTGGCTCTGAACACGTCCTTTTCTTTCTTTATTCTTTGCGACAAGCTTCGGTCACAGAATTCTGGCCTTGGAGCCTCAGGAAGCTCCTTACAAATACAGATAAAGCCTATTGCTCCGTCCACTCATCCTCCCTGGAGGAGCCTGAAGAGAACTTGAAAATGAACATACAAATCTACACATGGCCCACAATAGAGTGCTAATAAGCTCCCTCCATCTTCTTGGTTGCAGGCACACTTTGGAAGTGTTAGTCCATCAGGTGAACGTGGGCTGCCACATGTAGACACAGTCCACCATCTGGGATGGAGAGGCCCCACAAGAGGGAATTAGCTAACCCCAGTCAAGCCATAAGGAAATACAGACCCATCACCTCGAGCACGGCCATACTGCCACCATCACCACCGGAAGGGTCTAATAAAGATCCATTTCTCTGGGTGGTGTTTTTCTCACCGACACCTCATTACCCCTGCGTGCTGGCCAGTGCTTGACCTACTTTCTTGGAGTAGAGGACAGAAACAAATTACCAGGCTTTTCAAGAAACACAATGCACAGTACATAAATTCCCTTCAACTACAGAGTGCTATCATAACCCACGCCAGGAGAGGAAGCAATCTAATTTCAATCTGTAATCAGAACCAAATATAAGAATCAATGCAGCAACCCCTCTGCAGCTATATGAAGGGGTTTCCGGCTGACCTCCGAATCTCTGCCCAGGAAATGAAAGCAGACAACTGACAGATAACTTAATGGAAAAGCCAGTAAGGGCAACAGAAAGCCAGTCAGGTTGTAATAACACCTGAGAGTTACCTAGGGTCCCTGGCAGGGTCCTGTTTGCCGCTCCAAACTGCTGCTACCTCAGTTGCCATTAACCACTTCTAATGCTGCAATGAATCAGCCTAGGTGCCTGGGAACTAGGAAAAATGACACCCTCATTTTCTTGCAAATGTAGATTGCAAACCCCAGGACAGAAATAAGGAAAATTGAATGCCTTTCTCTGGGCTGCTAAAAATGAAGGGAGCTTCAAGTCTTTGGTGGCCATCCTTCCTGGGACAAAATGGTTCCCTGGCCTCACCACACAGTCACCCAGAGGACACAGAGGTAAAATCTGCCTTCTATAACGTCTCTTGGCAGGTTCGTGTCCCTCTTCCCTTCCCTATCCCTCTCCCCATCCCAGCTACCAGACTGAAATAACATTTATTGAGTCCAAGCACATGGAACAAGGCATATTCCCAGAATTGCTTTATTTGATCTTAGTAACTCCATGAGGTATGGAGATAATCCCCATTTTACTGATGAGGAAATTGAAGCTCAAAATGGTTATGGGATGTGCTCGAAGCTACACAGCTGGTTGACTTGCAGAGTTAGAACTGAAATCCACTCCAACCCTAGTCTCTTGTCCTTTGCTGCCCTAGTTAACTAGAGGAATTGTCCTGGTGCCTGACATGACCAGGAAAGCAGCAACAGGCCCACTGTCTTATAAAATGTCTTCATGTGAAGTTAAAACAGGTGTCTCTGACAAGACTCATTTGATATGCAGAGAAATTTTCTTAATATGTTTAATATACAATGATTTTGTTCGAACTGGGTACTGTCATCCGCCTAGAGATCATCATTATAAATGTACGAACCTACCGTCGCCATGATGTGCGCACTGTCCTTCTAGATGTTGCACCATCATGTAGTGTACAACCTGCCACACCTTCCCTCATGACCCTGGGTGGGCTAGGCTTAAAGGAGGGGAACATTTTATGCCTAATCATTCTGGGAAAGGCAGGAAGAATAGTGAAAAATGCAGAGTCTTTAACATGATAGGCAGTTGGTAAATAAGCATTAAATTAAATGGAACCCAAATGCCTATCTTCAAGGAATCAAAACTAACATATAAGCAGAAAAACACTCTTATAAGAACAACTGTAAAAGCCAAATGGTGATCAATAGGGCATAAACTCAATTCCGGGAGCTGAAACTCGATTAAGAGTAGAGATCAAATCATAAAACCAACAGACAGACAGACAGCATCCTTGACTAGTGGCTACGTATTAGCTAGAATGCAAGGTCCATGAAAGCAGGGACTGAGTCTGTCTTGTTCACTGCTTTATTCCCAGGCTTTAACATGGTGCCTTCCATGCAGGAGGTGCCCAAGAAGCGTGTACTAGGGGAACATTTGGGGCCTCTGTGTTCCCTGGATGCTGGTTAGCGTAATGGCTCAAGGAAAAGGGACTGGATGCCTGCTCTGTGCCAGGTTATCAGCTGGTCCTGAACTACAAGAGCTGCAGGGCCTCTCAACAAAGGAAAACCAATGCCACCAGGACAGCCTAGGCTCAAGGTGCTCACGAGGACCAGAGCATCTCCTAAGCCTTCTTTCCCCATCGCCCAAGAGAAAAGGCGGTGGATAAAAATTCACGTGACATGTTACTCACATCGCCCTGAAAAGTCACTTTTGACAGAACAGAAATATACTTCGGCTCCGGCTTAAGGTTACTCCTCTGCCTTTTCCTTCTAGGCTGGTGCTGCCCTTGGGGTAGGGGCTAATCTGCCAGCTTCTTGGGGCTCTGAGGCTAAACAGAGCACTTCTGCTTTCCAGGACCCTCATCTGGCACATTACTGTGAATGGCACATTCACGAAATAAATAAAAAATAAACAAACTGTCCAAGATTCCACTATTAACATTCCACACCTCAGGCTAAATGTTAGTGCCATCTTATCAGGCTCAGATTGGAATGCGTAAATGGAAAAAAAATCCTTCCAGCTAATGGCCGTATTAAGACGTGCCATTTAATCAAATGTTGCATTATCTGGAGTTATTTTTAACAGATGCACATTGGATTAATAAAAACTACACAAAACTTGAGCTTAAACAAGAGGCTTTGCTAAGTTGACAGTAAGGCCCACTTTAATATAGAGTCATATTAAACAGAAGCCTTTGATATTAGTGAAACCCAGAGAGATCTCAAATTTCTGGCAGTCAAACAGCAGCAAGCCATATTTTATTGTTGAATTTTTTTTTAAATGTACTTTGAGCAAATTGTGTACTTAGAAAATTAATTGAAAACACAGCTTTGGTTCTTACCAGACCCATTTCAAAACATCTGAAGGATGCCTGGATAACAATGTGCCCAGATAAGAATCCAGTCTGGGTCCCCAACAGAGGGACAAAAGGACACTGGGACTTTCACATATTCGTGGTATAAATATGCTAAGAATCAACAGGTATTCACTATGGCTGATAGAAAAGAAGGGAGGATGAGGAAAGGTAGTTTCTTACGGACCAAGAAGAGATATTACAGTCACAACAACGATATCCGTGCGTAGCTTTGCAGTATATGAAATATTCTCAAACCACCAAACCAAACCATTTTGTCCGGTCCTTAGAAGCTCTTTGAGTGAAACACAAAGTATTATGATCCACAGCTTTAGAGACAAATTTCAGTGGCTTTCCCAGTATCTCCCAAATGGTAAATGGGAAAGACCAGATAATAACTCAGCTCTTCTGCTTCCAAATCCCTGTGTGGTCTCCTGGGAAAACTTCTGTCCTAACCCCAGCGGGAAGTTTAGCCATGAAGCCTTGTGAATTCCACGAGGAAACTCCAGAACAGGCTGCTATCTGGATGCATAGAAGAGGTTGCTAACATCCTCTCATCCTAACGGAGTAACTCATCACTGACCCTCACCCATTTTGTTTGTGCCTATAGAGACACATTAGAAGGGCTATTTTTTGAATACACAAGACACACAAAGCCAATATCTTAAAGAAGGCCATTTAATCCATTATCTTACCATGACTGCATTATACTTACACAAAAGTTCCTCTCCAGTCTCCTAAGAGCACATTTAACACATTGCCATTTTACTACTGCCAACCCTGAAAAGTTTTGATTCAGCATTTGCAACCCATCTCTTATGACAAGCTGCCAATGTGTAGATTAGTCCCAAGAATTAACAGGATTCAGAGAGTGCACATCACTCAGTTTCAGCCAATTAAATGAGCACCACGCATCACTAATTCTTTCTTATTTGGTTCATTAGTACACATACTGGGAAGCTGAGAAGGAGAAACCTGGTGGGAATATTAAAGGAGGGAATAGGTTCCTATCTTGAGAATTGCAATGCATTGACCTGAGAACTGGCCACAGGGGAAGATTTAGTGGTGGAACAGTGCAATCTCTATACCGAGAGCCACCCTTCCAGCATCTTCACTCTCTTCTTCCACAACTCCTCACAGAACCTTACATTTCCCTCTCATTTTCCCAGACTTTCAAAATACTTCCATGAAAGCTACAGGAAAGTCATGAGATGTCACTTCGTTTTAACAGAAGAGCTACTGTGTCTGATACATTTTATCTCCTCCTCTGTTGAGTGGAATTGATCACTGCTTGTCCCAATTTCTGTTGACCAGACTAGCGAATCAAGACCTACTGCTTCAGTCCTAAGGACAGTCAATTCAATATGAAAAAGATGTAATTTGCTTCTTTATTCAAATGAGAGTTTCACAAATGTAGCATATTTAGACCTCCTCGTGCACCCATGTGGGTCTTTGTCCATTTACTGCCATCACAGGCATTTATAAATGTAAATCTGGCCTATCTCACTCTCCTTCCAGTAGTGGTCTAGGTCCTGTGTGTGAGGTGGATTTCAGTTTTCTGAATTTAAAAGTGCCATCTAGATGCAAATAAACTATGCCTTTTTCTTTGAAATTTATAGAGGTCTTTTTCTCTCAAAAGGTGGGTCAAAGTGCATCAAGTTAATCTTGCCAGTCAACTAGTGTAAATGTCTAGGCCTCTCCACATCTGATAATCTGCATTGTAAAATATCTCATTAACTGTACTGCAATCCATTTGAAATATTATTTTTGATGAGAGGGCCATGGAAAAAAATCAAGATAATGCCAGCCTGTTGTGGCCTTTGTTCCTTGGGAACAGACTGTTATAACAAGAACAATTTCTGTATTTTCAAAAATTAGTGCTACTTGAGCTGATGCAAGTATAAGGCACACAACAGAGCATGATGACAAGTTGGCTTTGTGAAGAAAGTTGGGGGCCTATCTCCATGGAGAGTGTCTGCAAGAAAAATGAGAGGGAGTTCCTGCCTCAAGATGGGCAGACTGTCCTCTTCTGGGTCCATGCTCTCCTCTTGTGCCTTTAAATCCATGTAGAATCTGGGCCATGGGTTCCAGTGTCTGACTAGGAGGAAAGGCGGAGCCACAATGCCCCAGTTGACATATTTTGTAACTGGCTTGCCCTTCTTGAGTTCAGCTTTGACTAAGCTTGGTGCTGATCATCACTCTCTTCTGGGACTGCCACATACCCATCCTCCTCCTCTCCTGCCAGCCTCTCCTATCTGGCTTCACTCTTGAGAATGTGTGCAGCACATTCTCTGTTTGGACACTTAGTTTTGCTTTCCTTCCACATTTCTTTCCTGCTTTAATTAACACAAGAGCCCAAATGACTCCCTTAGAGAGATTTGTCCTCTTCCCTCCTGGCACATCAGATAATTTCCGAGTAGCCTGTTTACAGTGTGCCAGCTTCACACTATAAAATCGGGCAGAAATAAGGGAACTCGAAATCAGGATTTTCTATTGGTCAAGATAGGCCACACCGTGAACAATATGTTTTCCAGCTTCTTCATACTGGGCACCAGTGGTGATGGTCCAGCTACAACTTGGCTATCATTCATTGGTGCCTATTGGGTGTCCACACCATGCTAAGCATTTTACAGTGCTTCATTTACTTCTTAGAACAACAGTCAAAGGTAGGTATTGTTTGACTCAAGTTATAGATGAGAAAATGGTCTCAGAGAAGTCAAGCATCTTCCACATTCTACCAAGGAGCATAAAACGTGCTGTGGAGAAAGGTTAGGTTTCATTCCTGCCATCCTAAGATGCAGCCCCACCTAATAAAAGTGACAAAGGGCTTACCAGTCCCAAGAAGGAGGCTAATTATGTGATTCTCAATTTCTGGGCAACTGTCACCATGACCTGATTTAGTCACAAAGTTCTCCAACGAGAAGAATTAAGATGTCTTCGTCTGTTCCTACAACTTCTTACCTCCCTGTTTGTGTGAATATGGTAGGCACTCAATAAACAGTTCTCATTTATTGACTATTTCTATCGGCAGGAAAGATTAGAAGGAGTTTCTTATCTCTGGCCTCTAGCCTGATCTCAGGTCCTACGTCCTGGATCCCTGTACTCACGGGCACACAAACTCTCCTGCCATCCCCAGCAACACTCTTCATTCTTCAAGGATAGGCATTTCGCTTCTCCAAATGAGTTTACTCTTCCCGTTCAGATTTACAAGCCAACAAATAACACTCGAGGGAAAGAAATTATGTCAATGTTTTTCCATTCTCACGAGCAAATCAGATGGGATGCTGATGGTTAAGTTAGCAAACACGGTCGGTGCCTTGAGGAGGAAATCAGGAAATGTTGAGGATGAGCAAAACATATTAAAGCCAGCAGAGATCCTGGGGCCGAGCACAAACAAAGCCACTGACAGAGTCAGTCCCCTTGGAGCATGTACTGAATGACTCGAGGAGGATGAGCCCAAGGCTTTGGGTTGCACATCACCAACGTGGAAGAGGTCAGTGGGTCCTCGAGAAATGTATACGAAAAAAATGTATCCGAAAAGGGAAAAGAGACGGTGCACACCTAAACCTGGGAACAGCCTCCTCCCATGGGCTAGGGATCAGGGTCCATCCTAGAAGGGAGCACAGCAGGGAACAGCAAGGATTCAAAGGGGAAGACACTTCAGGGGGACTAACAATGACATTCTTAAGGCGACTACAGAGGGTCACTGACCCAACCTGTCGGGGTTATCCCTGAGGCCTCCTGGCGTCCTGACACACTGCCTACCGCCCATCCCCCACCCCTGAACTCAGAGGCAGGAGACTCCAGTGTGGGTTGATGAGGACAGGGAAAGCTTTCCAGAAGAAATAGGTTCAAGCCTCAGAGATTTCAAATAAGATATGTAGTCCTGATTCTGGGCCTTAAAGGATAGCCAGGTTAGTGAGATGGAGAGATAAAGGTCACGCCAGACCAGTCTGGGGATCAGGCCTTCTGATGCCTTAGATCCTCTTTTTGGTGGCCCTTAAGTTTCAGAGGTAACTATAAAGGTCTCTTTAAATAGTCCCTTCCAGTGTCCTTGGCTCTCTCAGCCTGGTCTCTGCTGGGCTCATAGGAATCTTTCAATCCTAGGAATGATTTGCCACATTTACACTAATGGTAAGTATCCCAGCCATGGGTGCCACTGTTTTTTTTTCCCCCTCTATCATCAGGTTTACCCTAAAATAAACTAACACATCTCTACTTTTACCCTAAAAAATATCCACAGAGCAGCCCCTCTTTTCAAAGCTACTCCCCCTGGGCCCTACAACAGCTAAAGCTAAATGACCCCAAGGTCCATGGTAGACCTAGAATAATAAATTGCTCAGCAGATGATTTGCTTTGACCAGAAACTGACACGTGAAGGGTCTAGCTTAATTCTACTGCCTTGTGGTATTTGATGGGGACTCTCGGGGATTCTGATGGGAACCTTGATCATTAACCTTAGCTTTGAAAAGAATATTCCCAGCATGGAAACCCTCTTGAACATGTTTTTTAGTGGACAGTCCTTTCCTCCAAGGCAGCAGGCTCTCTACTCTTTCAGGTATTCCAGATCCTTAATGAAGGCTGACCAACATCTTCCTCATATGGAGTCAAACTTGATCTCCTAGTAACTATTTCATACCCTTTTCCATTACAAAGAATAAATCTCCTTACACCCCTTGGGGTAGCCCTTCAGATATCTGAAGATGGTTTTTATGACTTCTGGATGCATTTTCTTCCTTGCAGCCAAAACACCCCTAAGTTCTTCAAAAGTTCCACATATGACCCCTGATCATCCAGTCACCCTGCTTTAGTGTGTCCCTGCCTTTTTAAACTATTTTCTGCAGACCTGAACAACATACTCCAATTATGGAATTACCCACTGACCTTCTGTGAGATTTCTCTAAGCTTTGGTTTCCTCATCTGCTGAGTCTGACAATTAGGCCGTCCGCTTGCTTTAATAAAGCCCCTGCTAGGTCTAAGATTCTACAAATCCCAGGTCTGAAGACCAGAGAGAACTGGAAATATCCTCTCTACTTCCCAACCCCTTCCTCCTGGATGGCATCCTATTCTCTTTATGCAACCAAAGGCTTCAAAAACATTTTTTAAAATCCATCACCAACTCCATTCTACAACAGTAAACAGCAGTCTTTGGGTTAAATGGAAAGGAAATGGAGAGGGTGGGAACATAAAGGTGGGTTTCAATGAAGTCTTCAATCAGCAGCTCTTGGAAGTCTAATGAAACAACCAGTGACTCTGGAGCCATGCTCAGGGAGTTCTGTCTGGTTTCCAAGAAAGGAGACCAGGCTAGGTTCTCTTGTGGACAGACACCGGTGGACACTATCCCAAGGTTCATTACACCCAGGAACGTATTCCCACAGCACTTGCCACCTGCAGAAAACATCAAGCAGTGCTGGAATGAGGGGCTTCCTCTAAGAGGTGTCACTGGGCATTTCTTGAAGATGAGACAAGTCTCAAGGAACAAGCTGCCACTTGAATAAGTTGCTTTTCTGGATACAGTTGTGATGACAGCTGCAATGCCAAGTTGCCACAGAGGGAAAGCCTGTTTTGTTCTTCTGGTGGGCCAGATCCTTTGAAGTGAGCAAGATGATCCCTTGAGTTTACTACGCAAAGCTGGCCTGAGGCATAACTGTCAAGTAACGGAAGCTTCTTTACTGTCCTCCCGCCTCCACCCCCACCCCAAGTTCACAGGACTCCTCTCTCCCTACTACTATCCAGCACCCTCTGGAATCTCCCTTGGCTACTGATGGCTTTCCTTTCCTTCTCCTCTTGGAATTCACCTTTCCTGAGTCCCCTGCTCTATTCCAGTGGTTTATCTCATGCTTAAGTACTAATGGGTGGAAATGTCCCAGGATTCACTTACCCAATTTTAGCTGGGTACGGTATTTATGAAGCTATAATGGGGACACTGGTGGAAAATTAAGGGCCACAGTAACCAATGAGAGTAAGAATCTGCACCAGGAAGCATTTCTGACCCCCTTCTATCCCTACTGATTCAAACGTAAACAGACAGTCCTCCCCGCGGTCAGTCTGGCTCAACACAAAGTCTTCTGCAAGACACATTACTCACTCAAACCCAGTGAGAACTTTAGAGAATGACTGCCTATATTTCTAATATAGAGTTCTTGAGGGCTGTAAAAATATAGGGTTGCAAGGACCACCATTCCTCTGGGAAGCAGATTGACATTTCATTCAGAAACTTCCATTATGGTTGCTAACAGAACACATCTGCCTAAGCATCTGGTGCTACTAGACCAGTAGCCTTTGGTTAGAGCTAGACAGCCTATGACAAACAGCACAAGTCGGTTAAGCAGTATGGGAAAGTGAAGGGAGCAGAATGCCAACTGGGGGGCTAGATAAAAACAGGAATCCAATGCCAGTTTTTTTTGTTTGTTTCTTTCAAATTTATTTATTATTATTATTATTTTTTGGCTGCGCTGGGTCTTTGTTGCTGCACACGGGCTTTCTCTAGTTGTGGCGAGCGGGGCTGCTCTCTGTGGTGGTGTGCAGGCTTCTTATTGCGGGTGGCTTCTCTTGTTGCAGAGCACGGGCTCCAGGCGTGCGGGCTAAAGTAGTTGTGGCAGGCAGGCTCAGTAGTTGTGGCACATGGGCTCAGTAGTTGTGGCCTGCGGGCTCCAGAGCACAGGCTCAGCAGTTGTGGCGCACGGGCTTCGTTGCTCCACGGCATGTGGGACCTTCCCGGACCAGGGCTCGCTCGAACCCATGTCCCCTGCATTGGCAGGAGGATTCTTAACCACTGTGCCACCAGAGAAGCCCCAATGCCAGTTTTATCACCATCTGCCAAACTTTAGCCAACTTACTTCATTTGGTTTCCTCATCTGGAAAATGTTGATATCATCTCCATCAAATGTTTTTTATGTGAACATGAAGTTAAATCAGATGGCAGGCATTTGACAAATGCTGGTTTCCTTTCCTTATCCCCTCATCCTCACTGATATAGGCCTTATTACTTGTGAAACTGGGCACTCTCTCAATTGTCTTTACATTTGCAAAAGGGGCAAAGGGTTACACATCCTCCCAATACAAAATATGAGAGAATAGGAAGAATGTTTAACCTACTTAGAAAAATGAGCCACTTTCAAATAGTTGAACTTCTGTTTACTACAGAAAGATATCTGACATAACTTTGTTAGCTTTGTTAGCTGACAAAACTTTGGATTAATGGATTTACCATTACTGAAACTGACACAATTATATTTCCTTTTAAGTAATCTATAATTTAGAGTGTTTTTTTAAATCAACTCAGACTGGTTTACTCACAATTAGTGGAAAATAGTTGGCTTTTTTTGTAGTCTTCCAAAACAAGAGATTGGACATAAAATCTAAAACCTCTGCTAACTTGACCTGGGCAAGCCACTTTCTGGGATTTGAAATGCTGGCATGTGATATATACTTTCAAGATGATAACAGCTGCTAGGAAATGTACTTGGCAGGTAGAGAAATTCTTCTCCAATTAAAAAGGCTGCCGCTGAGATGGGCACACTGCATGACTGTGAAGTCTCCCACCCACTATAAGGAGTCTCATTCATAACCTTCAACAGGCTGTGCTTTTCCCCATGACCTCCCAGAGTTCAATAGAAACATAAGCCTTTGGGTGTCCAGGCCCTGGGCTCCGGAAGATCCTATTGGAAAACCACCCTCAATATATAAACTAGACTTTCAGAGGTCTGAAATGGTGCCACTAAATGGATGGCAATGGAAGAAACACATATTGTGTGAATTATTGGGAAGGAGGTACCTCAGCATCGCTTTGATACAACTGCACACTACCTATAACCCCTCTTGGGTTACAGTCAGCCCAGCAATTTATTATGTTAAGAGAATGCGTGCCTGTGATTTTATCTGTAGCCTCTGCGCTTACACTGGTTGTGTGCGCCCCCAAGCAGTGTCAGGTCCTAAGCAGTCCTCCACAACTTCTGGAGTTGAAGCTGCCCTTCTGTTGTTATCAGTTTTCATTACCGCCCTCTGATCTCATCCCTTCTTGGTACACACCACTTCATCACCTTTATTTTCTGTCATAATTGCATGTGAGAGATTTCCCTTTTGATAGACGCTGGATGCCAAGCTGGTACAGCAGAGAGTGTTGAAAAGTGTCATGTGACCTGCTGGCTTGAGAAGGAAGCCCATACACCTGTGGAAGACAAATGATTTTTCAGAAAGATGACAGATCTATCATCTGTCCACAGGATATGAGCTGTTCTGTCTGCTTAATAGCAAGAGGCTATGAATGGCAAAATAGGAAGTGCTGAAAGAAATTGGTAGCACACAGCACACCGTCTAGCAGGCCTCCCCCCACCAGGATTGTTCTCAGCGGGTGGAAATCTGCACAGTGCTTGTCACCGCGGCAAGCAGAGTGGCTAGCCGCGGCCCTGTTTCTGCTCCCTGTCACACTGTCATTCAGGTGCCATCACCTGCCGACGGGGCCAGCTGGTTCTCAATGATAGCCCAGGTCACCATTCACACCGCATCCATCATCGTTCAGGATGATCCAACACCGACCAGGCATGTCTTTAACCAAAATATCCCTGTCTCCAAGAGAGATTGTTGTCAGGGCCTGCCCTGCTCCTGGCCTCCCACAGTTCGTTCCCCAGGTGCAGCTATTCACCTCTCCCTCTTCTGTCAAGGCCAGGAGGGTCTGTCTTCAACTGGAGGCTGAGCAAACTCAAGGGCTCCATGACTGTTACCTGTGGTCCCCACCTCGTTTGTGAATCTCCCTTGCCAGGTTCATTTCTTACTAGGATTTCAAAGCCTTAGCTGACTGGTCAACGACAACAGTGGCAATAGCAGTGGTCAAAGAAACAAAAATAACTTTAATAATAATAACTAATGCTTACAGAACACTTATTGTCTGCAGGGCACTGTTCCAAGAACTATACATGTATTAATTCAAAGGAACCTCCCAACAACTCTTTGAGATAGTACTGTGAGTCTATTTCAAAGACTAGGAAATTAGGCAAGAGCCCACAAAGAGGCATGTCACAGAGCTGGGGCTAGAATCCAAGTTGTCTTCATCCAGAACCATAACTCTTAACCATCGTGGTACAGTGTCTCAAAAAAATGAACTATCTCCCCAACCACACGTACTGTGTGCTTGCTATGGGCGAAGTGCTTTACGTATTTTACTTCTAAGCCTTAGAACAACCTTAACCCTCATGATATCTCTAGAGCGCAGAGATACTAAGTAATGGTGCAGTCTGGATTTGAACCAAGGGTCTCCAAAACCCATGCTCCCTTCACGAGCCCCAAATCTCAGACACTGGCTGAGGGATGATGGGTGCTAGAATGTTGCTATCCTGCTACCCTACAGTTAAAAGTTTAGGCCCTGAGAACAGGTTCATTCTGCTTAGACCATTAGCAGGTCCCCAAGGACTTGAGGTCTTTCCCCGTCCATCACAGCGAGAAGGAACGTTCAGTGCTCTTCAAGCATGAGAACAAGATAGAGAACAAAAAGTTCTCCTTTTATTGAAGGATCCCTGCCCACATTGAGAATGTTAAAACAACTCTGCATTCCAAAAAGTAACCTCACTTGGTCATGATGCATTATTATTCATTCTATGTATTGTTGGATTTGATTTACAAAAATTTTTGAAGAATTTTTGTACCTTTGTTTGTGAGGGCCCAGACTTTTCTCATAATATTTTGTTCTGGTTTTGGTATCAGCATGATGCTGATTATTAACACACGAATAGAAAAGTGTTTGCTCCTCTTCAATTTTCTAGAAACGTTTTTAAGGAATTGGCATTAGTTCTCCATTAAATGTTTAATGGAATTCACCAGTGAAGTTATCTTAGATCTGGAGTTTTCTTTGTGGGAAAGGTCCTTAACTACAAATTCAATTTTTAAAAAATATGGCTATTCAGTTTATGTCTTCTTGAGAGAGCTTCAGGAGTTTGTGCCTTTGAAGGAATTTGTCCCTTTCATCCAAGTTATCAAGTTTATTGGCATAAAGTTGTTCCTAATATTTCCTAATTACATTTTAACACTAGTCATATTTCCTTTTTCATTTCCAATGTTGATAATCAGAGCCTTCTTTCTTATTTTCTTAATAAGTCTGGCTAGATGTTCATTGATTTTATTAATCTTCTCAAGAAAAACAAGCCTCTGTTTTCACTGATTTTTCTCTTTTGCTTTCCTCTTTTCTATTTCATTGATTACTGCATGTGCCTTTATTACTTTCTTTCTCCTGATAACTTTGGAACTGTAATTCAGGCATATTAGTCTGCTTGAAGTTGTTCCATAGCTCAAGGTTTCTATGTCCATTTTCTTCAGTGATTTTTCTTTCTGTGTTTCATTCTGAATAGTTTCTATTGTTATATTGTCAGGTTCTCTAATGCTTTCTTCTGCTATTGTCTGCTCTGCTGTTAATCTTACCCAATGTATTTTTCACTTTGTCATTGCATTTTCACCTCGAGGAGTTTGCTTCGGGTATTATTTCCTATCTTCTATATCACGTCTTAGGGTGCTCATGCTTTCCTTTACCTCATTAGGAACATCGAACACAGCTATAACTATTTTAATACCATTGTTTGCTAATTATATCACCTATGTCTGTTTCTATCAGTAGGTTTTTCTCCTCATTAGGGGTCATATTTCCCATATTTCACTGGATGCCAGACATTGTAAAGTTGATCTTGCTGGGGGCTGGATATTTTTGTGTTATTCTTGAGCTCCCCCCTCTCTCTTCCCATGGGACACAGTCACTTGTAAACAGTTTGGTCCTTTTGAGGCTTGCTTTCAAGTTATATTGGATGGGACCAGAGCCGACTTTAATTCTGTCCTACTACTCAGGCAATACCTTCCTGAGTACTCTACTGGGTGCCCTGTATATTATGATTTTTCTACTCTAGTTACTGGGAAGAGCACTACATCAGGTCCTGTGAGAGCTCCAAGGGCTGCCTTGCCTATTCTTTTCCTGTGGTCCTTTCCCGAACTTCCAGTAGTTTCTGCACACCATGCTTTGATCCGTTAAGTACTCAGCTGCAACCAGGAGAGGAATCCTTTGTAAAAATCTCTAGAGCTTCCTCTCTGTGCAGCTCTCTCCTCTCCATCAACTCTCTTCTTTCTCCTATTCTTCTCTGAGGATTCTGGCCACTTTGGTCTCCTCTAATTCTCAACTGTCTTCTTAACACAGGAAGACTAGCAGCTTCTGTTTGAGTTTGCCCTCCCTGTGCTCCAGCTTGGATCCACTCTCTAGACAGCAGGCTGGGGCAAGTGTAGGGCTCACCCTGATTGTTCTTTCTCATGGGAAGCAATGTTCTGATTGTTCAAAGTTTGCCATTTGTTGTTACACATATTGTATGAGTTTTTAAATTCTATAGGGCAGGAGGGTGGATCTAGTCCCTGTTACTATTCCATGGCCACCAACAGACATGTTACTACCCACTTTTGAAAATATACTTACTAAGGAGACTTTGGCACCACACCCTAAAGGCAAGCGCCTCCTTGAAGGATCATGCACTGGCTCCAGGACTCACTGCTTGTGGTTACATTTCAAATTCTTCCCCTTCATTTTTTCCACTCGCTGATTAGTTTGGAAGTGACGGTCAGAGCACTGGGCAGTGGGGAGGGATGATCATGAGTTTGGCAAGCTTCCTATTAACTCTAGCCTAACCACCTAAAGGAAGCAGGAGGAGCAGGGTCTCTTTCCTTTCTCTTTCTGAAAGGCCCAAAGACAGTGTCATCTAAAGGGCAAGGACAACATGAAGGTCAGGCTACTTTGAATATTAATTTCTTATCAGATATATGGCTTGCAAATGTTTTCTCCCATTCCATAGGTTGCTTTTTCATTTTGTAGTTTCTTTTTAGTTTGATATAGTCTTACTTGCTTATTTTTGCTTTGCTTGCTTGGGCTTTTGGTGTCATATCTAAAAAATCATTGCCAAGACTGGTGTCATATCTAAAAAATCATTGCCAAGAGTGGTATCAAGGAGCTTGTTCCCTGTTTTCTTCTAGGATTTTTATTGTTTTGGGTTGTATGCTCAAGTCTCTAATCCATCTTCAGTTAATTTTTGTTTTATTGGAGTACAGTTGCTTTACAATATTGTGTTAGTTTATACTGTACAGCAAAGTGAATCAGCTATATGTATATATATATATATCCCCTCTTTTTTGGATTTCCTTCTCATTTAGGTTACCACAGAGCATTGAGTAGAGTTCCCTGTGCTGTACAGTAGGTTCTCATTAGTTATCTGTTTTATACATAGTATCAATAGTGTATATATACCAATCCCAATCTCCCAACTCATCCCCCTACCTTTCCCCCATGGTATCCATATGATTGTTCTCTATGCCTGTGTCTCTGTTTCTGCTTTGTAAATAAGATTGTCTATACGAATTTTTTTCAGATTCCTATGCAATATTTGTTTTTCTCTTTCTGACTTACTTTACTCTGTATGACAGTCTCTAGGTCTATCCATGTCTCTACAGATGACCCAATTTCATTCCTTTTTATGGCTGAGTAATATTCCATTGTCTATATGTATCACATATTCTTTATCCATTCCTTATCTTCAGTTAATTTTTGTTAATGGTGTAAGATAAGGGTCCAATTTCATTTTTTCTGCATGTGATTATTTCATTTTTCCAATACCATTTCTTGAAGAGACTATCTTTCCCCATTTGTATTTTTGGCTCCTTTGTCAAATATTAGCTGATTGTACATGTGAATGTTTATTTCTGGTTTCTCAATTCTGTTCCATTGGTCTATGTATCTATTTTTATGCCAGTACCATCTGGTTTTGATAACAATAGCTTTGCACTATAGCTTGAAATCAGGAAGTGTGATGCCTCCAGCTTTGTCCTTTCTCAGAATTGCTTTGGTTATTCGGAGTCTTCTGTGGTTCCATACTAATTTTAGGATTGCCTTCCCTATTTTTGTGGAAAATGCCGTTGGAATATTGATAGACATAGCATGGACATTTAAACAGTGTTAATTCTTCTAATCCATGAATGTGGGGTATCTTTACATTAGTGTCTTTCTTTCATCATAGCCTTTTAAATTTGTGGTATACAGATATTTTACCTCCTTGATTAAATTTATTCCTAAGTATTTTATTATTTTTTGATGCTACTGTAAACAGGATTATTTTCTTTATTTCTTTTACAGATATTTCAGTTAGTGTATAGAAACACAATTGATGTCTGTATGTTGATTTTGTATACTGCAACTTTACTGATTTTATTGATTAGTTCTAACAGTTGTTGGTAGTCTTTAGAATTTTCTACATATAAGAGCATATCATCGGCAAACAAAGACAATTTTACTTCTTCACTTATGACTTGAATGTCTTTGTATTACCTGACCTGATTGTTCTGCCTAAGACTTCCAGTACTATATTGAATAAGAGTAGTGTGAGTGGGCACCCTCATCTTGTTCCTGATCTTAGAGGAAAAGCTTTGAACCTTTTACCATTGAGTATGATGTTAGCTGTAGGTTTGTCATATATGACCTTTATTACGTTGAGGTGTTCCTTCTATACCCAATTTGTTGAGTATGTTTTTTTATCATGAAAGGATGTTATATTTTGTCAAATGTTTTTTCTGCATCTATTGAGATCATCATGTGATTTTTATCTTCCATTCTATTAATGTGGTATATCACAACAAAAAACTCCAAATGATCCAATTTATAACTGGGAAGAGGAACTGAAAAGACATTTTTCCAAAGAAGACACAAATGGCCAAAACGTACATGAAACAAAGCTTAACATCACTAATCATCAGGGAAATGCAAATCAAATCCACAATGACATATCACCTCATGCCTGTTAAAACAGCTATCATTAAAAACACAAAAGATAACAAGTGTTGGTGAGGATATATAAAAAAGTGAACCCTGTGCACTGTTGGTGGGAATGTAAATTGGTTCATCTACTATGGAAAACTGTATGGAGGTTCCTCAAAGAAGTAAAGAGAGAACTACCATATGATCCAGCAATCCCACTCTTGGGTATATATCCAAAGAAAATGAAAACAGGATGTTGAAGAGATATCTTCATTTCCATGTTTACTGCAGCATTAGTCACAATAGCCAAGATAGGGAAACAACCTAAGTATCGATTACAGGTGAATGGATAAAGATAATGTGAGATATATATGTATATATACAAATACATATACATATATATACATATATTATTACACACACACAATGGTATATTATTCAACCACGAGAAAGAAGGAAACCATGCCATTTGCAACAACATGGGTGGAACTTGAGAGCATTATGCTAAGTGAAATAAGCCAAACAGAGAAAGACCAATACAATATGACACCACTTATAAGTTGACTCTAAAAAAGATGAACTCCGAGAAGCAGAAAGTAGAATGGTGGTTACCAGAAAGTGTTGAGTAGGGGAAAGGGGAGGATGTTGGTCAAAGAGTACAAACTTCCAGTTCAAAGACAGATAAGTTCTGGGGATCTAATGTACAGCACTGTGATTATATTTTAAGTTAATGTATTATATACTTGAAAGTTAATAAGAGAGATCTTAAATGTTTTCACCGCAAAAAGGAATAATAATTATGTGACGTGTTGGAGGTGTTACCTAACACTGAGGTGGTCATCATTTTGCAAATCTATCAAATCAACATGTTGTGCACATTAAGCTTATACAGTAAGTCAATTATATCTTAGTAAAGTGAAAAAACTACTCCATTAAACAAAGAAGAAAGAAAGCCAGGCTACAAATTTAGGGACAAATGGTCTTAAAACCAGCTTCTCTCTTTAGGTACAGATGTAGCTGCACAAATCAACACAAACTATTTGCCACCTCACAGGAAGCAAAGGTACTTCTATCAATGAGACAAAACTAAATATTAATCTGGTCTTGAATTTAGTACATACACTAATAATAGCTAATATTTATGTTATGTTTACTAAGTCCCAGGTACTTTTCTAAGCACTTCATGAGTTGTAACTCACTGAATACCAAAAGCACCTGTGAGATTGATTTATAATATTATCTTCACTTTACAGACAGGAGACTGAGGCACGCCCAGAGAAGTAAAGGAACTTGCTCAAGACAGAGCTAGTTAGTAGCGGAAGCAGGAACTAAACTCTAACAGTCTGGCTCATAACCAATGAACCAATGTCCGCTGTGAACAAATTCATATCTCCTAGAGACCAGTCTCAGAGCCCCAACATTCCTGAAGAATCTTCAGGAACTTATTATAACACCCTGGCCTAGACTTGAAGACAGATGTATGGCCATATACTAAGGATGTGCCGGTTTACCAAGGCATTCCTCCACTGTGTGGTAGGTTGGATGAATTAGTTTCAGTTTTCTTCAAATTCAGAGTTTCTCTGAGTCTAAAACACATTGGCCAGCCTGGTCGCTACCTTCCTGGACCCCGTGGTGAGGGGACTGCTCTTACTCTTCTAGCCCCAATCCCCTGCTGAGCTCTGCATAGCAATAAAATGACCTGCAATTTGTAAGAGACCAGAATCAATTGAACAAATGGTTCAAAGTCTGTAGCCCAACTCCCTGATTATTTCACCTTACAGCTTCCTCTCTGAATATCCCCAGGCACAGGTTATATCAAACTTCATTGGAAAAATGGTCATTGTCCAGAGGTGAGGCTGTAACATGGCTTTCAACTGGAAGCATTATTTTTCCATTAGGAGATGACTAAAAATTTGTGGGGTTTTGTTGTTGTTGTTGTTGTTGTTAGTTGTTCCAGTGACTGTGGAGCACTATTTACAGTCAGTGGACAGGAATGGGAGGCTAACCCTCTTACAATGCATGGGCCAGCCTCACTCACTGGAGAATTGTCCCACCAGAAATGACAAGAGTTTCTTCTCTTATTACAAACCATTTGTTGAGTCTACCAGTTCTACTAGTCAAACTGGGCTACAATCTTTTTTCACTAACTTCTAAAACCTTGAGCACTTGAACTTGACCAAACCTTGAGCTTGCTTACTTCCAAGACCCATGAGCCAAGATGACTTTCTGGCTAAGACTAGATCTCCACAGACCATCCACAGAGGTTAAACCATCCTTGCTTCTGAGTCTCCTCAGATGACTGCTGAGGAAAATTCCAATGAAGGCATGGACTTACATCCTTCTTCCTCAGAAATGCTAATCCAGAGCCTCAGGTATTTAATCATCAGTCCTAATACCAGTTTCCTATCTGCTCTAATGGAAGGACTGCTCCAACAGTGGGATAAAGAAGAGAACCTCCAATGGGACAAGCAGCAGGAAAAGCCATTCCCATCGGGAGGGGAAGAACACTTCAGAGGCTCCAAAGACTGTGGCTGAAAGAGGATTAAAGAAATTCCTCTCACAGAATGAATGGATTCAAACATAAATGTCAGTACCTCCTTGAGCTGAATTATTCTGGGAACTGAAAACAGTGAGGAATGGCTAGCTGTAGCAACAAGATCTAGTTTTATGCCAAAGAATCATATCAGCAACAGATTTTATCCAATTGCAGTACCTGTACCAAAATTTCCTGACAATAATTTTAGGATTACTATGGTGCAGGCTGGAGGGAGCTACTCTAAGGAATGGGAGATGGATTATCAATAGTTCCTAACTTCCCATATAATGCGGCTTCTGTGACACATGTTATATTTTTCCCTTCTTGTATTTCCTCCCTGCCTTGTCATTCACAATTCATAAAACATCTCTATCATGAATGCTTTTATAATTTCAGTTTTTTTCTACATTATGTCTTGGCTCCAAGAAGAAACAGTGAATCTCCTGGAATGCATAGAATTCCAAAACCAATATTATAAAATAAGATCTAAATTTAAGAATGTGAAGCAGAAGAATGTGGGGATGAAGGCTATGGAAATAGATCTGGTCACTTTACACTGAATTTTTTTAATTGAATGAAAAATTCTTTAAATTCTATAGTGCTTTACAATTTTCCAAAGTTTCTGATTAAGCTGATTAGCAATAATCATGCCTCGGATAAACCTCATTGGCTACGATACTGCCACTGTGCAAAGCTACAATAAATTTTTTTTAGTAAAACATCATTACAATAAGAGATACATAGGTGAATATTTTTCTGTGCCTTAATAATTGTCTTTTATCCTTTCCTAAAGGAAGTTCTGATGTTGTTTTTCCATTTTCAGTCCAACTAAATGTGTTAAAAACTCTGTAAAAAAAACCAAACTGTGGGCTTCCCTGGTGGCGCAGTGGTTGAGAGTCCGCCTGCTGATGCAGGGGACACGGGTTCGTGCCCCGGTCTGGGAAGATCCCACATGCCACGGAGTGGCTGGGCCCATGAGCCATGGCTGCTGAGCCTGTGCGTCCGGAGCCTGTGCTCCGCAATGGGAGAGGCCACAACAGTGAGAGGCCCGCGTACCGCAAAAAAACACAAAAAAACCAAACTGCCAAATATCATCGTCAAGTTCACCAAGTTCCAGAACAATGATTATATTTGAACAAAGTTGTTCAAAACACTAAAGAAGGAAGGAAGGCAAGGAAGCAGAAGACAGCCAATGCCTAGCTCAGGAAACCGAAGTCACAAGGATTTCAGCACATAATTCTACCCCTAGGCACATTTTCTGTACAGGCACCAAAGCATGGTCTCCTAATCGACACGGGAAACCCAGCATGACCCAGATGGGTTCCCAGTAATGTGGTACATGAACTCCCTAACCAGATTTTCCTGGAGCACAAACTATTTTGAGGTGGTTCAGGAAATGGATGTGGTTTGGTGAGAAACTATATAATTCAAAATCCTGTGGCTAAAAAGTCAGCAAAATTTTGTGGAAGAAGAGAGAGACATTTGAGCACGTTTCAGCTCGGTATTTAATTTATAATTCATAAAGCAGGTGGATTATTCCTGAGGTCAAAAAACCTTACCTTAAGTTTTTTCTATCTACCCTAAATAGATACCCTTTCAAATTAGGTCCTCTATTTTCCTGCAACCAATGATGCTAATTTTAAAAATATAAAATAACAAAACAAAAAAGTATTGTGTTACCTACAAGGAAGGTCACAGAGCCTCCTTCCCTGAATATTCTAGCCAGGGATCAGCAAAACTTTTCTGTAAAGGGCCAGAGAGTAAATACCTGAGGCTTTGTGGGCCACATATAGTCTTCACCACATGTTCTTCTTTGCTATTTTTTTAAACAATCTTTAAAAAATATAAAAAACATTCTTAGCTCAGATGTACAAAAACAGGCCACTAGTCATATCTGGCCCATAGGCTTTAGTTTGCTGACCCCTATTCTAGATAAACAGGTGGGGACACACTGTCTTTGTGGACACTACTCATTGGAGTGTAAAATAAATACGCACCCTACCCTCCCTGCCAACTCTATAAGTTGATGAAATTGACAAAAATAAATCTGTAAAATTTTCAGACAGATTTTAAATCATCAAATCATTAGCAGACATTTCAATATCTGACAAAACATAACTCTTAGTAAAGACAAAGAGTCTCTGTATTCAGTCTCCTACACTGCAAACTCACCTTGTGACCTAGAGCAAATTCCTTACCTCTGATTTCTCATTACAAAAAAAATTAGATATTTGCATTAAGTGATCTCTAGAGAAACACCCAGCCTTGGTTCTCTGAGATTCCATGAATGGACCTAGAAAGCTCTAGAGGGATTTTTAAGGAAATGCCCCAAAGTGATCTTTACTTCATTAAGAAAAACTCAGCGGGATGACTGTCACCCTATTTGATAGTCTCCAGAAAAGCAAATGGTCCTCATTTTGCCTTGACTAAATCCCCCATCACAGAAGATGGCATTCCCGTGGCTTTAGCTAAATGTATAGTCATTTACATTACAAAACAGAGACAATGGGTTCATGAGAGTAATCCTCAGAAATAAAACATATGGGCTTTTCAGTGGTTATCGTAAGGAGGAATCAGACACTTTGGCCCGGGAATCAAAATCATGAGAATCTCTTATGATTCCAGAACTTCTTTAACACTACTATATTTCTTATTTTTGTGATCCCCAAAGCTATTAACAGTAAAGTCAATTAAAACACATCTTTCTGATCTTTAATTTTATACCATTATGATTTCTCAAAGTAGCGATAGATTGGGTTAAGCCAGGTGTGCGTTTTATGGAAAGATGTCTTCTAGATACTAATTGTGCAGTATGCTTCATGAGCAGTATCATTTTCTTCAACTTGAAAAAAATGTTTACTTTCTGTTTCTCTCCAATCAGTAAGACACAGTCAATGGTAAAAGCACACACTTTCATTGATTTATCAGACATACACTTAGAATTGAACCCAACTGGCTGGGACTCACATTAAGTAGGATTAATAAGATATTTCCCATCCTGCATATTCAGAAACACTTGGTCCTGCTCAGATTTCTCCACTCACTCAAGCTCCCTAAAGATAAATGAGCCTTATCCACAGAAAGGAAATAGGCCATTTATCTGACATCGCATTATTTACTGACATTAAAAATGATAATATCCATCAACAAGCAGCTAAATTCCAAGCGAGAACAAAGCTACAACTGTCTTTCTTTGATATAGTTACAAGGAGATGCTGACTGAGCTGCCATTTATGTTCCAATAATGTCACTACAGTTACAAGAAACTCAGTTTGTTATTAACATAATTTCCCATGTGTTTATTTGGGACCGGGGAACTGTCTTTTGGCCTTTTCTGAACTTTCTCATAAAACTAAAACCTGGAATTATAATGACAGAACTATGAACATATTTGCTTTGGGGGAAAGTTTTTCATTTTAAAAATACATTATCCTTCCCTTTCATTTTCTTATGTTTAACAAAAGCACCGTTACCTATAATCCTCATAACAACCCAGCAAGACAGATATTATTATCTGCATTTTCTACAGAAGTAAGTAACTTGAGGCTCAAAGAGGTTTGTTAAATAAACTGCCCAAATTCATAGGGCTAGTGAATGGTGGGTCCAGAACTGGAACCCATGGGTTTGTCTGACTCTGCTGGTGATCCTGCCCCTTCTCTTTCTACCTCTTTTCCCTCTCCCTCCCTGCTTCCCTCCCTCCATTCCTTCCCTCCCTTTTTTCCTCCCTCCCTGCCCCCATCCATCCATCCACTTACCTACCTACCTACCTACATATCTATCTACCTTCCTAAACAAACAACTTGTCCTTATAAAAGGCTGTTTCTTGAAAGCATCATCCCACAACAATTTAGTTCTATCCCAAAGTACACACCACAACACTGAATACCTTAACAAAACTTAAGGACACATAAGCAACACACACAGGACTGACAAACATTTTGGGTTATTAGCTTCAACTTAAGAAAACCCACATGTGATTGACTGACAGGAATGACCTGTCAGCTGGGGTTATTTAGAAGTAAAGTCAAAGAAACACTGAGCCAAGACTGTAAACGTTGTTATCGAAGAATATTTTTACGCCCTAAAAAAAGTAAGCTCTCTGAATCTTGAACTAAAACTCAGCTGCTATTTAAAAACAGAGAGTGCTGGAATCTGATTTTCCTCCCGTGGCCTTCACTGAGAGGCACTGGCAACAGCAAGGGCTCTTCTTTTGGTTAAATCTTCTAAGGCACCAACTCTGGTCCTATCTCATTCCCCTTCATCTTCCTCTGTCCCGTTGAAAGGTGTAAAGCAATTATACTCCAATAAAGATGTTAAAAAATAAAGAAAGAAAAATAAAAATAGAAAAAAAATAAAATAAACTTAATATACGTCATTCTATCTTCAGAATCCTGTGAAGACATTATCATTATCACCAGTTTATTGATGATGAAACTATAGTTTCACTTGGTCAAAGTTGTTTAAATTGCAAATGATGTAACTGTAATTGAAAGAAAAATGTTTATGGTTCTAAAGACAGTGACCTTTTTACTGTACTACCTAAACGTTATACATGTGATCTCCAGAACTTTGTACATGAAATGGCAATATATATGAGCAAGAATATTTATTGTACCCTTTTTGTGATAAAAAACTAAATGTCTATCAATAAAGTATTTCTAATTAAAGTACAGATGTTCATGAGATTCTATAATGTTATCAAAATGTAAGGTGGGTCTATATGGACCTAAACAGATATTTAGTGAAAAAGGGAATTACAGATGACTGTGTAAAATAAGAAAATATCTGTTAAATATATCTGTCTGTTATAATGATGGACACATGTCATTATACATTTGTCTAAACTCATAGCATGTACAACAGTGAACTCTAATATAAACCGTGGACTTTGGGGTACCAGGGAACTCTCTATAACTTCTGCTCAATTTTTCTGTGAACCTGAAACTGCTCTAAAATATAAAGTCTTTTTTTTTTTTTTTTTAAAAAGGCAAGAAGGACAGGTGGACACTTACAGACCCCTGGTCTCATCAGCGTCCCCCCTGTCCATCATCCTTTGTTGCATGTATTTTAGTTTGATGATCTTGGACTGTGTCTTTCTAATACCAGAACAGCCTGGTAGGAAAAGAAAATATGCAATATGACAATTTATTGGCCAAGATTACTCCAAGCAACTGATTTCACAAGTTATGTTTGTTTGTTTCCCAAAGCTGTCCCAACTGATGACACCATAGGCATTTCTGATGTGTAGAAGGAAGCCTGGTGTCAGCACATGACCGGCATTCTCATTTCTGACTGGCAAACGGATGCTGTCTCCCCAGCTACATTCTGATCAGGATGAATTACAGGTATAATTCAAAATCAAGAAAACTGCTCAAGTACAACACGTGAGGCTTCTGCCAAAGTTGAAAATCATTAGGAACCATGAACATGGCTGAGCACACAGCTCTGTTTTGAACTCTTTTATTTCTGTATTATTGCTCATTCACTTAAAGAGAAATACATGAGGCAGAGAGACAAGATCTCCTTCCCTTTTCATGCTTCTCCAATTTATCTTCCTTGGCATAATAAATTTCCCAAGCCAAAGAGTGGAGTGTTGTCTTGTTTCCCTCTGTTTTTTCCATTACCTCAGTTATCTCTCATTTATTTTTTTAGCCTTTTCTCTTATCGCAACAGTTTCTCAGGACATCATAAAGTTGGAATGAGGAACCTCCCACCCCTCTGTGGTTGCCTACAGATATTTCAGGCCCCACACACTCAGTCACGTGGCTTTGTTACTGTGGCATGTTTGGAAAGAAGAAGAAATCCCAGCTATTCCTCAACTAGAACTGATGGCTCAACTTTGAACTACTTTTGATATATAAACATCACTCTTTGTGTGAAACTTTCTCTAGCAAGAAAATCATCTTCCATAAAACCTGCTTAGGTACCCTTGCTTATTCTGAATAATCAAGGGAGTCTAACTATTTATGCTCTCAGTGGGATGCATTATGAAAAAAAGTACTGGTTCTAGAACCTAGTTTTCTTTTTTTTTTTTTTCTTTTTTTTTTTTGCTGTACGCGGGTCTCTCACTGTTGTGGCCTCTCCCGTTGCGGAGCACAGGCTCAGTGGCCAAGGCTCACAGGCCCAGCCACTCTGCGGCATGTGGGATCTTCCCGGACTGGGGCACGAACCCACGTCCCCTGCATCGGCAGGCGGACTCTCAACCACTGCACCACCAGGGAAGCCCCCTAGTTTTGTTTTTAAGGCCGATCTTTAAAACTTTTTATTTCGGGCATTTCCAAAAAAAATTGGATTCATAAGTATAGGGACTATAGTATAATGAACCTCCAAGTATCCATAAGTGAACACACAGCTAATCTTATTTCTACTATACCCACCTCCATCCATTTGCTTTTCTCTCAAGCAGATTTCTTTTTAACAAATCCCAGATATCAGACAATTTCTCCCATATATATGGCTAGGTATCTCTAAGAGATAAGGACTTCTAAATTTTAGACATATAACCACAACATCATTATGACACCTATAAAAGTTACAATTTCTGATATCAAATATTTGGTCAGTGTTCAAATTTCCCTGATAATCTCAGAAAATTTTTAACATTTGTTTTGTTCAAAGTAGGGCCCAAACACTGTCCACACAGCCAGCACAATTCTTGATGTCAGTTTCTTCATTTGAAAATATGAATGTTAGATGGTTGTTTTAGTTTTAGCATAAAGGGTTTAAAATATATTTTTCCAAATTAAAATATAAAGTACAGAAATTAATTTTTAAAGTTTTCACCATGTATGCTTATCCAGAAACAAGATTATTGTTTTGATAATAAATGGCATGATACTTATATATTTTCTATTTACCATGTGACTTTAAGATCGCTTCCCATTGATCCATTTTAACTTCTGTCTAGAATTCTACCTCATGCATAGACTGCATTTTATCTAATCCCCTATTAATGGACATCTATTTTGTTTCCAATTTTCCACAGAACAGTGTTATAATGGACATCCTTATAAATGTCACCTTATACATATATGCAAGATTCTTTAGGACATACAGCTGTGTGTGGGAATTGCTGGATTACTGGGAGTAATAACATTTTTAATGTACATCCAATGGCAGTAGATGAGAATTCAACACAATCTTCAAGGTTTCTTGCAGCTTTGATACTCAATGAGTCAATCCATTGAATCTATTTTTTAAAACGGTTGCATCCTTAGTAATATTAATGGTGGTGAAGTGTTACTGATTTTGCCATTTCTAATGATGTCTTCTATTACTTCTTATAATACTGCCTCTTTAAAAAATAATATCAGTTTTCATTTTGCAAGACCCTGAGCTAAGGACTCAAGCTAAAAAACACAGGACCATGTACTTCCTGGCCTTAAATTTGGAGAATTATATAGAACAGACACCTAAAAATATACATAATGATTGAAGGTGGTTTACAGAAAGTCATGACTAGAGTCTAGACCTACCATTAGTCTGTAGGAAGGGAGAGGTCACCGGGGCCTGGTTTAGAAGGCTTTCTTTATACAGGAAATAAAGAAGTGGGAAAGGTCTTCAGCTCACTCTGATCCAGGAAGGGAACAATCTGTTTTGTCCATATAAGAGAAATGAAATGCATAACTATGAGTTCCGAACACCCATGAGCTTGCTGCAAGCTACTGGGGCCCAAAGAGATGCCCTCCAGGGCTTCTGAGCCCTTAGAGAAGGCTGGTTTCTGTGCTTTCTGGGAGGAACAACTCCGACAAGAAGTTAAAGGGCCCCATTGACCTAAGCCTGATAACACTGACACTTTCAATCAGCCAGAGGCTGTCAGGTTTAGCCATTTACGTTGTATAAATCCACTTTTCCTGACTGTGTTTGAGTTACTTTCCTCCAGCACAGATGGAGAAAGTGATTTTTTTTTTCCTCTCTCTTAGAGGAAGTCTTCCCAGATGAACCACATCCAACACTAATCACTCTTTTAAGAACACAGTTCTATATTAGACTTGGCTTACGAGTATCCTTACATTGCTATAATTGGACAGTTTAGCTACATTATAAGGTATCTGAGCAGAGACATTTCCTATTTCAATTCATTCCAGGACTCCATAATTGACAGCTTTGTTCCTGTTCATACCTAGAGGCTGAAAAATACTTGCTAAACGAAACAGTCAGAAGAGACTAGGAAATCCCAAAATCTGAGCACCACAGCATAAAAAAAATAGTACCATCTGTGGGTCTGAGTGACTGTCCAGGGCAGCTGTCTACTAATCCAGTTACTTTGATGTTGTGACTACACCACTGCAAAACACAAGGTGTCCTCCAAGATGACCTTAGCTGGGAAGAAGAGTAACTGAAAAGTTGCACAGGATCTTTTCACACCTCAGCTCAGAAAAGAAAAAAAAAAAAAAACAGATATTGGTGAATACAGGTACTGTCTACTATACTAATATATTTCTTCTATAATGCAGCTTTCAGGTAAGTGGGAACTCTGCCCTTAGGCAGAATAAGCAACTGATGATCCCTCGTCTTAGGTAATAGAAGCACCTCTTCTGATAGCCCTTAGGGAGAAGAGATGAGAGATTTAAGACATGTCCATTCCATCCTATATTTCAGGTTACTGATGGAAAACTAAGAGCTCCCCACAGTGATACATCCCTTAAATACGAGTTCATGACTCTCTGGAGAACCCAGTCCATGTTCTTTTCCTTAAAGATCAGCAAAGACTTGGACCTGGTGATCTTGATCAAGGGTAATTTACTTCCATATTGTCTTCTTTTGACTTAGCTTTTCTCATTTATTTAACAAAACATTATTCAGAACAACTTCTGCTGGTTGTTCTCTAGTACCTATTCTCTCATTCTTCTCTAGTAAGAGAAATGCCAAGTTTTAGATGATAGGTGAAGTCAAGTGAATAAGTTCTAGCAAATGGACTTAGACCAGATGAATTTTATATATCTCCTAGGCAATGCCCTTAAAGGGGATGAACATGCTACTCCCTCCTTCTTTTCCCTTCTTTTCTGACTGGAATATAGCTGTAGGGAGGTAATCTTCTTCACCACAAAGATTGTAAGTACAGTACATGAATAAACCTGAAGGAATTGGGCCCCTGACATGGTAGAACCACTGTATCAGTTCTGCCTTGCTTATGCCTGGACCATACTGTAAGAGAGAAATGAAGTTCTATTTGGCTGATACTGAAAATATATCCTAATTAACCCAGTGTTTCAGAAGCTTTCAGGCACCAGGTTCTTTAAGATAAAAAAGAAGCCTTGATGGTAAAAGCAGATCCCTAAGCCTTCAGAAAGGGCAATACTGGTACCACAGACTACATTCCTAGGAATTTCTCCATGACCTAAGATGATATCCAATCCATATCGCATAGAAGACTTTGGGACATGAGAAAGCCTCATTTGACCCTTCAACCTTATTCCCTATATGACTCATTAAACAGGACTGTCTTCCTCAATGCAAGCCATTTCCTTACATTGCCTACTTTGGATCACATAGAGATTGACTATAATATTGTTTGTTCCAGAGGCTCTAATTGCCATTCTGAGTCTTATATGTATCAGTATTATTTTTCAATTCCAAATTGGGACAGGTTCCTCTGACACATGGTCTGACAACAGAACAGAATACCTGAGACCAGGACTGTCAAAGACATATGTTTACCTTAGCAAAGCTTGTCAGTTTGTTCTATATTACATAACTGTTAAAGAGGATGTATCCAGCAGGAGTCAGGATCAAGCATCAAGCAAAGAAAGAACTGGTCAAATCCAATAATTAAGAAAGGGGTTACATCCAAGGACAATTTAAGGCAAAAAGGAGTAGTTACAACAGATCTGACAGACAAAGTCTAGGACAAGAATGGCAAATATGTCATGTCTATGTTGCCTATCTCCCTTTTCGTGTGGGTGTCAGAGACTATGAATCACAGTGACACCAGAAAAACCTCAGACTTCTGAATACAATGGCCCACCTAGCCACTTCTAAACATTTGAGGTTGGCACACAAGACATATGAATCAGTCAGTCAAGTCTCAGGAATAGTGACTCTAGTGAATGGGAGTGATGATAGGTTCCTATTCTTTATCCCATACAGTGACAGTTCAGGTATAGGCAGCACTGACCCCCTGTTTCCAGGGTTAGGCCCCTGGACTATACTCCTAATGAAAAGAATGAAGACGCAGATGTAGAGAATGGACTTCAGGACACGGGGAGGGGGAAGGGTAAGCTGGGACGAAGTGAGAGAATAGCATCGACAAATATACACTTCCAAATGTAAAACAGATAGCTAGTGGGAAGCAGCTGCATAGCACAGGCAGATCAGCTCGGTGCTTTGTGACCACCTAGAGGGGTGGGATAGGGAGTGTGGGAGGGAGACACAAAAGGGAGGAGATATGGGGATATATGTATATGTATAGCTGATTCACTTTGTTATACAGCAGAAACTAACACACCATTCTAAAGCAATTATACTCCAATAAAGATGTTAAAAAAAAGGGAAAAGAATGGCATTGGTCCTAGGATATCCTCACATTCCAATGAAGAGTCTACTATATGATTTAAACTCTTAGATTATCAGAATTAGATAGGAACCAACTTTACCTGATAAATATTAGGTTAGAAAAAAAATCTAAGAGTATAGGATCCTTTTAAAGTCAGGAAGCTGACAAGAATGCCTACTCTCTAGTCTTTTAAACATATAGTGCTGGGACAACTGGATATCTACATGCAAAAGAATGAATTTGACCCCCAATGCACACCATATACAAAAATTAACTCAAAATGGATCAAAGACTTAAATATAAGAGCTAAAACGACAAAACTTTTAGAAGGACACATAGGCGTAAGTCTTTATGACCTTGGACTAGGCAATGGTTTCTTGGATATGACACCAAAAGCACAAAGAAGGTAAGAAAAAATTGATAAATTGGATGGCAACAAAATTAAAAACTTTTACAAAAGGTACTATCAAGAAAGTGCAAATACAACCTCTAGAATGGGGGAATATTTTTGCAAATCATATATTTCATAAAGGTTTAATATCCAGAATATATAAAGAACTCTTATAACTCAACAGCAAAAATATAAATAATTCAATTAAAAAATGTGCAAAAGGGCTTCCCTCGTGGCGCAGTGGTTGAGAGTCCGCCTGCCGATGCGGGGGACGCGGGTTCGTGCCCCGGTCCGGGAGGATCCCACATGCCGTGGAGCGGCTGGGCCCGTGAGCCATGGCCGCTGAGCCTGCGCGTCCGGAGCCTGTGCTCCACAGCGGGAGAGGCCACAGCAGTGAGAGGTCCATGTACCGTCAAAAAAAAAATAATAATAATAATAATAAATAAATAAAAATGTGCAAAGGATTTGAATAGTTATCTAAATACTATATACAATGACCAATAAGCAAATGAAAAGATAATCAATATCATTAGTCATTAGAGAAATAAAAATAAAAACCAAAATGAGTTTAAAAAATGAAAAATAACAAGTATTGGCAAGGATGTGGAGAAACTGAAACTCTCATACATTTCCAGCGGGAATATAAAATGGTGCTGCCTCTATGGAAAATAATTTTGCAGTTCCTCAAAAAAGTGGACATAGAGTTAACATATAACACAGAAATTCCATTCTTAAGTGTATATCCAAGAGAATGGAAAACATATTCATACAAAAACTTACACAAAAATATTCATAGCAGCATTATTTTTAATAGCCAAAAAGTGGAAATAACCAAAATGCCCATCAACTGAATTATGGCTAAACAAATATGGTATATCCATACAATGTAATATTATTTAGCCATAAAAAGTAATAAAGTTCTGATTCATGATAAAACATGGATAAACCTTGAAAACATTATGCTAAGTGAAAGAAGTGTGACACAAAATGATAAATACTGTATGATTCCATCTTTGTTAAATGCCTAGAAAAGGCAAATGGATAGAGACAGAAAGCAGATTATAAGTTGTCAGGGTCTGAAGGAAGGGGGAAATTGGGGAGTGAATGCAAATGGTTATGGGGTTGCTTTTTGGGATAATGTAAATTTTCTAGAATTGAATAGTGGTGATAGTTATACAATCTTGTAATTATACTAAAAGCCAAAGAATTTGACACTTTAAAATAGTGACCTTCATGTTATAAGAATTTTTTTGTGAATTACATCTCAAAAAAACTAAAAACAAAATGCCCCTCTCTTACCACTACTACATTGCACTGGAGGCCCTATACAGTGTGATAATACAAGAAAAAGAAAACTATAAGGAATTGAAAGGAAGAAACAAACCTCTAATTTTTTGATAATATAACTGTCTACTCAGAAAACAAATAAAAGTTCAGTTAGGATATTGTATAAAAGATCAACACAAAAGTCAGTTGCTTTTTTATACATCAGCAAGAAACAAACAAACAAAAAATGCAGTTCAAAGTATACAGTTTACAACAAAATGTAAGTGCTTAAAGAAAAACTAATTATAGGAATGTTTATAGCAGCATTATTCATAATAGCCAAAAAATGGAAACAACCCAAGTGTCAACTGATGAATGAACAAAATACAAGTTCCATACAATGGAATATTACTTAGTCATGAAAAATCATGAAGTACTGATATATGACACAATATGGATAAACCCTGAAAACATGTGATATGAAAGAAGCTAGTCACAAAAGACCAAATATTTACATGAAATGTCCAGGATAGGCAAATCCATAGAGACAGAAAGGAGACTAGTATTCATCAGTTGCTGGCAGGAAGGAGGAATGAGAAGAGACTGCTAATGGGTACAAGGTTTCCTACTGGGGTGATAAAAATGTTCTAAAATTAGATAGTGATGATGGTTATACAAGTCTGTGAATATAAATGTCATCAAGTTGTACATTTTTAAAAAAATCTACATAAATACAGATACATTCTGAATTTATATATGGGACGATTCAATTCTTCCCAGTTTGATCTATACATTATGTGTAGTTCCAATGAAAACTCCAATAGGATTTCTAGTGAAATATAAGTTGGTTCTGAATTTTACATGAAAGAACAAAGGGCCAGAAAAAGCCAAGTTACTCCTAGAGAAGAAGAAAGTAGGGGAATTCACCCTAACATATATAAAGACATTATAAAGCTACTGTAATGAAGGAACCCTCCTATACTTTCAGTGGGCATGTGAATGGGTACAGCCACTATGGAGAACAGTATGGAGGCTCCTTAAAAAACTAAAAATAGAGCTACCATATAATCCTGCAATCCCATTCCTGGGCATATATCCAGGGAAAACTCTAATTCAAAAAGACACATGCAGCCCAATGCTCATAGCAGCACTATTTACAACAGTCAAGACATGAAAGCAACCTAAATGTCCATCATCAGATGAATGGATAAAGAAGATGTGATATATATATACAATGGAATATTACTCAGTCATAGAAAGAGAGTGAAATAATGCCATTTGCAGCAACATGGATGGACCTAGAGATGATCATATTAAGTGAAGTAAGTCAGACTAATACCATATACACTTATATGTGGAATCTAAAAAATTATACAAATTAACTTATTTATAAAACAGAAATTGACCTACAGACATAGAAAACAAACTTATGATTACCCAAGGGGACAGCGGGGGAGTGTGAGAGAGATAAATTAGGAGTTTGGGATTAACATATACACACTACTATATATATATAATAGGTAAACAACAAGGACCTACTGTACAGCACAGGGACCTATACTCAATATCTTGTAATAACCTATAATGGAGAAGAATCTGAAAAAGAAAAAAATATATATATATGGATAACTGAATCACTTTGCTGTACACTCGAAACTAACACAACATTGCAAATGAACTCTACTTCAATTAAAAAAAAAAAGACTGTATGACTTGGTTCAGCAATAGAAACCAGACCAATGACAGAATAAAGAAGTCAGAAACAGATCCACTTATGTATGGAAACTACAGATACCACAAAGAAGGCACCACAGCTCAGTGACAAAAGAACCATCTAATATATGTCTTAGAAATAAGCAATTGTCCACATGGAAAAATAATGTGTAGGTAAAGGACAGGTTGGGGGAGAATATAGAGTGGACATTCTAGAAACAAAGCCAAAGGATCTAAGTCTATCCAAAAGTCAAGTTAAGACTTACGGATCCTCTGTAACAGTGACAGAGGGGGGAACACAGAGGACTAGCTCTAGGATAGTGGGAAATGCTAATGTCATGAAGACAGGGTTGATCAGACAGAGGGTGAATGTTGGATCCTTGTGTCTGTGATTGCAGAAGGCTAACTGATTACTTTCCTGGAAAAAAAGGTCTTTCCAACCATTCACTCATTTATTCTTTCACTGAGTCACACAACAAATATTTACCAGGCTCCTGGTACATGCCAGGCACTATTTTAAGTGCTAAGGATACAGAGGCTTACATTCTTCCAGTAGTCAAACAGACAAGAAATACATAAATAAATAAAATTATTGCAAATAATAGCAAATAATGGCCATGGAAAAAATAAAACTGGGTAATGGGATAGAAGGTGATTGGGGATGGCTGTGGGCTTAGGGGATTACTTTAGAAAAGGTGGTCAGCAAAGTCTCTCTGAGAAAGTGAGAGTAACAATCCCTTGTGCCATTGTAACAAACTGAAATAACTACAACTAAAAAGTCAGTCCCATAAAATGTCTAATAGCAAAGGAAAATCAGAGTCAGCCTGGAAGATATAAACGTTATTTGGAGCTGACAAACAAGGTCTTCAAACCATGGGAAACATAAACTGAAAGGTTGGAGTTGCTTATGTGGCCCCCATCCTGAAGGTGCCCTCCCTGCTTGGCCCCGATAAGGTCTGGAGGCCCCACTGGGCTGCACAGAGGTGTACACGGCGCACCTGAATCCGGCTGCCCGGCCGAGCTTTAATAGAGCATCTCTATTAATTATCTGAGTGATGGCATTGCTTCTCTGGACTCACAGCTAAATAAAGCCACCCCAGTTGCTTGGCCATAAGCTCTTAAAGGTGAACACAAAACTGTGTCTCAGTGGATGCAGTATTTGGCGCTGATCGAAGAGTTTTAACGTCATTTCACAGTTAATAATTAGCTCTGCCTTGGTCCCCACAAAGGGTGCCACCAAAACAAAAGGGGGAGTTGAGTGTGTTCGCTATACTTGCCACTGGTATAAATAGGCAAAGGGATGATTAATGAATGAGGGGGGGAATTAAACACAACAGTGAACAAAGACAAAGGCCCACAGCTCGGCTGTCCACGAACCGAGACAAGCTGTATCCAGAGGGAGGCTGCAGAGAACGACACACACACACACAAATCCGTTTAATGGACAGGTTTTGAAGACTTCATTTAACCTTGCGTTATGACAGTTGTAGTATTTTATTCACATCCTGACGTGTTAAGAGGCCAGGGTCAGCTGAGGTAGAAACATGTATTCTTGGGGGGAGTCACTGGAGAGGTGGAGGGGCCAGATTTCTGTGTGGGCGACAGAGGGAAAACAGAGAAGCCCCAAACACACAAACCATCACCCTTCAGGCCCCTTTTGTGAGGGGAGCCAGAGCCAACGTTCTAAAGAGTTGTTTGGATGACGCACAAAGCAGAGGAGGCACCAACACAAATGTCCCCGCTGCAGTCATTGGACAGGGCCCGCCCACACCTCAAAGTGGCCATATTATAGACTGGGCCGGGACTTAGGACGAGGTGAGAAAGCTCTGCTCAAAGGTATCTAGTATAAAGGGTAGAGAGCTGGGAGGCTGGCTCTCAGCCATGATTTGCAGGCTCAGGAGAGGTCACTGCTGGTTGGCAGCCTTTCTGCACATTTTATTCCAGTTAGTTCCTAGAGAATGCTGCCCTCTGAGGATGCAGCAGTAACCCCTTGTGTTTGACCAGTTTGATGCTGAGGGTCTGGGTAGAGAAGAGCCCGGGGGAGTAGCAACTGGCCAAACCCTAGGGAGTCCTGGTTGGCTTTCTAGGTACATCTCTACTTCTCTATACAACCATTCTTCTCCCTTTTAGGGCTTCCCCACATCAGCCAGGTGTCCATTCCCACAGGCTTGCTTTCCAACCAGGTGTTTGAGGGGAAAGGATCTGATCAATTAATCCCTGTGGAAGATGTAGGTGATAATGAGCTTAAAGGTTCTCCCCACCCCCTCTAGGGACATTTGCATTTTAATACAGGACTAACCAACCCACAGTCCTGTAAGAACTATAGCAATGAAATAGTTGTTGTGGAATCTTCTGTTCTGAGGCAGCCCAGAAGGGAGATGTTTATGGGCTCCATGAACTTCCTGGCCTCCCCATAGTCACATCGTGTCCACACACCATGTAGACGCCTGCAAAAATTTATAGGCTTTTATTTCACCTTTTCTCTGCCTATGTCACTCAGGTGTTGGAAAGATCACGTGAGAAAATGGATGTTAAATGCTTTAAAGATAAACACCTGAATCAATATGCTAGCTATGATTTATTGAAGGCTGAAAACTTAGACCAGAACATATCCTTAGTGATCCACACCCTCACTTAACAGATGAGGAAATGGAAACACCAAAAAAAATGGTGTCTTCATCTGAATCACTCAGTGAATCACTGACAGAGCCAGGATCATGTGATGAGTCTCCTGCTTCAAGGCCAAGGCTTTTTCTATTGCATTGTAAGAATGACTTTTCTTCTGTCCTCAGAGCATATCCTAATCAGTCATATCTTGACTGCTAAATTGCAAATGGTCCTTTACAAAAAAAAAAAAATATATATATATATATATATATATATATATATATATATATATATAGCTTTAAAGTGAGCTACTAAGCAAAGGAAATGTAGAATAGCAGTTCTGGAAAAGTCACCTAAGTATTCAGGGAAGTTCAAATCAAGACTCTAGGAGATAACATGTTACACCCACTTAATTGTTAGAAGATAAGAAGTCTGACAATAGAAAGTGTTGGAGAAGGGGAGTATCCATAGAATCTCTCCTATCTTTGCTGGTGGGAATGTAAAACTGAAACAACTGGGGAGAAAATAATTTGGAATTTTTTAGTAAAGTTGAAGGTATGCAAACCCAAAGGCTCAGCAATCTATTTCAAGATAAACTCTAGTTCATGTGCACCAAGAGATGCATGTAGTACTGTTCAAAAAATGCAATAATTCTTGAAACAACAGAGCAGTCTTATTCTGGAAAATAACCTGTTATATAGTTTAATATGATGGAATATTATAAAGTATTGAAAATGAACAAACAGCAGCTACAAGCATCAACCTAAGTTTTATACCACAATGTTGAGTTAAAAAAGCAAATCCTAGAAAAAAAATCCTGTATGACATCCTTTTTTTTTAATAAAAATGTAAAATAGCCAATAGTAAACAATACATTATTGAGGTACATAAATGTGTGTGTGCTAAAAAGCTTCTTTAAATGGAAGGGCATATTAAATACAAAATTCAAGATAATGATGATCTTGAAGAAGACCACGTAGAAAAGCATAGGTTATTATTCATTCTCTAGCTCTTAGGTTGATTCATTATTAAATTATTAAAAATATGCAAATGCACACATATAGTAAAAAATGTCATGAATGGGCCAACTGATGATAGTGTATCATAAACCAAGAGTTAAAATTAATTCAATTCCATGTACCTGAGATCCATTACAGAAAAAAAAAAAACAAAACCAAAAAACAAAACCATCTACATTAGGAGAAAGCCAGTTCCTGAAGCAGAAAAAGATGTCTCCCAGTACTGACCTTCAAGTCAAAAATTCCCATCAGCCTAGGGGGATAGAAAAGCCATAGACAGAGACAAGCTGTAAAGCTGAGGTAAAGGTTTCTCCTGAAACTTGCCCAACTGGGGAAGCTGTATATGACTTGAGAGTAGAATCTAGGGAAGCAGAGAACACACTGGTGCATCAGTGATTCAAAACAAGTGATTGCAGTGGAAGTTAAGACACACAAAGGCACTGAAGCTTCAGGCAAAGTAATAGGTTTAAATGAGACAGAAAAGAACCAGGGGAACAGATACACTGAAGTCAAGTTGGTGGCCAAAAGTGAAAACCAAAGGGGCAAGTAAAACCCTGAAGTTTGCAAGCCTTCCAAGGAACCCCACACTGGGGCTGAGGGACAAAAGGGCTCACAGACTGGATAGAGTTCCACTCCCAGAGACATTCATGACAGGACTATAATCTCTAATCTGGGTCACCTTTCTAATTTAATAAGATCTCATTAATTTGAACAAAACTAAATTGAAATAGCTAGAATAATCAGGCTGGAATGAAACTGATCTTTTGACTATGAAAACAGTGTTTACTCAACAAATTAATAGCATGAGACACATCAGGTGGGGAATACTTAACCTGTTTCGGAGAACAAACCTGACATACATATCTACATCCATCTGTTCTATAGTAATTAGTATGTTAATTACAGATGATCTTTAACTAGTCATTAAAAGAGGTCCTCAACCTGGGGGCCACTAGTTGATATTACTAGGTGTATTTCAAAGTAGTAAAACTGTGCTTTGAAAATAATCTTTTTTAGTAATTCACTGCTGGGTGGATTTGCTCAGATCAGAACAGATCTTAAACCCAAATCTCAGAAACCATGAAAAAAGTCCTCTCTTTTCTGGAAGATGACCTAAATGGAATTAAAAAATTGACTTCCGTCGTCCCACTTTCCAAACAATATTTGAACTGGAGAGGGCCTTCATCCCCAGAGATGTCCCTCCTCAACACTCATGCAGAGGGATGTGAAATCCTCTGACTGTTCTCCATGACCTGATGTGCTCTAAGGAAATGCTAACCTGCGATTTCATCTCAGTGACTGTTAGCAGGACAACGCCCACACTTCCAGTTTGACACAGCAGTCAGGTCTCATTGCATTCCCTGAGGGTGTGTCTACTCCTCTCAACTAAGATAAACACCATCACTGCTCAAAAATAAGTTCAAAAGAAATAGTCAAGTTCCTCATCAGTATCAAGTTTTAGAAGTGCAGATGTAGAAACTGAACCACAAAAGAAGGTAAAATTATTTAAAAAGTAGGAGAGGGAGGGTCAGAGGGGATACACAATGTTTTTATAAGAACTAGATAAACCGTCACATATATCAACACAAGTAGGTTGGAACATGTTGCACTGGAAATGATTGACAAGTTTCTGTCAATGGACGTAAAAAATATATGGCTACCAAATCACAAAGTCAGTTTATGCAGAATATTTGAATCCACAGTGCATGAGCACGTATGTGTATACGTGAAGAGGAAGGTGGTAAATTAAACAGGGACTCATGAAAAAAAATTAAGTTAAATACTAGATAACAATATGCAAAGACCATTTTTTAAACTACATATGATTTAGTTGAGCATTAATCTGATAAATGAGAGAACAATAGGTCTTACAAGATCAGTTGATTCATCTTCTAAGAACATCATTCAAGATTTTTCTTTTTAGATTTTCAAACAGCCCTGTTACTGTGGGGCTGGTCAACAAAAATTTTTTTCCAGATTTTTGAGCAAATGTAAACTAGAGTGAGTTTAATTGCTCTCAAGTCTAATGTTCCTTTTCTTTGAAATGGTTCAGGAAGGAATGCACAGAGCTTTCTTCTAATTTGGCAGCAAAAGGATACGGCATGTTTGTCTCTGCTTGCTTTTTGGAGGTGCAGATGAACACACCAAACTAAAGGGCACTGGAAAGATAAGTTTCCATGACATCCACAATAACTCTTTTATATTGCCAACTGGCTATTCTATATGTAGCGTTCAGAGGCAAATATTTAAAAAAATGATGTAAAGCCAAAATTATTTCCTTGATAACACTTGTTTTAAACACCTCATCACTAAATAGCTAAAAGTCTCCAAAGTGAATGCATAAACCATATAAAAGCCACAAGCATACTTACATAAATTCTTAAGATTAACGTAATAACTTCTAGAAAAAGGTGGGAGAAAACACACTACTACGATAAATCTATTTGTAATGGTATTTGGGCTCTACCAACTGCTTTCATTGGTCTCCAGTGGCTTACATATAAAACAATACATTTGATGTATGATTTCAATTCCTTATGGAAAACTGTTCTATCTACAAGCAGCCTGTCAAAGAGAATGCCAAAAAAACTCTTTCTGCATCCCAATATGAGGCAGGACTTTTAAGATATAACTTAAGGTCACCACTTGTTCTTCCTTGGTCAGGTTTAAGACTGTAATTGAGGAATGCCTGACCTGGGGGAGGCAAGAGAAGTGGGGGGGTAGGTTTATTTATAGTGAAATAGAAATAGGCAAGGTGTCAGAGCTTGAAGTTAAATGGCATTGTTTTGCAGGGAGAGTGGCTCTACAGATTGGGCAGAAGGCAAGGGGTGGTTCTCTGGAAGCTGCCTGGAACCTGTCCCCCACCTTCCAACTCAGGGCATATGGCAGCTGTCAGCTCCAGAAAAACACCTTTGGACCCAGGAATCTATTTTCCTATTATTGAGGGGTGCACTGGGGAGGGGGGAGAAAAGTTGCTGCAGAATGAAAACAAATGCCATTCTAATTGGTCTGTAAATTGCAGCCCTTCATCATTAGAACTCTGCTCTGCATTTCAGCCAAAAATTTTTAATCCCAAATAAAAGTTGTCCAGGTTTAAACAGGGAATTATAAAGTGAAAAATGTCTACAGTTGCAGGAGGGCAATACACAACTCCCGTGAGCTATTCGTCTTGAAATTACAATCTTCCCAAAACATTCTCCTAATTTAGTTCTTGCCACTCCTCAATTCTTCTTCCTGCCCCTAACTTTAGACTCACCATCCCCTGGGATGTAGCCAGTCTTTCTCTCTGATCAAATCTCCTAAAGGGACACTCAACCTCACTGGGAGCCCAACATATCCCTCCTCACTTCCCCAAGTCAAAGTTTAGTTCTTATTGCTATAGGACTGAGTTTGTTTTTCAAAATGGTAGTTTTAAAATACATGCATCTTAAAAATATATATATATATATCTTATTGTTGTTGTTGTTATTATTACGGGCTTCTATCATTGCTGAGCCATCGTTGTGTCATTTCCCCATGGCATAAACTCCATTTTGCAGAGAAAGGGCTCAGCTGCAGTGCATTTCATTACTTCTCCTGATTCCCAGGAGAATCTTTCTTGTTTTTCATCCTCTTAAGGAAAGTAGGTACCAACACCACTGGAAAATTTGACCACGTAAATAGAATTCTGTCAGCAAATTCCATCTACCTTAAATTCCTTTAAGGGTCCTTAAATAAAGGCCCTTGCCTTCTATTCTAACCTGCATGAACACTGGAAAAGCATTGTTCGCCCTCATCTTGGTGAATAATTGGGGGCAATCATTAAGCAAGTCCTCATCAAGTCAGATCAATTTCTCAGCATTATATACAACCAAGGAACTGAGACGTTGTATAACATAAAGATATCTTCCTTTGCTGAGCTGCTTATAGCTAGAGACAGGAATGGTTGATATGAAACCAGCATCCAAGTGTATTATAGTAACTCTAAGGGATTTAGCTTAAGGAGCAGTCAGCATAGGATGAAAATGTCCAAGAAGGCTTTACAGGAGGCTTGGGATTTGAATAGGAACTTAAACGATCAGTAGTAATTAACTCAGCAGAGCAGCAGAGGATGGATGAACCTTCCAAAGTGGAGCAACAGCATAAACAAAGACATGGAGATAGGAATGGTTCAGTATAAGTTGGTCTCAGAAAGCAAAGTGAAGCATAAAAAGAGATTTGTCTGTGCAGAACAATAGGCAGGCATTGCTGAGTACAGCTCTTTGATTTTGCCTCCTGGATCTTCTCCAAATTTCACAACCTTCCTTTGAGTGACAGGTCACAATACTGTCTCTGGGTGGGGGCCTGACATCTTGTGTCCTTGATATTAACCACAGAGGACTGCTGCCCTGAGATCTTGATAGAGCTGGTTCTCCTCAGCCTGGCAATTATATGGTCAGCCATATGGCTTCAAAAAATTAAAAAACTGACTATATTTAATAAAAACTTTCCAAAATATAGAGAGAGAAACTTTAAGGATGAAGATGTTTGTTAATGTAAAATGGAAAGTATAATGAACGTTTTTACTCTTAAACTTTCTATACCTCTATATTTCACATACAAGTTATCAAATATAGCCAATTTGTGCTGCTTTGTTATTTTTAACAAAATTATGTTATTTTATAAAACTATGTAAAAAGGTCACCTGTTTGTAAATAAAATGTAAGCTTCTAGAAAAGAAAACACAAAAGCTCCCTCCTCACCAACAACACTCAACCATCTGCATGTACTAGACATTAGTCTACTCAAGATGCTATCTCCCATATCAGCATGTGAACTGGAGAATTCAAACAATATTGAGCCAGTTTTAACAAATCTGCAATATAAGATTTTCGTGAAGGATATTTTCCCCCAAGTGGAAATGTACCGCAAGAAAATAAACTTCTAGCCCAAGGCACTGACTTCCTCAAAAACAGAATTAGCAGGGAGATTCTTCTCCCCAAGGTACCATTTATAAAAAGAGATTCCTTACAAATGGCCAAACGGAGATTCATAAGATGCAGTTTTTGAAAGGAAACTATTTTTATAAATTTCTGATGCCTCTGGTGTTAACTCATTGACTTCATAAACTGGAAATTAGTCTTTTCCTAGTAGAAAGGTAAATGTCATATTTAAAAATGCCTTTTTTCCCCCCAAAGAAGTTTAAAGTCTCATCCACTCATTAATTTAACAAATATTTATCAAGTAGTTACTATGGGCTTATAGATAAGATATTACACGGTTCCCTCTTTGAGATAGAAATCTAAGTCTTAAACTCATGAGATGAAGCACATAGGGTGGCGTTTCTCACATTATAGTTCCTCGGTAATACTGTTATAGGTTGAATTGTATCCCCTAAAAAAGATGTTGGAGTCCTAACCCCCAGTGCCTACCAATGTGACCTTTTTTGGAAATAGGGTCTTTGCAGATGATCAAGTTAAGATGAGGTCATTAAGGTGAGCCTTAATCCAACATGTCCTTATAAAAAGTGGGAAATTTGGATACAGAGATACACACTCACAGAGGGAAAGCAATGTGAAGACACAGGGAGAAGGCCATCTACCAGCCAAGGAACGCCAGAGGCTACCAGACGCTAGGAGACAGGGTGAAACAGGGTCTCCTTGTCAACTCTACCAAGAAGCCCTGCTGATACCTTGATTTTGGACTTTTAGCCTCCAGAACTGTGATACAATAATTTCTGTTAAGTCACCCAGTTGTGGTACTTCGTTACAGCAACCCCAGCAAATGAATACAAATACCTTTCAAAATGTTCAAGATTAATACCAGGCAGGGGACCACTTCCCAAAGTAGAAGGCTTGAGGGGTTATCAAAAGCACAAAGAAACATAAAACTCAATTACTGTGGTGGGTAAGGCTTCCATCTAAATCTAAAATGTAATCCACCTCAAAGGGATCACAGGCATGCCTCCGTTTGGAGTTGTCACTTTACAGCTCTTGCATCTATATCGGACTGAGTGTGCCTGTCCTTGATTCTAGGATTTTAAAACTACTCTTTGGTTTACAATTTCAGGGTTAGAGAAAGCCAGTGAAGACTTCCCCTCACCCCCATCAGCTAGATCAGTGTGGACAGTCCATCATCACTGGAATATTTGTGGGCATCATGGGCCCTCGAGTGGCCACCTTTGTCTACTGGTCCAATACGGTCCCTCTGTGTGGATAATACACGGTCAACAAAGGTTTCATGAAAATATATGATGTCATGATGATCATCGGTCTATCACTGTTATCTCAACTACCAACTCTTGAGCAGAGCTGGATATAACTGTTTATCCAACGATATCAACAAAAGTCTATACAAGGGTTCAAAACATTTCTTTATAACTTTCAAAGGCCATTGAGTTATTCTCCTGGGTATGGTGTCCTTTGGTCTTCTGCTTTTTTTCCCCCCATTTCATAATTCTCTTACGTTTCATCATCTCCTTTCTGACACGATCCTGCCTCAGAGTTCTACCCCTTGCTTGAAAAATTCATTCAATAAGTATATTCATTTTTCATTCTTATTTATCACTTAATTTATAAGTGGTGTATCAAATTTCACCAGAGGAAAATCACATTATATTACAAACTTGAAGTTTTCTACCTTAATCCCTCTCCATCCCCTGACCAGTTACCAAGGAATCTATTGGGCCTATCACTCCAATTATATAACTAGGTCACTTGATGTTATATTTGTCAGTACTCTTTCAAAGAAAAAAATAAATCAATAAATGGGGTGCCTTTCATAGCAAATTAATAGAGATTAGCCCATAACAGAATTGCTATTTTCAGCAGTTATTGCCTAGGAATGATTGTTAGGTCATCACCTGGGTTTGTGGCTATTATACTGTCACCAGGAAAGAGAGAAGATGGCCACAGACAGAAAGACCTCTGGGAGCTGATATTTCCTGCTGACACTTAGCATGGGTCTGAGTCCTAAGAACAAGGCCATGGGTGAGTCATAAATAAGGTGCCAGCATCAGCATCAACCTACTGTCTCAGTCTGAGTAAAAATATTTGGGCCCCACTTCAGCCTTGGGAATAAGATTAAAAAAAAAAAAAAAAAAAAAACCTATGAATTGTATTGTCCAGGCCCACCATCCTCAGATGTGCTGATTTCCCTAAAACCAGCTGATACCTAAGGCAGCTTCTCCGGACATTCTCCCAGAAGCTGGATCCACCAGGCCATGATTCATCTCTGTCAGGGATGGTTACAAGCCCAACCTACTGAGTGGCTGATTAAAGCAAAGGGTCAGCTGCAGCCATGATGACCATGCTCCCCAATCCCCCAGAGATGGTGCTATAATGAAAACAGCACACAGTTCCCTGATTCCCAGGCCCTTCCGGAGGGGATGGTCAAAGAGTTTTGGCAACACTGGAACCTGTGGCAAGGGCAGAGCTGGCCTGGCCAGACAGCCCAGGGTCAACAGCTATGGGCCTCCACACCCCAGCTCATACCTATTGGCACCCAACGGCTTTGCCTGACTTGCCTCCCTCACCTGCTACTTTCATCTCCCCTGCTTCGCACCCCCAACTTCAGTGTGGGGCTGTCCTATCTTTTGTTCTGGCAGAGATAAGATGTATAAATGATGAGTGGTTGACAAAGTGTACTCCAGTGCCGCAGGCAGCTCATCCATCATTTTCTACATGTCTACAGATAATTGATGCCAACCCTGCAGGCGAAGCTCCTTCAGGTGAGAGGAGGGGAGAATTAAATCTGCTGTTAGGAGCCAAGCAGCTGATCTGTATTTAACTTTCTTTTTAATTTAGCACTTGTTTGTTTTAAGCTGAGTTTGCAGGCTCCTCCTCGCCCTCCATACTTGGGAGAGCGGCCTGGGGTTTGCTGACCCCACCACCACACGGGGCCCTGAACCCCCTGGTTTCCTGGGCAAGGCTCTGGGCAAGGAAAGCAGACAAGACCACCCAGGACTGCTCAGGAGGCGCACAGAAACTTTCTTTCTGCCTAAGTGAAGCTTAACATCAAAGGCACTCGCCTGTCAGGCAATTATCTGTCAACAGGATCTGGTTGGCAGGGTGTTACTTGCACACAAGGAAGAAACCACTTACTGCTTTCTTTACTTAAGAAAAAAGCAAAACAAAACAAAACAATAAAAATAATCCAACCCCATATTTCCTTTATGAAATGAGATTGAGTAACACTTCTAGCATAGCACTGAAGAGGTTTGGGTTTCCTTACTTCCCTTGCCTCAACCAAACAATTCCAAAGTGAAGTCAACCTTAGAAGGTGCCTCTTGGCTGGTGAAATGTGAGAGTCCTGATGAAGGGTCAAGACTCCATAAGTTTCACTCTCCTACTTGACTCCAACTCACTGTTCTATCGCCAACCTCCGATGTTCACGCTAATGTGCTTGCCTACACACACACACACATGCACACACACTCACAAAACTTTCCCACTCTGCAGAAATCTTTGCTCTTGGCAACTAGGGCATCCTGGTGAAGAGAAAATTACCACATGTGCCACAATCCCCAGTTTTCAAAAGAATGATAATATAATCCATAGACTCAACTCCAAAGTGACCCAAATATCACCTTACGGTATCTGAGGGTCATTCATATGAAAACGATGTTATAAAAAAGGTTCCGCTTAATAGAATGCCAAATAAACCAGATTTTAGTGGATTTCACTTTTTACAAGTAAATAAGCTGGTTTCTAAGAAGACTAAGTCCTAGTAGCAACCTACCAGTTAAAAAATTTGTCACTACACCTCAGCTGAAATCAAGCACCTCTCAAAGCAGAGGTTTGCTCTGCCTTGCCTTCCTGCTTCTTAAGCTCAAAGATTACTCTCCCTATTTTGTTGAGGTCCAGAAATGTAAATAACAGAGGCTGTTATGTTCTAGAATCACGGACTGTACCCAGAGCAGCTCTCTATCCCAATTCTTTTTCATGTCTGCAAATCAAACCTTGGGCCCTTCTCCACCACCCTCACAAATGGAGGGCTTACAAAGTGAGATGCAATGCTGTGGTCACACTGAATGTTGCAAATTTGTATTTTGAACTAGACTAGAGATATAACTAGATTCTCCATATTTTTAAACATTAATAAAAATATTTAGATATTTTTTAATGCTTACCTTTTTAATTAAAAATTGGACTAGAGGTACAACTAGATTCTACATACTTTAAAATGTGTAACACTAACAATCATCAGCCACATATAGTCTTTCACTTACTCTCTCAACAAACATTTACTATGTTACCATGTAACATGTGCCAGGCACAGTGGCTGAGTCTGGAAGTACAGCTGTTCATCCTATGGATCCTTGGTAGCTGACAAGTTCGTGAAAATACTTATGATATAAAGTGTTAAGTGCCCGGTCAACAGACAATTCAAAAAGAGTGTGTATGGCTAATGAACACATTTTTGAAATGTTCCGCCTCACTAGAAATTAGAGCAATGCAACAAGCTTTTTTTCTAAACCTATCAAAATGGCAAAGGAGGGGAGAAATAACACCTAAGATTATAGAGAGTATGGGGGAAATGGGCACTGATAGAGAAAAAATGGAGTACTATTGCCTAAAAGGCAATTTGGCATCAAAGACTTTAAATATTTCTAAGAGTTTTTCCTAATGTGACTGAGATATGTACAAGATTTAAACATAAAAATATCCAATGAAAATATTCTGGTACCCAACACCACAAAAGATACATGATATGTACATGATGGAAGATAAGGGGCTAGAGAACTCAGGGGTGGTTACATTTGGCTGAGGGGAATTAGGGCAAGATTCACGGGGGGAAGTGGCTTTACACCAAGTCCTGAAAAATGAACAGGATTGTGGCATGCTGGTTAGGAGGACACACTAGGAAAGTGGGTGGCTGGGGATGAAAAGGGCACAGAGAGAGGAAAGCAGAGAGCATTTATGACAAGGAAGAGTGGTCCAATATGGCGGAAGCACAGAGATTTCGAGAGGTGCAGTAGATAATGAGAATCTCTGGCCCCAATAAGCTGCACCAGGTTTGGGGCCATGAACTGGCTTTGGGGGCAGGCAAAGGGGCAGCCCTAGCTGCCTTTCTTCATGACAGAACACATGATCAAAGCTGTGCCAGGGGAAGTTCACTCTGTGTCATGTGAGGCTAAGCTGGGTAGAGACAGGAGGTAGCAAGACAGACTGGGGTATCAAAATAGTCACGCAAGCTGTCCAGGGAGAAACAATACACCCCCTACTAACACACAAGGGAAAACCTAGTCTGGCCTAGTTTCACTGAACACAAGATTCTGACCAGAAGATTAAAGAAAGAAGCCTACTTATCAAAACACGGGCTAACAAATGATCAGTCTCCATTTACAAGTTATCAGAACCTGCTATCAGTCCCCAGTTGAAATGTCAAGATACAAGGAATTCTAGGACATTTTAAATACACAGAATTACTCAGAGTAACAGAGGTGAGTTTCTGCACTAATGTCCTGCCCAAAGAGGGCTTAGTTACTAATAACTTGATGGGCTGGAAACATGTCACAATTTATGAATAAATAAAGCAAAATAGGTTTAAAAAAGTATTCTGGATGAGTCTAAGTGGGCATTGGGTGTGAAGCTGATTACCCCAAGGCTGAACACTGTGATTTTTAGTATCTACTGATTTCCAATAGTTCTGAGAAATGTCCTTAAAATTTTGAACTACATCAGTACCTGGTGTTCAGATATACTGATAATAACAGCTCACATATATCCAGTGCTCACTCTATACCAGGCACTGTCCAAAGGACAGATACTAACTCATTTATTCCTCACAATAACCTTACAAGGTAGGTACTATTATTATTATTTTTAACATCTTTATTGGAGTATAATTGCTTTACAATGCTGTGTTTCTGCTGTATAACAAAGTGAATCAGCTATACATATACATATATCCCCATATCCCCTCCCTCTTGCGTCTCCCTCCCACCCTCCCTATCACACCCCTCTAGGTGGTCACAAAGCACTGAGCTGATCTCCCTGTGCTATGCGGCTGCTTCCCACTACCTATCCATTTTACATTTGGTAGTGTATATATGTCAGTGCTACACTCTCACATCGTCCCAGCTTACCCTTCCTCCTCCCCGTGTCCTCAAGTCCATTCTCTACAACTGTATCTTTATCCCTGTCCTGCCCCTAGGTTCTTCACAACCATTATTTATTTTTTTTTTTTTTGCAGTACACGGGCCTCTCACTGTTGTGGCCTCTCCCATTGCAGAGCACAGGCTCCGGACGCGCAGGCTCAGCAGCCATGGCTCACAGGCCTAGCTGCTCCCCCGCATGTGGGATCTTCCCGGACTGGGGCATGAACCCGTGTCCCCTGCATTGGCAGGTGGACTCTCAACCACTGCGCCACCAGTGAAGCCCTTTTTTTTTTTTTTAGATTCCATATATAAGTGTTAGCATACAGTATTTATTTTTCTCTCTCTTACTTCACTCTGTATGACAGTCTCCAGGTCCATCCACCTCACTACAAACAACTCAACTTTGTTTCTTTTTATGGCTGAGTAATATTCCATTGTATATATCTGTCACATCATCTTTATCCATTCATCTGTCAATGGACACTTAGGTTGCTTCCATGTCCTGGCTATTGTAAATAGAGATGCAATGAACACTGTGATCCATGACTCTTCTTGAATTACAGTGTTCTCAGGGTATATGCCCAGTAATGCGATTGCTGGGTTAATGGCAGTTCTATTTTTAGGTTTTTAAGGAACCTCCATACTGTTCTCCATAGTGGCTGTATCAATTTACATTCCCACCAACAGTGCAAGAGGGTTCCCTTGTCTCCACACCCTCTCCAGCATTTACTGTTTATAGACTTTTTCATGATGGCCATTCAGACTGGTGTGAGGTGTTACCTCGTTGCACTTTTGATTAGCATTTCTCTAATGGTTAGTGTTGTTGAGCATCCTTTCATGTGTTTGTTGGCAATCTATATATCTTCTTTGGAGAAATGTCTATTTAGGTCTTCTACCCATTTTCGGATTGGGTTGTTTGTTTTTTTGATATTGAGCTGCATGAGCTGCTTGTAAACTTTGGAGATTGGTCCTTGGTCTGTTGCTTCATTTGCAAATATTTTCTCCCATTCTGAGGGTGGTCTTTCCATCTTGTTTATGGTTTTCTTTGCTGTGCAAAAGCTTTTATGTTTCATTAGGTCTCATTTGTTTATTTTTGTTTTTATTTCCATTTCTCTAGGAGGTGGGTCAAAAAGGATCTTGCTGTGATATATGTCATAGAGTGTTCTGCCTATGTTTTCCTCTAACAGTTTGATAGTGTCTGGCCTTACACTTAGGTCTTTAATCCATTTTGAGTTTATTTTTGTGTATTGTGTTAGGAAGTGTTCTAATTTCATTCTTTTACATGTAGCTGTCCAGTTTTCCCAGCACCACTTATAAAACAGGCTGTCTTTTCTCCATTGTATATTCTTGCCTCCTTTATCAAACATAAGGTGACCATATGGGCATGGGTTTATCTCTAGGCTTTCTATCCTGTTCCATTGATCTATATTTCTGTTTTTGTGCCAGTACCATACTGTCTTGATTACTGTAGCTTTGTAGTATAGTCTGAAGTCAGGGAGCCTGATTCCTCTAGCTCCGTTTTTCTTTCTCAAGATTGCTTTGGCTATTCGGGGTTTTTTGTACTTCCACACAAATTGTGAAATTTTTTTGTTCTACTTCTGTGAAAAATGCCAGTGGTAGTTTGATAGGGATTGCATTGATATATAGATTGCTTTGGGTAGCATAGTCATTTTCACAATGTTGATTCTTACACTCCAAGAACATGGTATATCTCTCCATCAGTTTGTATCATCTGTAATTTCTTTAATCAGTGTATTATAGTTTTCTGCATACAGGTCTTTTGTCTCCTTAGGTAGGTTTATTCTTAGGTATTTTATTCTTTTGGTTGCAGTGGTAAATGAGAGTATTTCCTTTATTTCCCTTTCAGATTTCTCATCATTAGTGTATAGGAATGCCACAGATTTCTGTGCATTAATTTTGTATCCTGTTACTTTACCAAATTCATTGATTAGCTCTAGTAGTTTTCTGGTAGCATCTTTAGGATTCTCTATGTATAGTATCATGTCATCTGCAAACAGTGACAGCTTTACTTCTTCTTTTCCAATTTGGATTCCTCTTATTTCTTTTTCTCCTCTGACTGCTGTGGCTAAAACTTCCAAAACTATGTTGAATTAATAGTGGTGAGAGTGGACAACCTTGACTTGCTCCTGATCTTAGAGGAAATGGTTTCAGTATTTCACCATTGATAACGATGTTGCCTGTGGATTTATCATATATGGTCTTTATTATGTTGAGGTAAGTCCTCTCTATGCCTACTTTCTGGAGGGCTTTTATCCTAAATGGGTATTGAATTCTGTCAAAAGCTTTTTGTGCATCTACTGAGATCATCATATGGTTTTTCTCCTTCAATTTGTTAATATGGTGTATCACATTGACTGAGTTGCGTAAATTGAAGAATCCTTGCATTCCTGCAATAAACCCCACTTGATCATGGTGTATGATCCTTTTTAATGTGCTGTTGGATTCTGTTTGCTAGTATTTTGTTGAGGATTTTTGCATGTATGTTCATCAGTGATATTGGCCTGAAGTTCTCTTTCTTTGTGACATCTTTGTCTGGTTTTGGTATCAGGGTGATGGTGGCCTCATAGAGTGAGTTTGGGAGGGTTCCTCCCTCTGCTATATTTTGGAAGAGGTTGAGAAGGATAGGTGTTAGGTCTTCTCTAAATGTTTGATAGAATACGCCTGTGAGGCCATCTGGTCTTGGGCTTTTGTTTGTTGGAAGATTTTTAATCACAGTCTCAATTTCAGTTCTTGTGATTGGTCTGTTTATATTTTCTATTTCTTCCTGCTTCAGTCTAGGAAGGTTGTGCTTTTCTAAGAATTTGTCCATTTCTTCCATGTTGTCCATTTTATTGGCATATAGTTGCTTGTAGCAATCTCTCATGATCCTTTGTATTTCTGCAGTGTCAGTTGTTACTTCTCCTTTTTCATTTCTAATTCTATTGATGTCTTCTCCCTTTTTTTCTTGATGAGTCTGGCTAATGGTTTATCAAATTTGTTTATCATCTCAAAGAACCAGCTTTCAGTTTTGTTGATCTTTGCTAGTGTTTCCTTCATTTCTTTTTCTTTTATTTCTGATCTGATCTTTATGATTTCTTTACCTCTGCTAACTTTGGTTTCTTTTTTGTTGTTCTTCTTTCTCTAATTGATTTAGGTGTAAGCTTAGGTTTTTTATTTGAGATGTTTCTTGTTTCTTGAGGTAGGATTGTATTCCTATAAACTTCCCTCTTAGAACTGCTTTTGCTGCACCCCATAGGTTTGGGGTCGTCGTGTTTTCATTGTCATTCGTTTCTAGATATTTTTTGATTTCCTCTTTGACTTCTTCAGTGATCTCTTGGTTACTTAGCAGTGTGTTGTTTAGCCTCCATGTGTTTGTATTTTTTACAGGTTTTTTCCTGTAATTGATATCTAGTCTCATAGCACTGTGGTCAGAAAAGATACTTGATACAATCGCAGTTTTCTTAAATTTACCAAGGCTTAATTTATGACCCAAGATATGATCTATCCTGAAGAATGTTCCATGAGCACTTGAGAAGAAAGTGTATTCTGTTGTTTTTGGATGGAATGTGCTATAAACATCAATTAAGTGCATCTTGTTTAATGTATCATTTAAAGCTTGTGTCTCCTCCTTTATTTTCATTTTGCATGATCTGTCCATTGGTGAAAGTGGGGTGTTAAAGTCCCCTACTATGATTGTGTTATGGTCGATTTCCCCTTTTATGGCTGTTAGCATTTGCCTTATATACTGAGGTTCCTCTATGTTGGGTGAATAAATATTTACAATTGTTATATCTTCTTCTTGGATTGATCCCTTGATCATTATGTAGTGTCCTTCTTTGTCTCTTTAATAGTCTTTATTTTAAAGTCTATTCTGTCTGATGTGAGAATTGCTACTCCAGCTTTCTTTTGATTTCCATTTGCTTGGAATATCTTTTTCCAACCCCTCACTTTCAGTCTGCATGGGTCCCTAGGTCTGAAGTGGGTCTCTTGTAGACAGCATATATATGGGTCTTGGTTTTGTATCCATTCAGCTAGTCTGTGTCTTTTGGTTGGAGCATTTAATCCATTTACATTTAAGGTAATTAGCGATATTTATGTTCCTATTACCATTTTCTTAATTGTTTTGGGTTTGTTATTGTAGGTCTTTTTCTTCTCTTGTGTTTCCTGCCTAGAGAAGTTCCTTTAGCATATGTTGTAATGCTGGTTTGGTGGTGCTGAATTCTCTTAGCTCTTGCTTGTCTGTAAGGTTTTTAATTTCTCAGTCAAATCTGAATGAGATCCTTGCTGGGTAGAGTAATCTTGGTTGTAGGTTCCCTTTCATCACTTTAAATATGTCTTGCCACTCCCTTCTGGCTTGCAGATTTTCTGCTGAAAGATCAGCTGTTAACCTTATGGGGATTCCCTTGTATGTTATTTGCTATTTTTCCCTTGCTGCTTTTAATATTTTTTCTTTGTATTTAATTTTTGATAGTTTGATTAATATGTGTCTTGGAGTGTTTCTCCTTGGATTTATCCTCTCTGGGACTCTCTGTGCTTCCTGGACTTGGCTGACTATTTCCTTTCCCATATTAGGGAAGTTTTCAAATATAATCTCTTCAAATATTTTCTCAGTCCCTTTTTTTTCTCTTCTTCTTCTGGGACCCCTATAATTTGAATGTTGGTGCATTTAATGTTGTCCCAGAAGTCTCTATGACTGTCCTCAATTCTTTTCATTCTTTTTTCTTTATTCTGCTCTGTGGTAGTTATTTCTACTATTTTATCTTCCAGGTCACTTATCCGTTCTTCTGCCTCAGTTATTCTGCTATTGATCCCTTCTAGAGAATTTTTAATTTCGTTTATTGTGTTTTTCATCACTGTTTGTTTGCTCTTTAATTCTTCTAGGTCCTCGTTATATGTTTCTTGTATTTTCTCCATTCTATTTTCAAGATTTTGGATCATCTTTACCACTATTACTCTGAATTCTTTTTTCAGTAGCCTGCCTATTTCCTCTTCATTTGTTTGGTCTGGTGGGTTTTTACCTTGCTCCTTCATCTGCTGTGTGTTTCTCTGTCTTCTCATGTTGCTTAACTTACTGTGTTTGGTGTCTCCTTTTCACAGGCTGCAGGTTCATAGTTACCGTTGTTTTTGGTGTCTGCCCCCAGTGGCTAAGTTTGGTTCAGTGGGTTGTGTAGGCTTCCTGGTGGAAGTGGTGGAAGTGCCTGTGCTCTAGTGGATGAGGCTGGATCTTGTGTTTCTGGTGGGCAGGACTGCGTCAGTGGTGTGTTTTGGGGTGTCTGTGACCTTATTGTGATTTTAGGTAGCCCCTCTGCTAATGGGTGGTGTTGTGTTCCTGTCTTGCTAGTTGTTTAGCATAGGGTGTCCAGCACTGTAGCTTGCTGGTTGTTGAGTGGAGCTGGGTCTTAGCATTGAGATGGAGATCTCTGGGAGAGCTTCGCCATTTGATATTACATGGAGCCGGGAAGTCTGTGGTGGCCCAACGTCCTGAACTCGGCTCTCCCACCTCAGAGGCACAGGTCTGACACCCGGCCGTAGCACCAAGACCCTGTCAGCCACATGGCTTTCTCTTGTGTGTTATAGTCCAGAGGAAGATGGTGTCACAGTAGATGTCATTACGGTGTTCCAGTTCCCCTCTGCTGAGTCAAGGGCAGTGAGAGAGAGGAAAATCCGTAGCATTCTACTATCATCCAGTTGTGCAATTCTGAATAATCCTGTGTCTCTGTTTTCTTTCAGAGCACACCCATGGTGTTGCCAGCAAAGCTCACTGGGGTCCCCAGGAAAAATACGATCGAATCTAGGTCATAAGGTCTACTTCTTTTGTGCTTAGTCTAGTTTCACTTATCTATAGAAGCCGCATGCAGAAGTCTTGCACCTGACACATTGGATTAGTGTTCCCAGCATAGAAACGCTGTGCCGGACACTTTTCAAGGTAGTTACTATTATTATTCCATTTTATATATGAAGAAATGGAAATCAGAGAGGTTAAGTAATTTACCCACGGTAAGAAAGCTGGTAAGTGACAGAACCAGGAATTGAACCCCGGTAATCTGGTCAAGATCCCTTACTATTAATTTCTACTGTAGAAAACTTCCCACTAAAACATTTCTTTGATCCTTTGCAGGCACAGCAGAGAAAGGGTATATGTGTGGGTGTGCATGCAGGGGTGTGTGTGTATGTGTATGTATACAGGTAGGACTGCTTGGGGAGGGAGAGAAACAGACATGAAATGGTGAGGAGCAGGACTGTGGGTCACGGTCTGTGCTGGGAGGATGCTCACCCTTAGAGAAGGAAGATCAACAAACAAGCCTAGCTTCACAAGAGGACCTGAGGGTACAAGAAAATGGTGGTTTTTGAGAGTTCTTAGAACCCACCGTCACCCACCCAGCATAGTGGTGTGTACATCCCATGGGGAGAGAGAGACACATAGCTGAGAACTGTCTGTCCAAGCCGACCTGCTGTAAGATCCCTCTAACGTAAAGGTCTGTGGTAGGAGACAAATGTTCAATCTCGCAACCATTTTGCAGTGGGAGCTAAAAAATAGTACTCTGCCCACTGGAAATGGTGATTTGGGCAGTACACTGAGTAGAAGTAGGAGAGGAAGGTCTGGTGCTGGGCTTGAAAAGGCAAGAGTCCTGGCAGTCTGAGGGGTGAGGCTTCCAGGATGGAGGAACATCAGTGGCCAAGCTGGGAGCTCGAGCAAAGTAAAGCGAGGTCAGCTCAGAGGTGAATGACAGTAACTGAGAGAACATCAGGCCAGACCAGTGCTCATCTGTGAATTGGGTGGCATTGGCACCACTGCTGTTGGTTAAGCAGCAGATTGGAATAATTCCTAACAGAGTGACCCTACGTAGGGGATACCTAGAGGTGTTAAAAAATGAGAGAACCACAAAGGGTGGGGAGATGCTGAGAACCATCCATATTTAAAAATTATATTGAATTATTTATCACTCTCTTACATACAAGAAAGGGTTTATTTTACTTAGGATATATGAGTCTCCAGTTGGACCCCACTGTGTATCCCTCACAGATGTTAGAATACAGTAGATGCTCCTTGCAACATAGACAGGGGGCCCTCCAGCCACTAACTTGCATTGCATGGAATACACCCTGCTCAGTGGTTACACATCTTTAACGGGCACCTCCTTCATAGGCTCTGGGTGAGACAAAGGGGAATCATGTCCACAACACAAAGGGCCTGGGCTTGTGCACCGGGGCATGCTGATGGCAGGGACTGCTCCAAGGCCGCTCCTGAATCTCTGTGCGTCTTCACAGATGGAAGAACTTCAGGGGTGGATTTCACTGCACTTCCTTTCACATAAGGGAGCATAAACATCAGTCGTGTAAAGCTAAGGGAATGGCTTGAGTCTGAGCTCACGTGGCCCCTGGCCTCTCACTGAGCTACCACTTCCCACACGTTGTCTGAGTCAAAGGCAAAGTTTGCTTTTAATTTCTGCAACACGGAGCTCTCTTTGTTGACAAGAGAGCTGCCTGGGCTGACGTCGGGGGCCAGATCCCTGAGCCGGCTCCCAGCCACCTGCAACTTCCTTGACCTGGGAAGCGCTGCCAGGCAGCCCGCCGGCTCCTCAATGACTCCATCCACACCAACAACGCCGTGTTTTCCATCTGTGCTGCCCTGGAGGCTGTGGAATGCCAGCGGTGTGTGTTTACAGCAGGAACGCAGTGGCAGACTTTGGAGCTGTCCCAGGATTATGAAAACCCTCATTTTCCTCCATCTATAACCTCCAAAAGGTTGTGTCTGCTTTTCCCGTTACCAACTAGACCCAGAGCTCCATGGCAAAAGAAAGAAAAAAAAGAAAAAGCTGATAAATTGTTGAATTCATTTTCTTTGCCAATTCTCTCCTTTCTCCTCCTAGCACAGTCACCAGACTTCGATTTTATAGGCAAGTATTAGAGCAGGAGCACTTTATATGCTGTCATCCAAGCCAGTAGTTGGTTATCCAGTTAAAGAAACATTGCTTAGCTTTTCCCTGGTGGTGCAGTGGTTGAGAGTCTGCCTGCCGATGCAGGGGACACGGGTTCGTGCCCTGGTCCGGGAAGATCCCACATGCCGCGGAGCGGCTGGGCCCGTGAGCCATGGCCACTGAGCCTGCACATCCGGAGCCTGTGCTCCGCAACGGGAGAGGCCACAACAGTGAGAGACCCACATATCGCCAAAAAAAAAAAAAAAAAAGAAAAGAAAAGAAACGTCGCTTAAAATGCTACACCTGTACTTAAACATTTTATTTTCATCTAAATCATGTGAATCAAACTAATTTGCAGATCTTTTGATGTCAGCTTCGGCCTTTTCCTTTGCAATTGGGTCTGTTCACTGGAGTTCAGCATGGACTATTCTGTACATCCCTTTCTCATTATATAGATTCCAAAATGTCCTGTTTTCTTTTCTTTAAAGGGGAACTAGAACTTAAAAACTCTGGCAAGGCAACCTGAGTACAGACTCCTAGAATATTATGATATTTTTTTCTCCCAAGCTTCTTCAGCTGTCTTGTCTATACTTAATTTGCTGTATTTTTAAAAAACAACTAAACCTCATTGAGTCTTTCTTACACATTCACCTCAGTTTTCATGAAAAAAAAAATCCCCTGTACTCTCACATTTCTTTGGTTTTATAACATTTAACCAAACTGCATTATTACAACTTAAACACAACTAACATAAGTAGGTTTGGGACAAGATTCAACTGACTCTTGGTATATACAGAGGTCACCTGGTGGGACCAGAAGTGCCTGGTTGAATGAGGAGAGAAACTGCCGGCTGTGCATATGCAGGGAGATTGTTCTACGGAAGAAGAGCAGGTGTTGGTAAGTACACCAGTTGGTGAAATGCAAATTAGTTAACTAGAGTGCTTCTGCTGTGTGTATGCATGTACGTCTATATGTGTATGTGTCTATATGTGTGTGTGTGTGTATATGTATGTATGTATATACACCACATTTTTGAGATGGTATTTAGTTTTAAAGAACATAGTTAGAGAATACTTACTAAGATTGCTTAGCAATACCAACATGAAAAAACAAATGACCTTATTTTTCCCAGCCACAGGCCACAACAGTTAGGCAGGTACCCAGAATCCTGATGTCCTCAACAAATGTCAGTGCTCAGAATGGCTGCACAGCAAGCATCCACTTGGCATTTCCTAGGTGAGCAAACAACTCTGTATCCACGTGGTTGGCTTTATGAGCAAGTAGACGGAAAAGTCCGAATCTGCTCCCCAGGCTCAATTTCAGGGAAACATTTGGCCAGGTATCTGGTCTGAGAGGTCTCCTCCCTTCAGCACTATCTGCTTAGGGGGGGTTGGGTTGGCAATGGTATCAGGATGCATGCTGAGGGCCTTTTGCCTGAGATCATTCTTTTCTTGCTCCATGCAGAGAGCCTGTCATAACCATAGCTCTCTTGTGGTGTTCTACATGCAACTCCACATCTCTGCCCACAGCTAAATGGCTCAGCTGAAAATCTGAACTAAAAGCAACCTCTCCGACAGGCTGGTCAGCACTATATGAGATCCCTTGCATGAGAGCCACAAAAAAAGCCAAATGGATCACAAGATGGAAAGACAATAGTATGCCGGCAGAAGTGGAGAGAAAAAAGGAGACAAGAAACAGAAGCCAGGATGTAGAGGCACAAAAGGAATAAGGCACTAAACGAGGGCTGGTGGAGGGAGGGATGACAGACCCACCGCATGAGCAGACCCTTTGCTCTTCCCTATTTTTTTTTTTTTTTTTTTTGCAGTATCCCTCTTGCTCTTCAAAGAGCCGTACTAGCAGTTCCATTAATTCCTGCAGCCACAGAGCCCTGAACAAAGACGTGCCTTCAGGAAGAAAAAAGAAAGCAGAAGTTGACAATACAGAATGCATATGGATTATCGGCAACTGTGAGTAAAAACCAAAAAGTCAAAATTACTGCATGAACATGGTAGTCAATCTAAAACGTGGAAGGGAGAGAGAAGGCAGACCCTACTGGACGAGCTGTGAAGGGAAAGGCCAGATCCGTCACGAGCATCCTCTCAGCATTCCTGAGGTCAAACAAGCCACAGAGCTGGCTTCTGTTATGAGGCTCCAGCTTGGGGGTCAGTCATGCATTTATATCCCTCTTCTCAGTCAATCTGTATGAGTGGGGTTTGAATGTTAAAGCCCCATGGAAGTTCTTGCCTCTCCTCCATTGCGCATCATTGCGTTCCATAGCTGTCTGAGGACATGGGGGCATGGTAGGTGGTTTCTCAAAATAGGGCCTTTATTATTCTCCCCTCTTTCCTTAAGCCCTCAAGGAAGAAGTTGGGACATGCAGCCAGGACTGTGTGTTGGTTCACTCAGCAATGGCAAGGGAAGAAAGTACCCGCAGGAGTGGAACACACAAAACATGCTAGGTACACATCGTGTGAGGGGACAGAGACGTCCTCTTCACAGAAACTGAGGTTCTTCATGGAAACGTGGCTTATGGGGCTGCTCCGTCTTGAGAAGGCTGGCTTGAAGCTCTGACCCTCCAGCTGGACATGGTCATGATGTGGGACGTGACCACCAGGAACCCAGACTATTACGCCCAGCCATCACACCCTCCCTAGGTGGGAGGCCTCCATCTGCTGCAAATCTTCCTACCTCGACGCTTCGTCTTCACTTTCCTTTGGTTTCCTGCCTTGACGCATGGTAGGCAATTTTACTCTGGGTACCCACTCAGTCACCAATACATGCTTAATACTTTTTGTTCAAGAATCTTTCATCATTTCAGGGTAGATACAATGAGAAAACAACATATTCACAATCTCTTTGGTACAGGTAACTTCCAAATATACATCCTTTAAACATAGCAAACTGTCCTCATAAACAATATTTCACCGGTGTGTAGCTGAATGGGAGATAACTTCATTACAAAGTGTGGTGGTTAGTAAAAAGAAGGGCCTCTGAAGAATGAAAATTCTCCAAACCCTCTCCACACACCCCACAGCCAAACACAGGAAGATACTCACTTCTCTTGGCTTTCCTCTGCCCGCCCCTACCCTCCTGCAAAAAAAATCATGTTAACAGAAAGAAGTTAAGTGGAAGCTGTTTGCTGCTATTTCCACTGCAGTCAGCTGAAATGAATAAAATCAGTTAAGCATTTACAGAGGAGGGAAAGAAGAGAAATAAATACAATCTTATTTTCCTTCTTCAAAGGCCAAAAGATAATTTAGGTAATTTGAATCAGAAAAATAATCTAGATTCTAATCCTCTTTGAGTTCCAGCTTCTTAACATTACTGATTTAATAGCCACTCCCTAGAACTATCCTCTTAGGTAAGTAGAAATATCACAAGTAATAATGATCATGCCACTAATTTTTCCACTGAAAATATGGCCCTAGATACCTGCTTTTATGATGAAAATGATGGGGACTGGGCAGCTCCCAGTTGCTGTTCATGACCTACCCACAGAGTAATCTTCCACAGATGTCTGGTGAGATTATTTAAGGAGTGGACCAGAGCACAGATGTTCACTTCCCAGATGGTGAAACTGAGGTCCCAAAAGTGAGTGCTTCTCAGAGATGTGCAGAGCCATCAATTTCCAATAAGAATTTAACTGCCTAAGCCTTGCTGGTGCTAAGGACATCACCCCAACCTCCATTGATCCTGTGAACAAAGGGCCTGGATTCAGGACTCCCACAGGGTTCAGGACTCCCTCGGTAAGTCCCAAGGGTTTGGTCTGGTATAATTACTCTTGAGTTTCACAAGCAAGATGAGGATTCTTTTCATCAAGGGCAAATAGCTTGCCAGAGGCATTCTGATAAGAACTTACCAAAATATAGCATTAGCTGTCTTCCCAGACACATTACTCCACTCTCTGTTCAATAGCGGTGACATTTAAACGGCAGTAAGTATAGAGAGAGGCAGCCTGAGCAAAGGTGTGAGTTTCATGTGTGCCGGAGGCATCAATTTCAGCCATGATCACTTGGCAAAGGCGGTATGCAAAACGATGACGCAGAGGGTATTGCAGCAAAGGGCGGGGGGAGCTCGTGGTACTCTTACCTCAGCAAATGATGCTGGGTCATCCTGGGGAACAGATACCCAGGGGAGAAAGCAAAACCCCAGCTCCTTTCACCTGGGCCACCGCACTGTGAACACTCTAGATTTTGAACTTTAATGGATTTGGGGAATGCTTGGTACTTGATACTGAGGATAAAAGAGAAAATAGTAGACAAAGAGGGACATGATTGCATCCAGAGGCAATGGGAGAGGTGGCACAAGAAGAGAGGAAAGCAAGGAGGAAAGGAAAGAGGAAAGGCAGAGAGAAGCGAGAATTGAAGGTTAAAAAAAGATGGAGTGTGGGCAGAAACAAGCTAACAGACTCTCACCTCTTTGGTAGTTTGAAAAGGCTCATAACTCATTTACTCTATGCATCCATCCATCCAACCATCCACCTAACCAGTTATTAATTAATTCTGCAAATATTTGCTGGATCTCCTAATATGACACAGAGCTTGAGATACACAGGAAGATGGCAAAGTATCCTTCAGAAATCTGTAATCATGGAGGTGACATAAAAGTGAAACAACTAATTAGCCCCTGAAGCAAGGTGAGTGGCATTGTCCCTCACCTCTGCCAGCATCCTGCACTTCATACAGGCACCAGCTTCTGAGACACAATCGATGCCGCCTCACCTCACCTTTTCAGGAAAGAATGCCTTCCAGGTTATGTCTTCAGGCAAGTCAGGACTACCCTAACCCACTTGACTTCTAGAACTCTTATATGTATAAAACACACTGAAAGAATATTACTAATAGCAACAGTAAACAATAACGATATCAATGGCTAACACCTAGAGACCACTCATCAGACACTTTTCTAAGCACTTCACATGTATTGAGTCATCAACCCTCTTGATGACATAGGGATCATTATTATGTCCAAAGTCACAGAGCAAGTAGAATTTATACTGAGACAGTGTGGATCCCAAGTCTGAGCTCTGTTCATTGCCTCCACCAGAAGACAGCATGGAGAATGAAGAGTCACTGATCAATACTAAACAACGTGAAAGGACTGCATTTCAAATAGCATTAGTGGAAACCCCAATAAGCACTGAGTAAAACACTCAGATCTGGGCATCCTTCAGTTCTATCCTAGATGGTTTAGGAGACATAAAAGAGGTGGAGCCTTCATCCCTACCCTGGAGAAACTCTGAGTCGAGGGGAAAGAGCAAGATCCCTGAAGGTGCCAATGGGTTAAAAAGGGCTGCCGATGTCAACTGAGCTTGGACACAGCTCAGGCAAGAGAGTCTGCCACAGCAGATGCTGAAGCGTCTGATTCTGAGATGCAGGGTGATTGGGTGTCTCTGAGCCCCCTGAGACACTGCTGCTGGTCACATACACTCCCTTGGAGATACAAGAGACGAGGGAAAATGCATTTGCTGTTCCCTCTACCTAGAACTCTCATCACCCTGCCCAAATAACTATATGTCTTCCTTCTGGCCATCGGATGTTACCTTTTCAGAAAGGTCACCTCTGATTACCCAGCATGAAATAGCATCACTTCCCTGAATCCCCCACTGATGTTACCCTGCTCGACATATGTTTATCTACTTCTTATCTGTCTCTCTTGCCTCCCCCGTCCCGGAAGGTAAACTCCTTGCACAAGAACTCATCCTCTGTTCACTCTGTATCTCCAAGTGCCTAGAACAGTACCTGGCACATACTAGGTCTCAATAAATATTTGTGGAATGAAGAGATGCAGGTTCCTCAGTAAAATATATGGTGGGATTCAGAGGAGAAAAAAAGGAAAGAAATCATCTGTCCACTTTGAGAAGCTCTTCAAATAATGTAAAGGACACTGATTCCCATCATTCGGGAGCTCCCAATCTGAACAAAAGATATAAATTCCATCTAGAGGAGAGTGGAATCTAATGGTAGAGACATGGTCTCCATCTTTGAGAAATTCACCATAGTGGGGGAAGCAGGAACAATGGCCCCTTCCAATGACTGAGAGCCAACAAACAAACAAACAAACAAAAAACCCCCAAAACAAGAATCCTCAAGGAACGTGGGAGAATAAAGTAGGGGAAGGTTCTGTTCATTACATGACAGCCCATTCAGGGGTCGGGAGAGTTGAATTATGAGGCCAGGACATAGTACCCAGGGAGAAACAAAGGCAGGGTCATATCCCCATCTGACCTGCATCAAACTGACTCCAGCCAACTGTGTGTGGATTGTTTCCTGGCTCTGGGCTTTTGGAAGCCCAACTCTCCCTCCTCCTTAAATATCTGACTCAGCTTCTCATAATGGCGCCTCAAGCCCACATACGGGCACTGGAAAGACCTCTGCCAGCTAACTGCCTCATTAACTAAAGCATCTCATTAATCTTACCATTATCCAAGCTAATTAGAAGTCTCCCTCCTCCTCTCCTTCCTCTCTCTTTGCACTCTTCTGTGTTCTCTCCCAGTTCCCTTCTCTTTCGTACCTCCTTCTCTTTCTAGGTAAGACTCTCCCAACACCATAATTCATTTAATTGAGTTGATAAGTCGAGATCCTATGTGTGAGGAGGGTGGGGGATATATATTAAAATCTCAACCCAATCAGTGTGTAAAATAAAGAACAATCAGACAAGCAATAAACTGTTTTTTTATTTATCTACCAAGTGCCGTAGTTAATTTTTCCCTTTTCATGTAAAGGCATTGGTCCTGATTCAAGTCTTCGGTATGTGTGAGTTCACAGTAATCCTCATCTACACCAACCTACAAGAAACAGCACGTACTGTTTTGATCTTTGCACTGTAGAAGCGCATTGCCTCTGCAATCATCCCCTTTTTACTATTTTCCCTTGCCTTGGTAAGGTCCTGTTTTTATTTTTGTTTTACAGTTTCTATCCTTGCAAGCCACCGCAAATCATCCATGAAAAAAGGTAGCGTGTCAACATTAAAAAGCAACACAGGGCTTCCCTGGTGGCGCAGTGGTTAAGAATCCACCTGCTAATGCAGGGGACATGGGTTTGAGCCCTGGTCCTGGAAGATCGCACAGGCCACGGAGCAACTAAGCTCACGTACCACCACTACTGAGCCTGTGCTCTAGAGCCCGTGAGCCACAACTACTGAGCCCACATGCCACAACTACTGGAGCCCGCGTGCCGCAACTACTGAAGCCTGCACGCCTAGAGCCCATGCTCCACAACAAGAGAAGCCACTGAAATGAGAAGGCTGCGCATCACAAGGAAGAGTAGCCCCCATTTGCCGCAACTAGAGAAAGCCCACGCTCAGCAACAAAGACCCAACGCAGCGAAAAATAAATAAATTAAATAATTTTTTTAAAAGCAACATAAGCATGTAGACATGTCACCCATGTACAAATGGAAAATAAAGAATGTGTAATAGAACTAAAGACAGTTCAGGAGAAGGCAAGAAAAGCTACTCATATAATTGAGTCCATAGGGGCTACTATAATGAAGATGGATAGAAAAGATCGGGATTACAGTATCTGAGAAGATAGAAGCTGAAAGGATAAAAAAGACACTGATAAAGAAACCTGGACCAGTGGGAGGGCTTGTGCACCCAACACCAGAACCGAGAGGCTGCCCTTCAGGCTTGAGGTATTTTACACTGGCAAGAGTCAACCAAAAAACCTCTTTGTCCTAATAAGTGGTTCATGATTAAAATATAAGTGGACTTAAATAGAGATGAATATACATATGCCAAAGCCAAGATGGATTATCATAATAAACTAGGATGTGCATTTGGGAGAAAGCCCAGAACCTCTGGAATGAACACAATTATAAGGTTCCAGAGTGCTGATTTCCTGGAGGTCCTTGGGGAAAATATGGTTTCACGGGAGAAAAAAACCTAAGCTCTTGACTTGAGAGTAGCTGTCCTCTGATGGAAGCAGGAGCACCAACATACTTCACCCAAAAAGCAAAAACAATAGCTCCCTTCTGAGATCTGCAAACCTCCATTAGGATCTGCATGGCCGATTCAGAGGACAAAAATGTATGGTAGCAGGACCAGCAGAAAATGCAGTTTCCGCCTTTCTTCCCTGTCTCTGCATGCCTTGGAAGCATTGACACACTGCACGGATGAAAAATAATAATAATAATAAAAGCCCTTATCGTCTCAGGGAGAGGTTTCTAGTTATTTCCCAGGATCCTTCTTCATTTTTAACTTATTCCATATGCTTTGCTACCCGCAGACCCCAGCCTCAGCAGCAGAAGCAATCTACGCTGCCCTGCCATTTAAGTGTGAGGAGCCCCAGCTCTATTGAAGCTTGTCATCTTGCCTATTAGCTTGATGTCTTTATTCACAGACCATCTGTACCACCGAGAGATACAGAGGCAGCTAATGTCAATATGAACAAATGCCTCGTCTTTTACAAGAAATGTCAAACACAGGACAGGCTAAGAATGACCCCAGGAATACCGACAGATGTTCAGTACAAGCCTCTCAAAAATCAATCCTTTCTACAGGGACTAATTAAGATGAAATAAGGAGCAAAAGTAAAGAAATTTGTGTCATATTATCAGGAACTTCATCCTCACTTTCCAAGCTCATTATGGGCAGATTGGCCTGTGCCCTTTGAAAAAATGCTGAAAGAGGGGCTGCAGCTACCAGGGCACTAGGGAGGACTTCAACTGCCTCCAGTTCCAAACTGCAAAAAAGAAAATTGCTCAAGAGAAAAAAAGTTGTTACTTAGCCTGATTTTTCTGGTCTGGTTCCTTTAAACAACTACACACAGAAAGAAGCCATTTTCAGAAAATCTTCAAAAAATAAATAACAGGATGGAAAAGAAGATTGTGGTGTTTTTCCATCTCAAAGGGGATAAGAGAGTTTGGCATCCTGGACTTGGGAGTCCAGACTGATGGGGCCACAGAACGGTCAATCCTGCAAGGTAATGAGCATCTCTCATACTCTAAGTTTTTCCTGTGTCTTCATCCTTCGTGAAAGGGCAGAATCTTGTATTTGTGCTAGCCTCAAAGGAACAGAGGTTGGCATTTCCTGAACTCTGCCTTTATGTAAAGAAATATCTGCCATCCAGAATAGTTGCTGTTCTTCATTAAACTATTTGTCATGCTCTCTGGTTGGGTAACATCATTAGTGTAGTACATCCTAATAATGTGGAGCTCAAACATTTCTCTGCCAAATCACGTGGAGGATTATTTCACTGAGCCTAACCCACTCCCAGGAGGTCGCCTAAGGTGAGATGCCACACCCCTGAAATAATTAATGGTACCCCTTTCTCCCTGCTCAAGAAATTATAGAGGAAGGCAGGCTCTAATGTGAATCTGCTCTAATTTAGATGAGTGTACATCATTCACTAACTTCAGTACTTAATCATTGGTAAACATTTGCTTATGGCCTTGCTCATGAAATGATTCCTAAACTTGACCACTGAGTCCTGGTAAGACCCCAAACTATCTTTGGGGTCTACCAGCAGCAAAGCCTGGAGCCACCTCCACAGCACCATGGCTCCCCATAAAGTCTCCAGTATAAAGCAGTGCACACGGGGAATGGGTCAACATTTTGACAAGGTGGGTTCTTTCTGTGGGTCAAGAGAAGCTCAATTTTTGGCAACTCAACCTATTTGGCGACAGGAGAAAGGCTCAAGGACTGCATGATCCACCAAGGTCACTGATTCACTCTGTAATAAAAAGAACTCCACTACCTCCATCAGCACCATCAAGCTACAATGGAGCTCCCACCAATATGCTAGAGGCCACAGCAAAGGCTGGACATCTCATGCCGTGTCTGTCAAAGTTTTCTCAAACCTTTCTATCAGTTCATAGAAGGATTTGGTCCTAGATGATCCCTTTGACCATGGAAGTGACTCAGTCTTCTGTATGATTCCCTCAGACCTCAGACCACAAGAGCCAAATTCAGATGACTGTTCTTGGAAATCCAGTTCACTCTCTACTTGGCCTGGTAAGGCTGTATGACACCTGGGTGAAATGTGTAGCAGAAATCAAAATGTGCCAGAATTCTAAAATGAATAAGCATTTATTTATCCGTAATAGATCCCCTGACCTGGGGAGAAGTCATCTGTAGGAGGTTTTGCCCTCCAAGTCACCTGTTCTATAATGCTGCCCTGGGACTCTGTTAACTCTGAGAAGGTTTGAGTGTCCTTTATATATTCCATTCGCCCTTTGAGGGTAACTCACATAAAATGCCAAGTGATAAACCACTTTGGGGAGACTGAAGCATTAACATACCTTGGTTGGGTCTCTTACCCAAACTATTCCTTTGCTGATATAATCCAATACAGTCTCCGTTTCTCTGTCTTCCTCCTTTGTGATCATGACACTGAACTTGGCTTTGCTACTAAGTCTGTGGCTCACTGAAGACCATCTCTGCCTGGTAAGTCTGTAGGGACAAAATTCTGCTGAAAGGTGGCCTTTTTCTTCCTAGCAAAGATTCCCAATTTGTAAACTCCTGCATTGGAGATCAAGCTGCTGCAAGGAACTGGTTACTGCCCAGTGCAAGTGCTAACCCAGTTATAATTATTGCTGTCTGAACACAAGAGCAAGAGTTATCAGATTGACATGTAGAGCAGAGAGGGACTCTGGCAGCTCAAGAGGCTCCTAGAAAATGGCTGAAGAGTCTTACCAGCCCCCATTACAGCCCTAGAATGGCTCTCGAATGTGGGTACTGAACAGACAGAGCATCAAAGATGGAAAGAGAGAAGCTACACTGGCTGGGTGAATCTCAACAAAATCCAGATTCTCTTTCATGTCAAAATGGTCCCCCTCAGGAACCTTGTCGATCAAAATGGCTGCCATACGAGCATAGCCTCCTCTCAAAGATGCCATCTGGGAAGACTGCTTGCCCCAAGGGAACTCAGTGAGATTCCACTTCAAATGGGATTTGAACCTTTGACCTCGAGGTCGAAGTGCTTCTGGGAAGGGAGGGTAGAAATATAATAAGGGAAGTGAAGATCAAAGTGAAATATAATAAGGGAAGTGAAGATCAAAGTCTTGCTTGGAAGCTCACATCTAATAAAAAGGTCTGAGACTTCTTACCAATGGATTCATCAAGGGTTTAGTATATGAAACTAAGAAGAGAAAGGCTGGGGTTCTAGTCCTAACTTTCACTGGACAAGTCATTTACCTTCTCTAAGCCTCGGTTTTCTCACCTGTAACCTGGGTTACCTGAATTTAAAAAAAATTTCTACAGCTCACTCTAGACCTAAAAAGATATAATTCTTTGAATCCATTCTCATCCTCCATATTTACCTTTTCTAAGTAGAGCATTCAAGATAGTTTATATGCATTGGCCCCTAAAAGCAAATAACTGAAATATCAGCTCTACCTGTTTGATTTGTACTTAATTCCTACAGCAGAGTGGAGCCCTGTTCTGCTGCATCTGAAGGAACACGCATGCTTACAAGGCACACATGGGGGCATCTCACATCAATCCCCTCAGGGCCCACAGTAGCCCCATCCCATCCCACCTCAGCACATAAATGATGAGTGATAACTCGCCATGTCACACTGTGCTTTCTGCACATCCAAGCTGGCAGTACTCGCTGCATCCAGGACCTGGGAAACATCAGAAGTTTTGGGATTCTTCCTCGTTTCCATTCCCATCATGCTCCCTGAGCCTGCTCGGTTCAGAGAAAGGTTGCCGGCTCCATCTGGCCAACCCGCCTCCCCTACCCCCCCAGCCATTCTCTCCCTCACCACTCCTGTCCCCCCTAAGGAGTTTCTGCCCATTTTGTCACTTCCACCTGTTCTGACAGGTTCCCTTGCCTGACCCCGAGATAGCCCTTGGGGACATTAATCATATAACAGCCGGAGCCGTGAAAGAAACAAGGGTTTGGCTGGATACTGTTACCGTCTCTGTCACCTACTAATCATGTCCTATGACACAGAGGGGCTTAATCAGATGGTCTGCTCTCTCATTAATCATCCTGGGCTCACTCAAACTTCACAGAGAGATTAAAGTTTAGCTCTGCTGGCTCCCCGCACCTCCTCCTGTCTCACCCTCCTCTAAAGCAGTTTCACTCAGGGTCCCTCTCAGGTTCCTTTTGCTTTGCCAACTGGCAGGGCAGCTTGAAGTGTCGGATGCCTACCACCACCACGACATGCAGGGAGCGGGGACAAGTCCTTGCTACCTTTCTATTCTCCCCTCTCTGCCTCCCAATCCACAGAATAGGTTCAGGGAGAGGGAGATCAGAAACCCATTTCATGGGAAGGCTGAGAATCACAGACCTATGCCTGTACTAAAGAGGCAGATGACGATTCACATCTATGAACCTTAAAGAACTAATAAACGAGACTTTTCCTGTACTTAACCAAGAGCAAGGAAAATTAAATAAAACCATCATTTTAAAAAAAATGATTAAAACAGGCTTTTGTGGCACAGTTGGCTGGACTGTGGCTCCACCACAGGGAAAGGCATTCTGCCTCTGAGGATGCCAGCCCAGGATCATCCCCACTTGCCACTCTATGAAAATTATAGCTTCAAGCAAGTCAAAAATAGCCTGTATCTTTGACAAGTTCTTTCCACACCAAAATAAAAATCACTGAAAAGACCCTCCCAAAAATGTGCCGTACGTGAGAGCCAGAATCCATCTTAGCTCAGCTGATTCATTCTTAACCTATTTGGAACTTTCGGGGCTTCAAAGAGGAAAAGCAAGTCCCAGCAAAGGCCCTCAGCAAATGGCTTCTGTCCGAGTTGTTGGTTTTGTACTTGCTCCGGGTGCTGTTGACTTTCGCAGTGCTGTACGATTAAGGGAAACAAGGATAATATTTGCCCTCAGAGCCAGGAAAGAACAAATATTTTATCAACATCTAAATCATCTCTCATCTGGCAGGGGAGGAGGGGCTGAAGCCTCAGCTGTACACACATAGTAAGCTGATGAGGGTGACGAGAGGGGCTGCTGGGGGAATCTTCTACCTGTGTAAACTTGACCTTTCGATACCTGAGAGCGTATCCACTGCAAAGAGAGCTCTCTGTGAAAATCCAAAACACCTCTTCCTTTCCAGATGCCCCCACCACTACCCCTCATCCCAGAGTAACTGCCCCAGTGCCATCCTGCTGCCTGCCTTGTTCACTGCCAAATGTACAAGCCAGGCTTGGGACTTGGGAAGGTGAGGTATTTCTGTGGATATTTTGGGGATGATGAGGGCTTGCCCTGTTGTTATGTTTGTTTCTATTCACTGATCCTCCACCACTTGCCCAGAAATGACAGTAGGTGGAAACACTATCTTTCATTACACAAAGTATAAATAGTGTAATCTATCAGCGCCGTCAATCACAATGATTGATTACAGGCTGTCACAGAGAAGAGTGACATATTAGAAAAGTTTTGTTAACAATGCCTATTGCTAGTCAGCCTGCCACAGAGGCTGGTGATTAATGTGTTGTCAGCCTGTAATCCCACACCCTTGGCTAATGAGGCAGGAATTTATCATCTTTACAGAGTGGCAGATGTCAGGGAGAAAGGAATCCAAGTGCTGGAAACAATATACTTTTTCTTACTAGGCCTGACAAGTCTGACAGGCCGAAAAAACCCACAAAGCAGCTTTGTATAAGCACCAACTTAAAACGAAGAACTTTTCATTTGGCATCTTCGCTTTAAATAGTGCTGCAAACCAGCCTCGATCCCTTCAAAAAATTAAAAAAAGAAAGAAAGAAAGAAAAAAAAAAAAGGACACGAAGAGAGGAGGACACAATGCTGAGTTCTGTGAACTTTGCACCCCGTTGTTGACAGCTGAGACCCCAGGAAGAGGTTGCCATGGCGAGCAGACAGCTTTCTTTGGAAGAGGAGCCCAGAGTAACGTTTCACTTTTACCTGTGAACTTGCGACTAGGAGGAAAACACAGCGTCCAATGGAGGCTGGGGACAGCAGCTTCCCTTGCCACTGCCTTGGGACAGCTTTTACCTGGAGACACATCTCCCTTTCTAGAAACACCGCCCTTTCTGTTGTGGATGAGAAATGGGAGTGGGCAGGAGATAAGAAAGGGGACTCTTCACTGGTCAAAAAAAAAAAGCAACACAGCAGGGAGGGAGGACCCTTGGAAAATGACTTTCACCAATGCTCTGCCCTTATTTCAAACTACTTTCAGGTTGATTTTTTTTCCATCTCATCTTCTCCCCTCCCATTCATCTCTTCCATTTTTCATATGTGGAAATGACTAAAAATTCTCTAAACCAAAGAACCAAGGAACCAAGTGCCTTGTCCCTTTGCATCCCATCCCATCAACTGCATCTGCCACATCTCCACACAATTCTAACAACAGAAGACCCTGGACCCTTCTTAAGACCCTTTGGGCAAATCTTGGATCTTCTAAGACACTGAGATGCTTCAGAATCTTGGCTGTGTATTTCAACTTTGCCTAGATTGTCCATTCTGTTCCAAGTAACTCCTAAGGACCACCCCACACAGGAGACACCCAATCTTTTCCGTGGAGTATTGAAGACATTTCCAAACTTGAAGATTGAAACTCTTCTCTCAGAACTGATGCATTCTGCCCATACTCGAGCTAGGAAGAGAGCCGGGGGGAAAGACCTGTCTGGTCTGGAAACTTCTCCAAGCCAGTACCCTGTGAAGACGCAGTGTGGTGCTTGTTCTCATGTCAATCTCTGAGGAAGGGAGCAAATCTTAAGTGGCAACATTCTGACGGATGTAACCCTTTTTCAAACACAGATCCCTCTGCTAATGTACACAGATGCAATGCACAAAAACAAAGAGGGAGATGGCAACCAGAGGAGAAAAACTCTGCCTTCTGTCAGCAGCACCCTCAGGCGAGAACACACAGCAAAGCATTAAGTAATTTCATCTCCAAAAGGCAGCACTCTGGCATTAAGATGCACAGGATCCCTGGAGCCCAGACACACCCAATGCACTGAGAGATGGGCTTAGTGGGCCAGGAACCCACACGCCCAAGAAGAAACTCTGGGCAATGCCCGTGCGTGCCTCTCGGGTCTTCCCCACATCCAACATGCTGAAGGCTGTAGACCTGTGAGGGGCCTGGGGTCAGAGGCTGGACAGCTGGAGGAGTAGCTGGAAGCACCCCACCAGCTCTTTGGGGGATCAGCATAAGAGGCGAGCTCGACGCCGATGTGAATCAGACGGCTCTGAGTGAAGGCTGACGAGGGCGGCGCCGGATCCACTCTGCCCCGGCCGCCTCTGTCCTGGCCCCAGATCTCACTTGGCGATAAGCAAGGAGCAGTGCAGATGCCCCTCTCCCCTTATCCCCCAGGCCCAATGTGCTGAGAGACAGGTGCTGAGTGAGCCTCCAGGCCGTGGCCGGGTGCTCGGTGGGTCTCCCCCAGCTCTGGTCCTCACAGCAACAAGGACACAGAGCGCCCATCTGGCCCTCCTGCCTACCAGCCCCCTCCCTCCCTTCCCCTGCTTGCTCATGCAGCTTTCATTAACTCCCCCAGCCTGCAATTTCCATCCATTTGACGACAGATTAGAAGTAGATTTCAAAAAGCAAGTCGCTTGACCTCCCATAATGTGCTTCTCTTAATTACATTAAAGATTTTCCAATGTAGCCATACTGGGTTTGACAGGTAAGGGTTTAATCAACTTCAGGTGGCCACTTTTAAGTGCTCCCCGCACTGGGGCCATGATGTTGGCGTCACCTACGCTCCCAACATGGTTCTAATTTAAATGGCTAATTTTGACACGAGGAAAAGATGAGGGCCCACGGAGGCCCCACCACCTCGGTGCGGGTGATTTCTAAATTAGGATTAATGCAGCAAGCTGCAGCCTGGTTGGAGGTTTATTTTATGGAGGTTAGAGCAAGTAAATAACATTTATCCTTTGTATATGTCTGCATATAATTACAGTAAAGTTTTCTTGTGTGTTAAATTATACAAACTCTTCAAAAGTGGGTGCCTAATGTCTTTTTCTAAAGCTGTGTTATTATTTTGGTCAAAAGTTGTTTACATTCAACAAATTCAATTTACTAAACTTTGACATGTTTGCACAACTGCATATAATTTATGCTGGAAGCCTGAATCATGACTTTCAAATGAACTTTCTCGCTTCTGAATTGGTGGATTGGGGGTGGAACATCTAGGTGTGCTAGCCTGCTCCATCACGTTTCCATGGCCATCACTTTATTTCATCGTTCTCTCCTAAAGTCTTTTAATCATCTGGTAAATACTTATTCAGTATCTACTGTGGTTGAAGCATTATGCTGGGTGCTGAAGATATAATGATAGGGGCTTCCCTGGTGGCACAGTGGTTGGGAGTCTGCCTGCCGATGCAGGGGACACGGGTTCGAGCCCTGGTCTGGGAGGATCCCGCATGCCGCGGAGCGACTGGCCCCGTGAGCCACAAATACTGAGCCTGCGCATCTGGAGCCTGTGCTCCGCAACGAGAGGCCGCGATAGTGAGAGGCCTGCACGCCACGATGAGGAGTGGCCCCCACTTGCCGCAACTAGAGAAAGCCCTCACACAGAAACGAAGAGCCAACACAGTCATAAATAAATGAATAAATAAATAAATAAATAAAAATTAAAAAAAAGAAGATATAATGATGAACAAAAAATGATATGGTCCTTGTCCTGAGGACCTTAAAGATTATTTAAGGGAATGGATAAGCAAAATAATATGAAGACATACGTGTTAAATTGCAAAGGCAAGAAGGGCTAGGAAGGAGAGGTATATGCTTCTTTGAGGACCCATAAAAAAAGGCAGGATCTGGTCTTGGAAGAAGGCATCCCTGGGGAAGTGATACAGTTAAGTCCCCTACGTACGAACGAGTTCCATTCCAAGAGCGCATTCATAAGTTCAATTTGTTTGTAAGTCCAACAAAGTTAGCCTAGGTACCCAACTAACACAATCAGCTATACAGTACTATACTGTAATGGGTTTATAATACTTTTCACATAAAGAATACATAAAAAACAAACACAAAAAGTAAAGACACCATTGTTAATCTTACAGTACAGTGCATTGAAAAGTACAGTAGTACAGTACAACAGCTGGCACACAGGCGCTGGCATTGAGTGAACAGGTAAGAAGAGTTACTGACTGGAGGAGGGAGAGGACGTGGGAGATGGTAGAGCTGAAGGATCTTCAGCAACAGGAGATGGAGGGCGAGCTGCAGTTTCACTCACGCCTTGCGTGACTGGACATGCGAACGCACGTTCGCATCTTTGAAAGTTCGCAACTTGAAAGTTCATATGTAGGGGACTTACTGTAATGTGAGCTGAGAACAGAAGGAGGAGAGTGACAAAGTTAATGAAGTTACTAAAGAGGGAATGCCGAATGTTTTCAGGCAGAAGGAACAGCACGGGCAAAGGCTCGTGGTAGGATGGAGAGTGGCACTTTAGAGAGACTAGAAAGGAGGTGAGTGTGTGTGCGGAGTGGGGGTGGAGGACTGGGCGTGTGTGTGAGGGGTGTTGATGGTATGAAACAGAGCTGGGCAGTTGGTAAGAGAGCCAGGCTATGCAGGGTGGTATAGACCAAGTAAGGGAGTGTGCTCTTTATCCTAAAGGTAAGATTAAGCAGTGCAAGGTTTGAAGCGGGAGAATGACCTGATTTGTCTGCATTTTGCAAAGATCTGTTGAAGGGGGCAGAGTAGATTGTCAGGGCTCAAAAGCTGATAAAGGCAGATCAGTTTGGAGGCTATTATAGTAGTCCTGAATTTAAGAAATACAAACCACAAACATGATATGGTTTAAACTTGGGTGATGAGGGTGAAGGATGAGAGTGGATGGCTTTAAGAAGCGGTAAGGGGCTTCCCTGGTGGCGCAGTGGTTGGGAGTCTGCCTGCCAGTGCGGGGGACGCGGGTTCGTGCCCCGGTCCGGGAGGATCCCGCGTGCCGCGGAGCGGCTGGGCCCGTGGGCCGTGGCCGCTGGGCCTGCGTGTCCGGGGCCTGTGCTCCACGGCGGGAGGGGCCACAGCAGAGAGGCCCGCATACCGCAAAAAAGAAAAAAAAAGAAGCGGTAAGGAAGTAAACTGGTAGGATGTTGGGACCAATGGGTCAACTCTTAGGTCTTCAACAAGAAGGCAGAGACACCTCTGGAGCTCAGGGGACATGTCCCTAGGTACACACCGGCGTTAGTTGAAACTATGGATATAGGTGAGACCACCAAGAAAGGAAGGTCAGACTGAGAAGAAGAGAGGCTCTTGGGCTGAGACATTTCAACATTTACTGGCTGGATGAACATGGATGAGCCTGTAAAGAGATGGGTAAGAGTGGCCAGGGAGGTGGCTGAAAAACCACATGGGTCATAAAAACCAAGGAAAGACTGTGCTTCAAAAAGAAGGTGTGAACAATAGCTTTTACTACTGCTAAAAAGCCAAGCAAGATACACACTAAAAGTTCCCTTGGATTTAGCCACTTGGAGGTCACTGGGAATTAAACAAATGGCGGAGTAATGGGTTCAAAACCCACACTGATCTAGAACGGAGTTAATTATTGAATAAGTTGAAGGTATAAAAATGGAGACTGTGGGAATAGGCAACTCTTTTGAAAAGTCTGACACTAAATAGAGAAGAGAAAGGGCTGTATAGGGCTATGGGTAGAATGGTTGTTTGTTTAAAGGAGAGAACTGAGAGTTCTCAAAAAATCTGATGAGAAAGGTTGTGTTGTGAGGGAGAGGTTGACTATACAAGACAAAGAAGGAAAAAACGACTCTGCTTTCACCAGAGGGGGAACCAAATGATGGTATCCTTCCTTAGATAGGAGGGAGACTTAATTGATTTTGCTGTATGTTCCTGTAAGAGATTTCTCTAGAGAATGGAATGAACATTTCTTTTATCAGCAGACCTAAAGGTATCCAAGGATGAAGGCAGGCCTTGTCACTGACACTGTTAAAGCCATGCAAAGTCTTTCTTGGGCTTCACGAAAAGTGGTCAGCATTTTGGAAGGAGAGGAGAGAGAGACAGCTCCTGGCCAGGCCCGCTGGGAGCTCAGGATGTGCCCTAAGGTCCCACAGCTCCAGGGGTAAGCTGGAGCCCCTGACCTGTTGCTGAGGGAGGCCAGAGCCAAGGCGAGTTAGGATTGTGGGGTATCTGGATGAGCAGCTGGCACTTAGGTCTGTCTTTCACATTTTCGTATCTTTTCTGTCCTTTCAGGAATATGCTGCCCATTGACCAATAACTGTCTACAATGTGATAAGCTACACTTGACCTTATGGGAAACAGGTAGAAAATAAAAAGCATAACTGTTATCTTTGCATAATTAATAGAGCAATTGGAGTAAGACGACACACATGCTTGAAATAAGAACGGTAACTCAGCAAGAGTGCTTTCCAAGATTTAGAGCGAAAGCGTTGGTCTGGAAAGGCTTCTTGGAGGAGGTAGAACCTAAACTGTGTGGCAGGTTAACTAAGTAGGATTTGCTCAGTGCTTAAGTAGAGGGCAGGGCATTGAGCTGTATTTCCTATATCACACTCAACATTTTTTCCTAATAATAAAAAAAATTTAACGGAAGAAAAAATAAACACAGAAAACTATAAAGAAACCAAAAGTCACCTGCAACTCCAGTACCCAAAGATAAACGTGATGAACATCTGGATAATTTTCCTTCCACTCTTTTCTCTAATTTTTTATGTGTGGGTGCGTATGCATGCCTGTATACACATGTATCGCATGAACACCCAAATGTGACGTGGATCTGTTTACGCAAGTCTCTTGTTTTCTAGACAGCGTTCTGGTTTTCTGCTAGGAAGACGCATGGGTGTTTTACATCACAGACATGCACAAGGCAGAAATGAAATCCCCCCACAGTCCTACCTCCAGAGACACATCTGGTCCAGCCATGGAGGCACCGTGGGTTGGGCCCAGGCTAGGGGTCCCAATGACTCGCTGATGACACATTTGTTGACCCATCAGCTGGATCAAAGACCCCATTACTGAAAAACACCTATGCAGGCAGCAAGCAAGCCCTCTCCCTTCCCTGGCTCTGGTGGCGAGACATTTAGAGGCTGGTATTTCCCCAAGCTTGAAATAAGCAGAGATAAAGGTGCCATATTTCAATTTGGTATAAATTTCTCATTTCTTCAATGTCTTTTAGACTCAGCAGTAATTCTACCTTATCCTGTGGATGACAGTACTGCTCTTGAGATGAAGACTTAATGATTCTGGCTAGGTCTCTGCCTAGAAAAGACTCTTTTCCCCTGAGGGGAGAAATATTCCAGGACTGGGTCCTTGCAGGAACCAGAATTCAATACAAGTAGTTCAAATGAAGAAACATTAAAGAAAGGACACTTCAAAGGGCAGGATGAGAGGAAGCGCCAGCATGTGGAGGTACCCAGAGACTAGCAAGAGGGGAGCTGTTACCACCCAGGGCTGAAGGGCCCAAGGGAGAAAACAGTGTTGAAAGACACCAGGGAGAACCAAGGTCATGGAGGAAGGTCTCCACTCCTCAGGGGAGATGGAGGTGACCAGCACGGATGGGGTACAAGGAATCAAGAGGTGTTTTCACTGCATTCTAGAAACAGGGTGAGAGTGAGGTCCTGGCCCAACCCCCAAAGGTCCACACTGCCTGATGGGATGGCCAAGGCCATGACCAGGAGGCACAGAACACAAGAACATCATCCCACTGCACATCTAAGGCTGTGGCTCTCACACTATAGTCCCTGGGTGAGCAATCTCAGCATCACCTGAGCACTTGTCAGGAATGCAAATTCTTGGGCCCATCCCAGGCCTACTGAATTAGAAACTCTGGGAGTGGGGCTCAGGAAACTATTTTAACAGGCCCTGAAAGCTGCAGTTTGAGAACCCCTACTCTAAGCTAAGAGGGTGCCTTTGAAGAGGTCTAATGAGAAACACCTGGAAGGGCTGATCCAGCCCAGACAAGGCAACTGACTAGCCACATGTGGGCCTCTACCCCATCCTCCGCCCACACCCATCCTCCCCCTACCCCCATATTAGAGAAGGCCCAGGATCTGGGAAGCAGTGAGTTCTTGTGAACAGACAATGCTTGAAATAAGCTCTCTGAAGTTCAGGCTGTGTCTGAGCAGAAATAGCTGCTCTGGGGCTCCACGGGGGATATTTTAGAATGATGGAGACTCTGTTACCAGCAGCCTCTGCCTCTGAGGACTCTCTCACTCTGGCAAAAGGATGGACATGACCAGGACTCTGCTATTGCTAACACCACTGGGAGATGATGTATTTCTGCTAATGGTACCTTCTGTCGCTACAGAGAAGCTGCTCCAGCTTCCTCTTGTCCCGCAGAGAATCTGGCAGCCTCTAGAAGATGTAATAGAGACCCGAGGACATTTGGAAGATGCACGACACAGGAAGGGTGTTTTCAATTTGATTTACCTTCCGCCTCCTACAAGGAACCAATAGTTAGTACCACACTGCATCACAAGCCCAGCACACACCAAGAGTGGGCCTGGGGGAGACTGAATAACCCTTGTCAAGTTACGAGGGGTGATCACATAGAGGCTTGTGACAGGCTCCTCCAAATACACAATAACCGAGAATTAGCTTAAGGAAAGCAGGAGGGTCTCAGGATGGAAATGTGGAAACGACACAGGGATGTTTTATGGCTAGACACCAATAGGGGTTCCCATCCACTGCCTGAAGAACAAATAGTTCGTGAATTCGTTCTCGGTACACTATTGACAGGCTGAGAGGGAAAGCAATTATTTGGGGACTAAGTAAGACCTTAAGTTTTTAAGTACAGTGGGCGAAAATATTCAGCAGCTTAGGTTTGTATTGCAAAAGTGTACCATAAACAAAATTGGAATACCGCTTAAATGTCAGACGTGTTCACAGTTACACACAGGCACTGATAGTTATTGAAAGCAGAAGAATTATTTCAAATGGAGGTAACAGCAATGTCAACAAGGCTTGCATTCACCCACTCATTTTTTCATTCAATAAATGCTTATTGGGCACTGTATTAGTTTCCTAAGGCTGCTATAAAAACTCACTGCAAATCTGGTCACTTAAAACAATAGAAATTTATTCTCTCAACGTACTGGAAGCCAGAAACCTGAAATCAAGGTGTCAACAGGGCCACACTCTGATAGCTCTAGGGGAGAATCCTTCCCTGCCTCTTCCTTCCAGTTTCTGGTGGCTGCAGGTATTTCTTGGCTTGGGGCTACATCACTCCAGCCTCTGCCTCCATCTTCCCATGGCTTCTCCCATGTCTCTGTGTCTGTTTCCCCTTTTCCTAGCTTGTAAGAACCTATCGCTGAATTTAAGGCCCATTCTACTTCAGGATAATTTCATCTTGGGAATCTTTAATTACATCTGCAAAGACTCTTTTTCCAAATAAGGTCACATTCACAGGTCCTAGGTGGACATATCTTTGGGGAGGCCACTATTCAACCTATCGCAGGCACTTACTATGAACTTGGCATCGTTCTGTGGGGTCAGGATACATCCGTGCAAAAAATGTAACAAAATCCCTGCCTTTGTGGAGCTCAAATTCTAGGAGGGGAGACAAATGGCAAATACTAAGCATAATAAATACGTTCAATGTATTTTCTTAAAAAGTGGTAAGTGTTCTGGAAACAAAATGTACAGCAGGGTAAAAAGGGTCCCTGACTGCTGGGGTGATATTGATGGGGTGCAGTTTACAGTATTAAGTACAGTGGTTCAGGTAAGCCTCACTGAAAAGGTAAGATCAGGAAAGGCCTGGAGAAAGTAAGGGAATTTCACCATAAGAGTAGCAGAGAGAAGAGCCTTCCAGGCAGAGGAAATGGCTCCAACAAAGCTGTGAGGGCAGGAGCTTGCTTGGCATATGATAGAAGCAGCAAGGAAGCCAATGTGGTTGGAACAGACTGAGAAGGGGTGAGTATAGGGGAGGAGAGCCAGAGAGGCCAGGTAAGGGAGGGCCTTCCAGGGACATGGGAAGCCAGTTCAGGAGTCACATGGAGGAAGGACCCAGAAACTCAGTCTGGCATCTTTCCAACCATCCACTCATCTACCCAAAACTTCAGCCCATTTTGTGACCCTAGCAGGGACCTGGCCAAAAAACAGAAGGCACAATCACCTGGGATTTTTTTTTTTTTTTTTTTTTTTTTTTTTTTTGCGGTACGCCGGCCTCTCACTGCTGTGGCCTCTCCCGTTGCGGAGCACAGGCTCCGGATGCGCAGGCTCAGCGGCCATGGCTCACGGGCCCAGCCGCTCCGCGGCATGTGGGATCTTCCCGGACCAGGGCACGAACCCTTGTCCCCTGCATCGGCAGGCGGACTCTCAACCACTGCGCCACCAGGGAAGCCCTCACCTGGGATTTTTAAAAGGAGGAAGATTTTTATTTACAGGAATGTGGGCAAGAGAAAGGAAATTAACGGGGATGCTGAGGGCCCAGGGCTAGCAACGGTAGAAATCCAGTACTAACACGCGTGGAAATATGGAAGTGATCGTGTGACCTAAACTCTAGTCCTGGGTGGGCACAGCCAGAGCCACAAACTGCAGGGCAGGAGCAGGAAGGGAAATAGCCCTACTTCTCTCTCCTCCCGCTTTCTGATCTGGTGGTGCTTCTCATTGTCCAAATCCAACCAGAAGCCAGGAAGCAGTGGAATCTGGCAGTCAGGGCAGAGCCCACCCACCAGGACAGAGAGCAAGGTAAAGAAGGGCAAGTAGGAAACGTTTGCCTGGGATGGCAAACAGGAAATAGGTGACACAGTCTAGTGCCATCCCTGGAGATTCTGTGGAGGATAAAAGAGCTGCGGTCCCTGCCTTCATGGTTCTTGTGTTCCGGTGATGAACAGACATTAAACAAATACAATTAAAAAAAAAAAAAAAAAGAAAGCAGGCGGATCCTAGAAGAAATTCCACCCCCACCCAGAAGAAGCAGATAGTGGGGCGCTTTTAGCCTAAGGGAAGATACCAGTCTGCATCCTCTTGAGGCCACTAAGGCTCTGACAGAAAATGCAAAGTCATTTTGGCTTGAACAGTCAGAAGATGGATACAACTATCCACTACAATTTGGGAAAAGGGCCTGGACTTATTTTCACATCAGTGAAATATGCTACCACAACCAAGAGGGCTGAAAACATGTTCATCGGCTTCAGGAAGTATGTGAGAATAAGACCAACTCCATGAAGCTGCCTTTGTTTAAAACCTGCACACAAGCCCATGGCCAGAAAGGCTTCAGAGGTTCCATATGCCACAACACAGTGGGAGAACAAAGGCTCCCGGACCTCAGAAGATCGGTAAAGGTCAGGTAGTCCAACACTTGCAGGATGGGGAATCTCTCCCATGAGTACCCCGAAGCACTCCTCATAATGGGGAAACTCATCACCTTTGGAGGGAGCTCTGACTGTTAAAAGGAACTTCTTTATGCTGAACTGCATTGTGTCACGTTGTATCTTCCAGGCAGAAAGGTTATGAAATTGCTAGGGAAGGTCTAAAGGAGACAGGAACAACCATGCTAGGAGCACCTGGGAAGGCTACTATGTGAGAATAGTTAAGATGACCTCCATGCCTTTCTTGTTTCAATAAATGAAAAGTCAGGGCCCCTGGGGAAGACTGAAACTCAAAAAGTGATATGATTAAAATTCACAGAATCAAAAGGGGAGAGTGGATTCCTCAAAAAGTTAAACACAGAATTACCATATAACCCTGTAACTCTGCTCCTAAGTATAGAGTCAAAAGAATGGAAATGGTACTCCAAAAAGTACCAGTACATGTACATGCATGTTCATAGCAGCGCTGTTCACAATAGCCAAAAGATGGAAACAGTCCAAATGTCCATTATCAAATGAACTGATAAATTTTGGTATATATCAATAAAATCAGCCCTCTGTATCTGCAGGTTCTGCATCTGTGGATACAACCAACTGCAGACAGAAAATATCTGGCAAAAGAAAACTTTTTCTAGAAAGTTCCAAAAAGCAAAACTTGTATTTGTCCCAGGCAGGTTACGATTTACATAGCATTTACATTATATTTACAATTATTTATATAGCATTTACATCTTGCTAGGTATTATAAGTAATCTAGAGATAATTTAAGGCATACAGGAAGACATGCATAAGACATGCATAGGTTATATGCAAATACTACACCATTTTATTTAAGAGACTTGAGTATCCATGGATCTTGGAACCAATCTCCCACAGATACCAAGGGATGACTGTATATACAGTGAAATATTATACAGCCACAAAAAGGAATACAGTACTGATGCATACAATAATGTAGATGAACCTCAAAAATATTATGCTAAGTGAAAGAAACTAGTCAAGAAAGGTCACAAATTGTAAGACTCAATTTACAGGACATATCCAGAAGAGATAAATCTACAAAGCCAGAACGTAGACTGCTGATTGCAGGAACTGGGGAAAGGAGGGAATGGGGAGAAACTGCTTAATGTATAAGGGAGTTGACTTTGGAATGATGGAAATATTTGGAACTAGATAGAAGTGGTGGCCACACAACACCTTGAATGTAGTAAATGCCACTAAATTGTTCACTTTAAAATGGTTAATTTTATGTTATATGGATTTCACCTCAATAAATTATTTTTAAAGAGTCAGAAAGCAGGATGAGTACAGATGTGGTCATCAAATTCTACCATATTAGAATATTTGGTAAAGCTAGGTTTACTACCAGGTAACAAATCCAAGAACCTAATTACACCAAAAAGTACACCAGATAAAAAAATAAATTGGTTCAGAAAGGTATAGATCAGTGCTTTTTAAGCAATCTGTAGTGAAGGAAAAATTTTATTGTTGCTGTTATTTTGAATTAAATTTCCAATCTCTTACGGGTCAATACTATCATAAAATAAAAATGAATTACTAGGACTTACAGCTTCCACCTAGAATATAGGAAGCTGGAAAGAATATTACTCATGCACCACCAACAAGAAAAAGCTGGATAATTTGCAAAATCATTGTCTTCATCCTATTAGGAAACCAAGGAAGATAAGGTCTCCATAAAAGTGGGTTAAAATAAGTTCGCATTTTCAGAGGACTGCTAAAATCCAAGTGTGGGCTAGCAGGACAGAATAGACAAACTCCTGGGAGCTGCAGACCCAGGAGAGTTCACACCTGCTCTTCTCCAAGGAGCTTACTGTGTGCTCGCAGAGATAGACTCAGGGGGCAGGACTGGAGTCCAGGGCAGCTGTCCTCAAGCATACAGGCCTGGAGAAGGGGAATGATGCTGCCACTGGAAAAACACAGAGCTCTTTACAATAACTCCTCCCCTAAAGGAACAAAGGCTTTAAATTACTGGGGTTATGCAGCAAATTCTACCATGTGGGAGCACAGATAAAGACCCACTGCATTTGAGGAGAGAGTAAAAGAATAAAGAACCTCTACTCTGTGGGGTAGATAGGAGACAATGCTGGATCCTGACTGTTAAAGGTCTTCTAAGGTTGCGGGAGGGGTCATCACTGAGCAAGTCCCACCCCTTGCAGAGCAAAGACTATTACCTAGATAAAGAGAGATACTCCATAGTATTAAAGAGGTCAATTCACCAAGATGACATAACCATCTTACAACATTAGAGTTTCAACAGAGCTTCAAAATACATGAAGCAAAAAGTGATAGAACTGAAAGGAAAAACAGACAAATTCACAATTACAGGTGGAGATTTCATCACTCTCCTCTCAGTAATCGATAAAATAAGCAGACAAAATCAGTGCGGATGTAGAAGACTTGAACAACACCATTAACCAACTTGGCCTAACTGATATTATGAAGCTCTATATGAAACGACCAAAAATACACACTTTCTGAATGCACATGGAACATTTACTAAAATAACCACATTCTGAGATATAAACAAACCTCAACGAATTTAAAAGAATTTAAGGCATACAAACTGTTATATGACCATACAAAATTAAACTAATAATGAATACAAAAAGAGGTCTGGAATATTGCTAAATATATGGAAATTAAGCAACATATGTCTAGAGAACACATGATTCAAACAGGAAGTCATAATGAAATATAGATATTTTTTAATTGAATGAAAATGAAAAGTATAAAATTTGTGGACTTCAGCTAAAATAATGATCAGAGGAAAATTTATAGGACTAAATGCTTATTATATTAGAAACAAAGAAAGGTATCAAATCAATAATCTAAGTTGGTTATTAATAACCTTAAGAAACAAGAAAAATAAGAGCAAATTAAAAGCAAAGTCTGTAGGGAAAAACAGGTTAATAAAGAGTAAAGCAGAATTTTTTTTTAATTATGAAAAAGGTCAGTAGTACCAAAAACCTGCTCCTTGAAAAGATCAATACAATTGATAAACCTCTAGGCAGAGCCAGATAAAAAAAGACAAGATACAAATTATTTATATCAGGAATTAAAGAGGAATATTAATGATATAGATATTAAAGACATTAAAAAGATAATGAAATAATATTCTAAACTAAGCCACAAAATTCAACTTAGATGAAACTGACATCTCTTTAAAGACAAAAATTACCAAAGCTCATACAAAAAAAAATAGATAACCTGAATAGGTCTATATTAATCAAAGAAACTGAATGTGTAGTTAGAAATTTTCTGGCAATAACTAGGACAAGAAAGCCAATCAAAAACTACAGTCTCAGGTAACTTTACCAATAATTTTACCAAACATGTAGATAGAGAATAATACCAATTAGATAGAAACCCATCCATAAAATAGGAGGTAATATTCCTCAACTCATAAGGCATAACCTCAACATCAAAACCAGATGAAAATATTAAAAGAAAACTATAGACCAATATCCATCATGAACACAAATTACAAAACTTCTCAACAAATATTAGCAAATCAAATCTGGCAATATATATATATATATATATATATATATATATTTTTTTTTTTTTGCGGTATGCGGGCTTCTCACTGTTGTGGCCTCTCCCGTTGTGGAGCACAGGCTCCGGATGCGCAGGCTCAGTGGCCGTGGCTCACGGGCCTAGCCGCTCCGCGGCATGTGGGATCTTCCCGGACTGGGGCACGAACCCGTGTCCCCTGCATCGGCAGGCGGACTCTCAACCACTGCGCCACCAGGGAAGCCCTCAAATCTGGCAATATATTAAAAATATAATATATCATGATCAAATAGTGTATATCTGGGGGAATGCAAGGCTGGTTCAACATTGAAAAAACAATATAATTTCCTATATACACAAACTAAAGAAGATAAATTGTATAGTCACCTCAATAAATAGAAAAACATTTGACAAAACACATCATCAATCATTTTTTATGATTAAAAGAGAAAAAAACACTCAGCAAATTAAAGAGAGGGCACCTCCTCAACCTGATAAAGGGATCTACCAAAAATCTATAGCTAACTTCATTCTTAGTTGTGAGAGACTAAATGCTTTCCCATTAAGATTGAGAACAAAACAAAGATATCTGTTCTCACTACAGTTATCCCCCATTATCTGCAGGGGGATATGTTCCAACACCCCCAGTGGACCTTATATATACCACGTTTTTTCTTCCTATACATACCTATGGTAATTTTAATTTATAAATTATGCAGGGTAAGGGACTAACAACAATAACTAATAATAAAATAGAACAATTACAACAGTGCACTGTAATAAAGGCTATGTGAATATGCTTGCGCTCTCGTTCTCTCTCTCTCTCAAAATAGCTTATTGTAAAAATTTAATGCCTTTTTCATTTTAACTAAGCACTTATCATGCACTGTGGCTGTAACTTTTGCAGTCTGAGATGTGACAGCAAAACTAGCACAATTTTTTTTTCCTTCTTCACAATTTCATGGAGAGAAGATTCATTCATACCATAGAGCTTAGCAACATCAGCATACAATATTTTCTTCCCTTATTAATTGGAGAACTTTCACCTTTTCACTTAAAGGAAAACTTCATGGCTTCTCTTTGGTATATCTGAATTGGTATATCAGCATCACTACTCTTGCGTTTTGGCAACATTATTAAGTAAAATAAGGGTTACTTAAACACAAGCACTGCAATACCAAAAGAGTTGATCTGATAACCAAGGCAGCTGCTAACTGATTAATTGACGGGATACACTACACAAAGGGGATGATTAACATATTGGGTGGGACAGTGTGAGATTTCATCATGCTACTTAGAACAACATGCCATTTTTAAAACTCATGAATTGTTTACTTCTGGAATTTTCCATTTAAAATTTTCAGACCACAATTGACCAACGGTAACAAACACAGAAAGCAAAACTGTGGGTAAAGAGGAACTACTGTATTCCCTATTCTACATAGTACTGTGGAATCGTGCTACTAAGATATTGTCCTTCTAAGTAGTGTAGTTCTAAGCTGTGGAATACAGCAATAAATAGAAATAAAGAACATACAAATTGAAAGGAGGAAATTCAACCGTATCTGTTCATAGATAACATGATTGTCTACATAGAAAATCTCAAATGATTCACAAAAATATTCCTAGAAATAGTGAGTTTTTAGCAAAGTCACAAAAATAAATCGTACTTTTATAAACTAGCAGTGAACAACGAGAATTTGAAATTTAAAAAACAGTATGATTTAAAATAACAAAAACCACATAAGATACTTATGTATAGACCTAACAAAATATGAGCAAGATCTATAGCCTGAAAACTACAAAAACACTAATGAAAAAAATCAAAGATTTAAATGAATCAATAGAGATGTCATGTACGTGGACTTGCAGTCCATATTGTTAAGATGTCCATTGTCCCCTAAATGTTCTTTATATTCAAAACAGCTCCAGTCAAAGCCCCAGTATCAACAAGCTGATACTGAAATTTTAGGGAAAGGCAAAAGGGCTAAAATAGCCAAAAATATTTTTGAAAAAGAACAATGCCAGGGGACTTACACTATCTGATTTCAAGACATACTATAAAGCTACAATAATCATGACAGTGTGGTATTTGTAAAAGGATAGACCCATAAATCAATGAGACAGAATTAAGATCCTGGAGATACATATACGTATATATGGCCAATTAATCCTGACAAAAGTACAAAGGTAATTAATTGGAGAAATAATAACCTTTCAACAAATGAAGCTGGAACAATTGGATACCTATATGTAAAAAACAAACCCTGACCTGTAGCATGTACTATGTACAAATAGTAACTAAAAATGGATCATAGGGCTTCCCTGGTGGCGCAGTGGTTGAGAGTCCGCCTGCCGATGCAGGGGACACGGGTTCGTGCCCCGGTCCGGGAGGATCCCACATGCCACAGAGCGGCTGGGCCCGTGAGCCATGGCTGCTGAGCCTGCGTGTCTGGAGCCTGTGCTCCGCAACGGGAGATGCCACAACAGTGAGAGGCCCGCGTACCGCAAAAAAAAAAAAAAAAAAAAATCCTGTGGCATCCCTGTGACTGTGCTGGGGAGCCTCAGCACCCAGTTTGGGAATGACAGGGCTATAGGGGGATAGGGAGAAAGAGAGAAGGAGAATGAATAAATGCACAAACTAATGGAGGAGGGACACAGGGCTTCCTAAGGTGGAGAGAAGGGGTACAGAGGAGGGTCAAGAAAGCAGGCATCCAGGCCATCACCCAGTGGTTCTCCAGCGTAGCAGCCTTTATTCCACTAATTTACTTTTGAAATGAGGATCTAAGAGGCAGAAAGGTGGGGTAGGCAGATCCCTCCCTGTACAGCCAATATAACCTAATGCAGTTTCAGGATGACCAGTTCTTACCACCCCAGCTTACCTGCAGGGTGTGAAAGTCCTCAGCTAATTTGCCACATGACTCATTAACCAGGGGAAATCATTTAAGTGAACACTGGCTACATATTGACCAAGGTCACTGTTTAACCTTCAGGAAAAAATGACCCTTGACCACCTGCATACAGCCAAAATGTGCCACAGGCCCCGGAAATGCCAACACCCCGCTCCTGAAATATGTTCAAGGCCTGCTTGGCTCTGGGCCTAGAGAGGCCACCGAAGTGTTAGGAGCCAGTGAAAGGGGGAAGGGCTGGCGGGGTGGGGGGAAGTGGGGGGTGGTGCATGGCAAGGAGGGAGCACCAGGAAGGCAGCCCCCGGGGTGTGAGGGGCAGGGTGAGCTCCCCTAGGAGCTGGTGAGTCAGCTGCCCAAGGCCAGCAGGTTAACAAGGAGTGAGAGACACATGCCCAGACACCAACCTCCCACTTGACTCAGACCTCACCTTCTGCAGGACACCCCCTGGAGTGTCCCCTACTTTCCATTCCTTTAATTAAAGGTATAGAGGGGAACCGGACAAAGTGCAGAGAAGAGGTTAAAGGGAAGTGAATTAGTCTTTCTGAAGAAAGATTAATAGAGTCCAAGTTTTCCCCAGAAAGGCAGCCATGGGTAACTTACCATATATTCAAAGATTTCTCACACATACACACACACACACACACACACAGCACATTTCCTTCGGGGGACACAGTACACACTAAAACAGGGACAGTTTGGGGTGGGCGTAATACCAAAGTGAAAAGATATTCACATTTATGGAGTACTCACGATTTTACAATCTTAGCGTGGATATTATTTCACAGTTGAGGAAAGTGAGCTCATAGAGATTACTAATTTGTTCAAAGTCCCACAGCAAGTAAACGGTGGCCCTGAATCCAAACCTCTTCTTTCCTAACTCACTTATACCACCCACCCAACTCCCCATCACCAGATTAAAATTCACAAGAGACCCCTGAGGCCTCGAAATGTGTTCTTACAATTTAAGAGGGCTAATATTTCTTGGTGTCTTGTATTTACTCAACAGTGTATCTGAACCATCCATTAATATATAGCTCCTAACTCTTGTAATTCATTCAAAAATTTAAAATAGAAAACAATTCTAAGATACAAAAAAAGAACACAGCAGATGTCTGTGTACCCTCTACTATTAAACAAATGTTAGTATTTTACCAGATTTGCTTCAGATATTCCATCTCTCTGTAAAACATGTCCAGTATAGCTAAAGCTATGCCCTATTGCATCAATTGCTCTCTCTCTTCACAGAGTTACCCACTATCCTGGGGCTAGTATGTAACATCCCACACTTGTTTGAATAATTTTACTTCATTAGTATGTATCCATAAATAATATATACTATTAAGCACATTTACATACATGGCATCATACTCAAAGTATATTTCTGCAACTTGTTTAACTTAATATTATGTTTTGAGATTGAGAACTTGTTCACTTATTTTAACTGTTTCACGGTATGCCATCATATCAATACACATTTTTTTTCCTGTTCCCCTACTGAGGGGCAGCCAACCTGTGTATTAGTAATCTAGGGCTATCACAACAAAGTACCCGAAACTTGATGGCTTCAACAACAGAAACTTATTTTCTCATAGTTCTAGAGGCCAGAAGTCTGAAATCAAAGAGCTGGCAGGGCCATGCTCCTTCCAAAGACTCTAGGAGAGAATCCTCTCTTGCCTCTTTCAGCTTCTGGCAGCCTTGGGCATTCCTTGGCTTGTGGCTGCATCACTCCGATCCCTGCCTCCAACTTCACATGGTCTTCTTTTCTATGTTTCTGTATCCAAATCTCCCTCTCCTGCTTTCTCTTATAAAGACACAGTAATTGGATTAGGGTTCACCTTAATCTGGGATGATCTCATCTCCATTCTTATCTCAATTACATCTTCAAGGACTTCCATTCCAAATAAAGTCATATTCTGAGTTTCCGAGTGGACATGGATATTTGGGAGGATGTTATTCAACCCACCCTCACCTGTTCTGTTTTTTTTTTTTTTGCTATTATCCATATGCTGCATTGAACAGCCTTACACATCTCTCACATCTCTACAGGCACTGAATGAGGGCTGTCCTAGGGCTGACATCCAGAAGTAAAATTGCTGGAGTGCAGGTTTTACTTTATTATGTGATGCCAAATCACAATCCCACCAGCAATGGATGTGTTCCCCTCTCTGCACATCCTTGCCCAAACCTGATGGTGGTATTAGTTTTTTCCAGACTGATGGGTATGAAGTGGTATTTCACCACTGTGCTATTTTGTCTTTCCCCAGCTAATCTGTATTTCTTCAGGGAGAAAACTCATAACCACCACCTCATGACAATGGCAAGAAGGTTGGGAGTGGTAATGGGCCAGGTGTTCTATCCAGATGCTTCCTGACACTATGGGATTCTAAGCCCATATGTGAACTGGTTTCCTCTCTGGGACCACCTAACTCAAAGAACTCAGACTGACTGTTTTCCTTCCTATCTAAGGTCAGGCTAAGCACTTCAGTGGAGACAAAAACAGTAAGACAAGATCTTCACCTTCAAAGAATTCACAATATTGTGGTGAGAAAAGGGCCTTCATGCTCACAACAAGATTGAGGATGGCTGTCAAAGAAACCGTGTAGAAAACAAACCAGACTACAATCTGCTTGAAAGCAAGAACTGGGTTCTGTTCCCACTGTGTTCCCAACACTTCGGCTCACAGTAGGCCCTCAGTAAAGGCTTGTTACGTGGACACAGGAAGAGCTGTAGAGTTGTTCGAGCCACTGAATAAACATGGGTTGGAACAGTGACAGCAAATTTCATAAAGGGATGGGGCACTGCTGAATGAGCAGGATGTACAGAACCTGGGTAATTGGAGTCAGGGGAGCAGGGCCTCTGAACATCTCCAAGATGGACCACCACCATCCGGACTGACACCAACAAAGCCCCCTCTCCCAGGCATCGAGTAGAAGCAGTAGTGACAACAGCTTACACCTCTTACAGGTCTTTGCTGCATACCAGGTACATAATGAATCCATACCAAACACTTCACTTAATGCTCACAGCAGCCCTAAGAAGGAGGCACTATTATTATCGCTACTATCTGAAGGCTCAGAGATTAGTTTAAGTGAATTGCCCACGGGTCCCCAGCTCGTTAAATGGCAGTGCCAGGAATCAAGCACACATCTCTCTCTCTCCCAAGGCCATGTTTTTAATCTCTCCCCCACCTCTTTTTTTATTTTTAACTGTGGTAAAATACACATACCGTACATCATTTTAGCCATTTTAAGAGTACAGTTCAGTAGTATTAAGTACATTTACACTGTTATACAACCAATCACTGCCTATTCCTCCAAGCTGCTGGCAACCACCATTCCTTCTGTTCCCATAAGTATGACTGCTCTAGGTACCTCACGTAAGCAGAATTACACAGCATTTGTCATTTTGTGACTGGCTTATTCCACTTAGCATAAAGTTCTCAAAGATCATCCCAGTTATAGCCTGTGTCATAACTTCCTTCCTTTTTAAGGCTGAGTAATAGTCCACAGTATGCATATACCACATTTTATTTATTCATTCATCCATCAGTGGACAGCTGGATTGCTCCACCCTTTTGCCTACTGTGAATAATGCTGCTAAGAACACGGGTATACACATATCTTTTTGAGACCCTGCTTTTGATTCTTTTCAGTATGTACCCCGAAGTGGAATTGCTGGATCATATTACAATTCTATTTTTAATTTTTTGAGGAACCGTCATGATGCTTTCCATAGCATTTTGCCTTCCCATCCAGAGTGCAAAAAGATTCCAATTTCTCCACATCCTCTTAAGCTCTCTTTTACACTGCTGCCCAAAAGCAACCTCACAATGAAATGGCGGCTAAATTAACCATACATCCTCAAACCAAACCCAGCCAAAGCGAGACTGGCTTCAGGTCAGCTGCCAGCCACCCACCCATAGCAAGACAGAGTTATTGCTTAAGAAACAAGCTCATCCTCTAATGCAGGAAGGCATGCCAGGCTACCACGCCTGGGTCCCCATCACTTGAAGGGGCTGCACTGAGCTCAGAGACACTTCCTCAGTACCCAGGAGGCGCCTAAAAGGAGCCCATGCTACACTTGCCCAGGTGTCTTGTGACCTCCTTCCTCCCCCAGCGTTCAGTTTCTTTTCCATTGCCTACATTGTCAGTGACTACGGTGAAAAGCTGTGTCAATTGCTTCTTTGTCTGAGGGAAGGACATTTATCATTTGCTGTTCTGAATCTGAAAACATCATAACCCACCCGTGGGTGGTGGCTCACGTTACACTCTGTAATTTCAGTTAGTGAGTTAATGGGAAAGATGCATTAACATTCTGTTTGTGGTCTAAAATACATATTTACACAGTTTGACTTTTCATATCCCCAAACTTATAATTTATTCATCATTATGTTCCCTATTTTCTGCTCTTAAACATTAACTGCCCTCATTTAGGTGATGAAAGATGGGGAGGCAAGCTGCTGTGGTTCCGTGCATCTGGAAAGCCGATCATCTCAAGGCAGAGTGGAGCACGCTTGCCCAGTTGTTGGGGAAGGAAAAGGCTCTGGCCGAAATCTCCAAGTTAATGGGTTCACGCAGGGCTATTGCCTCCATACAAAACAGACAAGGATGACTGAGCAGGAGCCTTGAGTCAACTCTACCGTTTTATGTTCGGGGCCAGACAGAGCCACGACTCTGACCATGCATACATACCAAGAGCTCAGATTCCCACCCAGAGCGGCTGTAGAGGATCCCAGGACACCGGTAAACTTCCTGCTTCATCTTCCTATTTGTTTTACTATAAAATGTTCTTCATTTTTGACCAGCCCATTTAACTTCTCCAACTCATCCTTAAATCACAAATGTTACTCTGTATTTCCACTGACAGTTGAATAAAGGCAGGAATTGTTGCCCAGTGGAAGGGATGCAGGCTTTGGGGTTAGACAGACATGGGTTCAGATCCCAGGTCTGCCACTGACCAGCTGTAGGAACGTGGGTGAGTCGCTGAAATTCTGAGTCTCGGTGATTTCATCCCTAACAGGAGGGAGATAAAAGCTACCTCATGAGCAATGGCCAGTGACTGTGGTGTCCGTTTTCTGGACCAGGGCATAGCACTCTACACATTACATCTCATTCGGTTCGACTCCAATCCTGTATAAAGAATGGCAAGGCAAGTGTCTTTTTCACCTCTACCCACAGAATCTCACTTGATGACTTCCAGAGACTAGAAACTTAATAAAGGTTTGGTGTTTGTTGCAATTAATCACACGGACAGAAGAATAATCATATCTAACTAATGAGGACAATTAGGAAGGCTTTTGTCTAGAAAAAAAGTCAAAGGCTGAGAAAGGATCCCATCAGAATCAACAGAATCACAATGTGGATAAATAAAAATACTGGTACATTTTACCCTAGAATATGGGAAGGGGGAAAGGAATCTTGAAGCTTGAGTGAGGAAGTAAATTTTAAGATGACAGAACAATTATTTTATTGACCTTGTAAACTCACTGCCTCCTGAGTTGGTACAGGCTGAAAGACTGATGTAGTCCAAAAAAGGATTAGTGAACTCACCAACCAACACAGACCCATAAGGAATTACTTGGCCGTTAACAAAATAAATACTTAGGAAATAAATTGGGTGCCCACCAGACTCCTCTTCTGAGGGCCTGCCTTCCCTCCTGCCTGGCTCCTCATTCAGAAATTGTTACTTCTTAATTCACATTCCATTCCCTTGGGGCCTTCCTACATGCTGGAAACCAATTACATCCCTACCCGCAAAGTCTCAAGATACAATCGCTCCAAAGACTAGACACATTTTAATAGAAGCCTCCTAGAGAGAAATGAATCTACCCTGAATCAGGAGAACAAAGCTTTGCAGAAAAGAGGAAGGTACTTTGGGGAAGGAACTTCTCCTCCCTCTGGTCATCCAGCCACATCCTATCCCAGAGAGAGAGAAGGTGGCCGTGGAAGGAGCAGAACGGAGTGTCCTCTCTGCTGTAACCCTGTCACCAGCCTCGGCTAGATTAAAGCAGTGATGGATCAGTCTCTTCTCCATCAGGCTTCAATGCCACTTTTGGACAGCTTGCATGGTTCAAGAGTTCTTTCTATACTCTCCAACACTGGGCAAATCAAAGTCTGTGTCACTGAGCAACGGCATGATGGTTGCTGGTTGATCTTCTCTCTCCTTTGGGGTTTTGGCCTGAGCCCGTGTATCCCGGGCTCGTTGGTCCTGCTTCTGGCCTCTGAAGGAGAACAGCAGATACTGATGCCCTCTTCCCCTTGAAACCCTCCAGATCCTGAAACCATTCCTTCTGGCATGCCCCTAAGTTCTTTCTTTTCCAAACTGAAAGTCTCCAGCTCCCTGTACAGTTGTTCTGATGATCGAGCTTTGAGAGTCACCATTCATCCCCCTAAAACCCCCTAAAACAATCCTGTATTGACTGACTTTTCATGGTAGATGAGAATTTTTACCTCTCTTGGGACAATCGCCAGGATGGGGTGTGAGATGCAAATGCTCATCCTATATGGAAGTTATAAAAAACAGGAGGGCATAAAATTCGTGTCAGAGCCTCTAGGAACCTTAGAGATAATCCAGTACTCATTCTACTTTGTAGAGGGTTTGAAGGTCACAGAGCAAGTTAAGTGGAAAAACCTAGTTGTGAGTCCTAGCCCTAAAATTCCTAAGGCACAACAAATAGTTCTGCTCTACACTGCTCCCTTGGATGAAGATAACAGGAGAGAACACATCAGGTACTAGGGATCACATGAGCATCCCTGTGTAATTCCTCCACCTGACACTGGGGTGCACTGGCACACCACCCACCCCCACCCCACCCCCAGGTGGATCTGAATGCCTGCCAATGCTGGGGATGATTTACAAGGCCTGGGAGATGATTTTCCAAGAAAACACTCCACATAATTGGCCTTTGGTATATCTTCTCGGTGGTGATTTATGTGTCTAGGACAAGCCAAAGAACATCCCTCCCCACCTCTGCAAAGCCTCTGGTCCCTGGCCTTCAGAGTTCAGCAAGTTTCTGGCCAGAGAATGTTCTTCCTCTCCGCCCACTCAGCCTTTTTTTTTTCCTGTGGTTTGCAATCTCATTTGCTAAATATACTAAGATGCCCTGTACACAGCGGTCTGTAGTTCCAAAGTGTGCCTGACTTCCTTTGGCTGGGAGCATCACTCATAAATCTCTGTGCTGGCAGCTGCCATCCATTAATATCCATGACCCACCAGGACTAAAAGTTCAAGTTCTTTCACAGCGATGCCTTTTTCATTCAAGACCCTCCATGAGAGTAGAACCCCACCCCCTCACCCCCCCGCCCCCAAGAAGTACCTAGCAGAGCAGTAGGCCCAGAAAAGGCACTTAGTGAACACGTACAGAATGGAACGCTTAAAAATATTTAGGGGGTAACTTCAAACTTGGACACTTATATAGGAGTGTTGAGTGACAATGGCAGGCCGCAGCTAAATGACCCTGATGCAAACCCAGATGATGAGTAAGATGAAGTACATTCTGAGTGGAGGAAGCCAGGGCTTAGTGAAGAAACAAGCAGTAAAAAGTTTCCCAGCCTTGCAAATAGCTTCAGATTTTTGCTGCTTTCTACCAGCCCCATTGACCTCGCTACTGCCAAGCAGCCCCTGAAGGATTTTCTGGAAGGTGAGGATCTCCCAGAGAGGGAAAGGTAGAAAGTGGATTGCCAAGAGCAGAACACATTTACGCAGGTTTGGAAAGACACGCTGGTTACATATACCCAGCTGAGCAGGCCCCGCCAGCAATGAAGTGCTCTCAACTCAGGCAGGGCTGGGCTTTCTTGAGAAAACGGGGCGGGGGTGTGGGCTACAGGAACACCGGAATACGTGCTTGTTGACCTCCAGTAGGGATGTTTGGCTTAACACAGGTCAAGGGTAGTCTTTGAGAAGACTAAAAATGGGGGGTGGGCAGAGCAGAGAAGGAGGAGGTGTAAGGAGTGGACAAAACCAGTTATTGACTCCCAAGAGTGGGGACAGCGCCTGGGGGCAGCTGCTTGTGCTTCTTCAAACATTCTTCCGTCTGCAAACGGGCTATTTTCTGGTGAAATCCTGGCAGGGCAGGAGAGAGTGCCAGGATCACTAAGGAACAGGGCAGATGTTTGGGTTACATACAAATGAATGCCTGGAAGCAAGTCTTACCTGCAGATCAGAGGGACTTCTCCTGCAGGACTGTCCTCCCTTGACTATCCCCAGAAAGCACCTCAAGATGGTGGGGGACAGGACAGAGAGCTGGTCTCCAAGGACCCAGGGTGAGAGTGGAACAAAGAGAAAGGAAAATGTCACCACCTCTGTGGGGTGGGAGTCATATGGGGCCATAAAGCAGCCCCTGCCTACCCCCGGCCCTGCCCCAGCAAGGCCATTCTTCAGAAGTGCATGCATGGGGTGAGCAGACTTGTTCTTGGCTAGCAAAAAATGCTTTCTCCTCCCAGCTGCTCCAGGGGACTGTAGAAAATACAGTGCAAGATTGCATTACCAATTTCTGTTGGCCTAACACAATGAAAACCCATATCTAATTTGCTGTCCACTATCCCCCAGGTCCCCTTCAGCATTTACTGCTTTCCAAATATCTTCCTCCCATTGAATATGTGTTTCAGATTATTTGTCCCCAGATGTATTAGGATGCATTTACCGCAGCTGAATCTCATCTAGTGATTTCCTGTCCATATGCCTGACAGCTCCAGGTCCCTTTATGTCATGTCTCTGTCATTGGTGGGGCTTGTAATACCTCTCCATTTAGGGCAATATACAGATTTAATTAGCATATACTTTATAACTTTTTCTAAGTTATACACAAGGATGCAGAACACAACTGACACAACAATCCCTGTGGCACCCCATAGCCTCTGAATCACATTACTTGTCTCTCTCCAACGCCACAATGAAGTGGTCCATTCAGCACACCAAAAGAGTTTTGCCGGGTTCCTTTAATCATGAAATAGGCAAAAGGATCCTTAGGCCAGGGTAATGAAAATTACATTGAACCAGGACCTAGGAGAAGTAGATTCCAGTCGCAGCTCTGCTGATAGCTATGAGCTATATGACCTTGAATATGCCCCTCCTATGTTCATTTAGTTAGTAGTGAATATGTTTGCTATTAGTCTTTGTAAAACATTTAAGAAAGAATAATTCTGATAATAACAGTACTAACAATAGCTAATTTTTTTACATGTGTATTTAAAGAAATTTTTATTGAAGTATAGTTGATTTATAATATTGTGTTAGTTTCAGGTGTACAGCAAAGTGATTTAGTTATATACATTTTTTTCAGATTCTCTTCATTATAGGTAATTTCAAGATATTGAATATAATTCTCTGTGTTGTACAGTAAATCCTTGTTGTTTCTCTATTTTATATACAGTAGTTTATATCTGCTACTCCCATCCTCCTAATTTATCCCTCCACCTGCCCTTTCCCCTTTGGTAACCACAAGTTTGTTTCCTATATCTGTGAGTCTGTTTCCGTTTTGTCAGTAAATTCATTTGCATTATTTTTTAGATTCCTCATATAAGTGATCTCATATAATATTTGTCTTTCTCTGCCTGACTTACTTCGCTTAATATGATATTCTCTAGGTCCATCCATGTTGCTGCAAATGGCGATATTTCATTCTTATTTTTATGGCTGAGCAATATTCCATTTCTCTCTCTCTCTCTCTCTCTGTGTGTGTGTGTGTGTGTGTGTGTGTGTGTATACACCACACCTTCTTTAACCATTCTTCTGCTGATGGACACTTAGGTTACTTCCATATCTTGGCTAACAATAGCTAATTTTTATCAAGCTCCTACAGTGTGCCAGATACCTTACATACATTATTTCTAACCATCATTTCACCATGCACCTGTGAAATTAAGTGTTGTAACCTGCACTGTGCAGATGAGAAAACCGAATTGAGTTTACTGGACTAGCTGAAGGTCAAAATGGTTAAAAGGTGTGACTTGAACTGACATCTTTCTGATTTAAAAAACATAATATTCTTGGGCTTCCCTGGTGGCGCAGTGGTTGAGAGTCCGCCTGCTGATGCAGGGGACACGGGTTTGTGCCCTGGTCCGGGAAGATCCCACATGCCGCGGAGCGGCCGGGCCCGTGAGCCATGGCCACTGAGCCTGCGCGTCCGGAGTCTGTGCTCCGCAACAGGAGAGGCCACAACAGTGAGAGGCCCACGTACCGCAAAAAAAAAAAACCACATAATATTCTTGTTGAGCCCTCTGGATGCTAAGAAAGAAGAGGTATTGAAGTCAAGGGCTCCTCTTCCACCAAGCTTCTCCTGTCCCTAGCCGTTTGTCCAGATCATACAAACATCTCTTCCTCAGTTCATGAAATTTACTTGGGAGAGTGCCATACACCAAGCCTTCTGCTAGACAAAAAGTCTTCAGCCATGAATGATTCAAGGTTCTCAGAGGTTCACCCTTGAATCTCATCTTTCTCATAGTATCCAGATAAATAGGTGTCACTGGGTAGGATTTCACAGTCAAATGAATTTCAGAGACACAGAGTTAAGCAAGGATCAACCAACTGCTTCCCTACAGTACTCCCTAGTGCCTTTGATGATATCCCAGTGTAAGTTAGATGGCTCCCAAAGGGGGCAGGGGATGTAGCACTTCCCACCCTATTTAACTGTAGTAACCTTTTAGGTGCAGCATCTAAAAAAAACAGTCTTCCCTGGAAAAGACTTGTAAACATGCTGCAGTAATGGACCTGAAGGGGACAGGTGTCTTCCCAAGCACTAAGCCTTCAGCTAGCTCTTGTCTACCTCTGGATTCCCCTAGCACAGACTGTCCAGAGGAGGCCTGGCACACATGGACTACATTGTCTAGTGTTACTAGATAACTTTCCCTGTTTATGGCCACAACTGAAAGCTCACAGAAGTCAGAGAAGGTATTTAATCCATCCTCCCTAACCTCAAGGCTTCTCTTTTATTTATTCATTTCTTTTCCCCCCTATATATCCCATTTTAATTCCCTTTCCCATCATACATACCCACTCTAATGTTAAAATGAGTCCTTGCAAAGTATGTTTGTGGTTTTGTTTCCATATGTTTTAAAATATTTAAGTAGTACTGTGTATATATTTTATTTTGTTTCCTAGTTTTAAAATTAAGCACTATTTTTTAAACATCATTGTTTTAAAATGTAATTTTATTATTATTCAGGTATGGTGAGGCCAATCAGGAGATGATCGCCATTGAGAAGACAGTTACTCACAGCTCCCAAGAGAAGGGGGAATGTCACACCATGCAGGGTCACATGGGGAAACACCAGGGCCAGTCAGGAGGCAGAGGGAGTGAGGCGAAAGCATGGGCCAGAGGCTTCACTGTGTTTTTTTGCAGGAAGTAATGGGTAAGGTAAGGTAAGCAGGCTTAGGAATGGCTAGTTTGAGTGATCTCAGCAGCCTCTGGGGTGTACACTCTGTCCTGAGTTGACAGGTACCTGGCTCTGGCATGATGAGAACAGAGGAATATTGCCTCCTGGGGTGTAACAGCAAGACAGAGGAGGTGAGTCAGAGTATGGGCTCTGGATTGGTAAGGGATCCCAGGTGAGTTATCTGCCATCTCTAAGACTGGTGAACCCTGGGAAGGGGAGTCTCTCCTGAGTCAGCTAGGCCCCAGACGCCAAGGCATTAAGAATACAGAAAATAAGAAAATGTAATTAACGCAGTCTAGCCCATGCTGCTAGGCATCCACTGAATCTTTGCATCTAATGGCTGCACAGTTCTCCAAGGCAGGCATCCCCACAATCTCCCAGTATTGCCTTCAACTCAAAGTTGTCTTCACCTCTCCACCAAAAATAATACCGTAATGAAAATCCTCATACACACCTCCTATGGTCCTATGTAAGAATTTTATTGGGATGTATATCTTAGAATGGAATTGCTGAGTCACAGGGTATGAATTTATTAATTCAACTCAATAGGGCCAGCCTGTACTCCTACCAGTAGTGCACCAATATCTACCATTATACCACCAACATTTACCATTATCTGGCTTTTTAATTGTTCTAGTCTAATAGGTTATAATTTATTCCTGTATTATCTAGCATTTTTCTGATTTCTAATACACTTGATTTCATTTAGCTTTGTTCCCTCGACTCCATATATGTTTGCTAAATCAATTCTAGGTGAGCACTGAACAACTAGTGGAAAATGCTAGAGCCACTGGTGCAAAGGCTGCCTAGCTCTGGCTCATCATGCCAGAAACTCATGGGCAAAGGCACTAACTATAACTGAAATAAATAAATCTTTGTTTGGGGCTTTTATGAATGAGACCAGAGGCTGACGCAACCATTTAGGAGACAAACCTCCTCATTTTTGAACAGCTTGCCCCAAAATGACAGAGAGGGATGCCCAGGCTGAGGAAGGGGTACAAGGGAAACCCTGCTAGGTCAAGTTTATAGCTGGAGGCTGAAGGACTAAGATTTGCAATTGCAAAGAGCTATCTCATTTCCATGCTACTGGGTTCTATGGCATGACATCACTGAAATCTTTACATAAGAGGAGATATAGTTCATTAAATATGAGCTAATCAAAGCAGAAATCTACACCATAGAGTAAGAGATGGGATTTAATATCCGTATTAGATAACATGCATTTATAACTATAAATGTAAATAAATACATATGAACATATAAACATGCTCGTCTTGTAAGCAATTATAGTTATACATCCATGTTTCGTATTCATATATCAGTGTGTTTCTGTAGATGATTTTTCTCCTCTCTAAATAAACTACAAACCCAATGTCTAAGCTGTACCCAGTTTAGTCCCTATTCTCAAATCCACATACATAGATGGATTTCTTTGGTCCCATCTTAGGCAATTAGTAGGGTTAAAAAGAAAATGAAAACATAACACATTAATAAAAAAATATATATAAAACATATAATGTTCTATACACAATCCCTGGCTATATGTGATTTTATATAAACAAATACACCATAGGCAATCTAACAGTGATACTTTTATTTAAAAAGTGGACAAGTGTTAAATGTGAATATACTAACTGGAGGCTGATAAAACATTTGATGCTGTACATATTGGGAAACATAAAAGTGTCAGCAGGGCCATTCCAGATATTTCTCTCTCAACTTTATTTTCTTCTCTGCCCTCAATAAGGAAGTCTTTAGTGGAGCTGCTTAAAGTAAGCTGGCTGCGGCAGTCCTGTTTCCCGCCAAGGGTTCTTGGATGGAGATGTCATGGAGACACAGGCCATCTCAAGATGGGTGATGGCTAATCTGCTCATTTAAAACATAAGCACACTTCCAAAGAAGACATACAGATGGCTAACAGGCACATGAAAAGGTACTCACTGTCCCTAATTATTAGAGAATGCAAATCAAAACCACAATGAGATACCACCTTACACCTGTCAGAATGGTTATCATCAAAAAGTCCACAAATAACAAATGTTGGAGAAGGGGTGGAGAAAAAGGAACCCTCCTACACTGTTGGTGGGAATGTAAATTGGTGCAGCCACTATGGAAAATAGTAATGGAGGTTCTTCAAAAAACTAAAAATAGAACTACCATACAATCCAGCAATCCCACTCCTGGATATATATCTGGAAAAACTGAAAACACTGATTCAGAAAGAGTTGTGCACCCCAGTGTTTATAATGGCACTATTTACAATAGCCAAAATAAGGAAGCAACCCAAATGTCTATCAACAGATGGATGGCTAAAGATGTGGTACATATATATACAATGGAATATTACTCAGCCATAGAAAAGAATGAAATTCTGCCATTTGCAGTAATGTGGATGGACCTCAAAGATATGCTCAGTGAAACAAGTCAGAGAAAGACAAACACCATATGATATCACTTATACGTGGAATCTAAAAAATAATACAGATGAACATATAGCAAAACAGAAACAGACTCACAGATAGAGAAAACCAACTAGTGGTTACCAGAGGGGAGTGGGAAGGGTGTAGGAACAAGTTGGGGGTATGGGATTAAGAGATACAAAGTACTATGTATAAAATAGATAAGCAAGAAGGATATGTTGTATAGCACAGGGAATTACATACCATTATCTTGTAATTATTTTCAACAGAGTATAATCTGTAAAAGTACTGAATCATTAAGCTATATGCCTGAACCTAGTATAACACTGTAAATCCACTATACTTCAATAAAAATTTTTTAATTAAAAAAAAACATAAGCATACTCTGACTTGCCATAGGCTTTTAGAAGAGGCATTTGCTTCTCAGTGCACAGCCTATTCTACTCTCTACCTTATGCAGATGGGACAAACGATGCCCTGGGTACACTCATCCACACATCGGCCTGAATTAGCTAGTAAATCACAATGCAGTAGCTAATAACAGCCATAAAGTCTTTCAAGTTTTACAAGGTGTTTATAATGGGCAACTCACCATGATTTATATGAAAAACATGAGTCAGCTCCTGAGACAAAGCTGATATGTGGACAGTGGCCTTGCAGTGTGACCTCTAGCAAGCATCCAAATAAATTTCAGAATGTCCCTCTGGCCCAAGCCTGGCCACTGTTTCATAAACATATGTTCAGAGCGCCACTTGTTAAGAGAGTGCTGGTGCATATGCCGGGTCTCCACTGGTGACTGGCCATGAGGAAGAAGGTAATCAGCTCAATGTAGCTCAATGCAGTAAAAGGTGATAAATACCAAGGATAGTTTAGGACTATCCCTATGTCTGGCCCCCTGAGGTATAACAGAAGATATATTAGATTCACCTCCCACACCCCCAGTTGAGAAAGCAAGATGGATACATGCAAATATTAGAAAATATAATATGGTTTGTAAGGGGCTATTTAAAGGGAAGGTCTGGGGTATGGGAATTACTGAGGCCAATTCCGTGAGAGGGTTTCATGAAGAACAGGGTCTGAGTTGGGCCATGGAGGATGAGAGGAATTAATCAGAGGGAGAGATAAGGAATCACAGTGCCTAGAAGGAGAACGAGTGCATGAAGATACTGGGTCAGCAATAATAATAACGAAATAATAAGAAGAAAATGAAAAACTTGAGACATAGACTGAGCTAGGAAAAAAATCATACTGAAGAACAGCAGGAAATGAGGTCAGAAATCACAATGCAAAAACTCATGGCTGGGGCTTCCCTGGTGGCGCAGTGGTTGAGAGTCTGCCTGCCGATGCAGGGGACACGGGTTCGTGCCCCGGTCCGGGAGGATCCCACATGCTGCGGAGCGGCTGGGCCCGTGAGCCATGGCCGCTGAGCCTGCGCGTTCGGAGCCTGTGCTCTGCAACGGGAGAGGCCGCGACAGTGAGAGGCCCGCGTACCGTAAAAAAAAAAAAAAAAAAAAACTCATGGCTGGGGACTTCCCTGGTGGTGCAGTGGTTAAGAATCCACCTGCCAATGCAGGGGACACGGGTTCGATCCCTGGTCCAGGAAGATCCCACATGCCGCAGAGTAACTAAGCCTGTGTGCTACAACTACTGAAGTCCATGCACCTAGAGTCCGTGCTCCGCAGAAAGAGAAGCCACCGCAGTGAGAAGCCTGTGCACCGCCACGAAGAGTAGCCCCCGCTTGCCACAACTAGAGAAAGCCCACACTCAGCAACGAAGACCCAATGCAGCCAAAAATAAATAAATAAATAAATAAATAAATAAATAAAATGAATAAATTTTTTAAAAACCCAACAACTCATGGTTGGCATCAAATAACCACAGGTGCCCCAGACAGAAGGTTCTGTGCAATTAAGTTCACAAAAGTCCTACCAGGTGAGGCCCAACCCAAGAGATAAGCAGGATGAAGTCAGGTCCTTTTCCTTATCCCACCATTATAAAAGCTGAAACAAGATGACCTATGCACAGCATTTTTTAAGAGAATCATCTCCATTATTACCAGATGATTCTAGATTTGAGTCACAGCCTGGTCTCCAGGTACTCTGATGTCCTGGGAGAAAATACTTTTATTTACTTCGTTTATTTTTTATATCCTTTCCATAGTTCTCAGGCTCTCCCCTTTGGTTTATTTTGACATCAAGAATTTTTTTTCTAATGAAATGTTGTTCCTATGGTCTCCATCTAATTAAAGTTCCAAACCTCTTTCCAAACTGCCCCAACTCATTGGAGACTTCACTGTTGAATTCAAGCCACTTACAGCTCTTCACACAAGGACCACTGTACACCTGAAGAGACCCACTCCTCTGGGCTGGACTGTGTTCTTTCCCTGCGGAGTCCACATGGGCAGCCCAGGGAGAGGCAGGAGAAAGGCATCATGCCCATCCTTCCTGAAGTGCACATAACTACAACTCTAGCTCTTTCTGATTCTTCCTCCCAGAGCCAAATCCAAAATAGAAACCCAATCTAAAAATTCCTTTGAGAACTTCTGTCCATCTGACTCTAATAGTCAGAGTGTGGTTAACCAAGAGGGAATAAGAGTATAAGGTATACAGGCCAAGTTACTTAAATTACTCAATCTATAACATCCATATACTTTATTAGTCACTCAGAGGAGAAACAATGTTTAGGAACCAAAGTCCTGTAGAAGAGGTCAATGTATTGTAGTAAGATGGAAGAAAAGCTCAAGTCCATCTTCCCTAAAAAGCACCCCCTGTGAAGGTTCAGACTCTGTTTCAGTTGCTTTTATTATACACTCAGTAAATATAACATGGGTGGACGGATGGATGGAGGGATGGAGGGATGCACAGGTGGGAGAAAGAACTGAAAAACTGAGTCTTGTAGGTAAGTGGGTATAAACTTTAGAAAATGGGTGACAAAGAAAGTTATCTAACAAGGATGAACCTGAGATCCCTTTCTGCCTGTTTGATGGAATGAGAAGAAAGGGAGGTACCTCTATGTACTAACTCTCTCACATCCTTGACAAATGTCTTCATCACCTAGGGCTGGTTTTCCTCCTTCCAATGAATGAACAGCCCCAGTAAGATTCTCAAGAGCTGGGAATTTCTGGTGCCCCACTCCCACTATCAGAGTGGGAGTACAAGTTCTATACACCTGGGCCAAGAATACTAGAGTTTATGCTCTGAGAAATAACCTAAGACATCTTATTTTATAGCTTGATAACACCAGTCTTGGGTTTGGGAGATTTAATTTTCATACCTGGCCTGAAAATGTTTCCAATCTTGAGACTTCATCCATGTCTCTTTCCATCTAAACCTCTGGGTGGCAATGCAATCTCTGCCTAGCAAAGCTAAAAAGTACCATATTTCCTGAAAAGCAGAAGATCTTGATCAGCTTCTTTTGCCCTCATCACTCCAAACTCCTTTTTTAAAGATTCCTTGAAACTCAAATGACAAGATCATAAATAAATGGTGACATCCTAGCAAAGAAGGAGAAACCATGACCTTGCAAACTCAACTTCCTTCCTTCTAACATGATCACGTCCCTGATTAAGAAGAGCTCTGTCTCGGTGCATTTTTAAAGTATGAATATTTTCCCTTCCCAGTGGTCATGGACAGCATAAATCGCCACTAGCCATGACAAAGACAGATAACCTTCCCTACAGGAGAGAGAGCAGGAAGCCTGAATGCAGTGTCATTTTCCTGTAACTTGAACATCTCCAGCTGCCTGTGGTGCATCTCAGCATTTCGCCCTGCTAGAGTGCTTGTTTGGAATAAAAGAGAAGGGAAATATAATTTTCCTCTTAAAACAGCTTCCCGTGATCACGAGTTCCAGGTATGAGGATAGTGGCCTGGCCTTGAAGCTGCAGCATGTGGAACCAGGACCCTACCAAGCTCATCTCTGACCCACTCTGCCTCTCCGGTCCTTCTTCCTCCATCTACGGTTTGGGTGGGAACGTGTGACCCTGGGCTCCTCTTCTGCAGTTACAAAAGCAAAGCCTGATGGCTTGAAGATGGGAGCTGCTGTGAGCTGGACACACAAGTGCAAACCTGATTGCAAGGCCACGTCCCTGCCTCCCGGAAGTGTTGAGGAAGTAGAGGTGATGTGGAGTATAAAGAAAAGTGTGCTCCTAAAACTAGGTCAATATAGTACCCGTCAGGCAGATTTGGGACCATTTGGAAGCTAACCACATAGCCTGCTTTTCTTTCTACTCCTGGGCGTAGACACTTTTTTTTTTTTTTTTTTTTCCTGCATAATACATCAGAAAGCTGCCCTGACTTGAAGAAAATGATAGACCCCTCTGGGAGGTGTGGACTGGCCTGAGTTCCATGGTAGCCCCCTCTGGAAGAGCTGCCATTGCCATTTTGTGCCCATTGAGGGAACTTTATGGACAGTGACAGGGTGTCCCGATTACTCAGGCTCTCCTTTCCTGAGACGAGTCTTCTCATCCTAAATCGGGAAATCTTTTGAACAGCTGAGTTTGTATATTCTATAATAGCAAAGTACTGGGCCAAGAGAAGACTTGAGTACTAATCTGATTTTCATTTCTCTCTGGAATACTCAGTGGATCCCACAACCTATCTTACTCTTCCATATTTGTAAAACAAGGGAGCACTATTCTGCCTTTCTCTTATTAATATTGTGAGGATCGAATGAGATCATGTATGTGAAAATGCTTCCAAAACTAATTATTCCTCCATCTTCACATTCAAAACTTTGAATTGAGAATAATTAAAAAGAAGATAAAAACTGAAAAAGGAAAAGATAGAAAGGGAAATAGGGAGGGTGAGACTAAATCGTTTTGACCCTTTATTTTGTACCATGCCCTGGGCTAAGTGCTTTCTATTCATCATTTTCTTTAACCCTTTAATCTAACAACTCTTATTTTATTAACTCCATTTTAAAGATGAGGTAACTGAGGCACTAACTTGTCCAAAGTCACATAGCAAATGAGAGAGCCAGGACTTGAATCCAGGTTGTTGAACCCTAAACCTGGGCTCTTCAGCACACCACTGTGGCATCTCCCTGCAACTGCAGAGGCCGGCAGCCTCGGGTGCCTCTGGTGAACTCGTACCCAACCCAGATGTCAGGCTGGGGATCTGCGCACACGGTCAGATCACAAAGCTACAGGGAGACCCTCAGAGGTCATCTAAGTCTCTTCACCCTTTTTGTAGATGAGGACTTGAGCTCTGGAGGGAGAGATTGCCCAAGAGCACCCGGCAAGCTGACTGTTGGAGTGGAACTCACATCTGAGTGCTCAGGGTGGCAGAGATGGGCTCGGTGCTCACCAAACACATCCACTTTTCTTTTCGGGCCCTCAGCCAAGCTGCTGTATTAGTATGCTCGGGCTGCCATAACAAAATACCATACTGGGTGGTTTAAGCAAAGGAAATTCATTCTCTCAGTTCTTGAGGCTGGAAGTACAAGATCAAGGTGTCAGTGGGGTTGGTTTCTCCTGTGGCTTCTCTCCTTGGCTTACAAACAGCTGCCCTCTTGCTGCCTCCCTACATGGTCTTCCCTCCGCACACACACCACCACCACCACCCCCAACGTGTCTCTCTGTGTGTCTAATTTCCTCTTCTTATAAGGACCAGCCATATTGGATTAGGGCCTACCCAGACAGCCTCATTTTAAGTCACTTCTTTAAAGGCACAGTATCCAAATATGGTTACATTCTGGGGTGCGGGGAATTAGGGCTTCAGTGTATTGATATGAACTTGGGGGCAGGGACACAATTCAGCGTACAACAGCTGCATTTCCCAGACTCTCTTCCAGTTATGAGCGTCCGTTTGACTGAGTTCTGGCCAATCAGTGATGTGCGTCACCTCAAAACCAGGCCCATCAATCATGGGCACAATTCTCCACACTCTTGTTCTTGCTCCATCCATGGGCTGAAGCCAGTGAAGAACCCCAAGGCCCAAGAAAACCACAGAGCCATTGGATAGAAGGAATCTAGGTCCCTGACGGACAGGATGCTCTGTACTCCCCATCCAGAAACCCTCAGTGGACTGCAAGTGATGAAGCCACAGACTTGGGGGCTACTTGTCACAGCAGTTAGCCTTTCCTGACTGATACATCCAGCTCCCCAACCAATATTCTTCCCACTACATACCAAGGATCAGTGAATTTTACCCAAGAAGAGAAGGAAAATAACAGACTGGCAATAGCTCCAAGATCAATGAGCAACCCAGATGGGCTGCAGACAAATGAGGGGGGAAAAGCACTGCCTCTTCTTGGGGTACCAAGCTTCTCAGTGAGCACAGCCCCCTAGAACCTCCTCTCACAGACTCCCCTGGGGTCTCCCGGCCCCTCCTCCCCTCACAGACTAATAACTGGGAGGGGGAGGTAGGATGCACATGATAATGATCCCTTTCTTATTTAAACAGGCCATTTTTCTTCCCAATAAATGCTTCTTTTTTTTTGGTCAGCTCAAATATTCTCCTTTGATAGAAACCTGAAAATAATTAGCCTTAATAGCTCTGCTGTGAATAATGCCGCACAAGAAGGAGGTAAATGTTAATAGGAACCTTCCACTCCAAAACTAAGTCACCCTCTCGGCCTCCTTCCCAAAAAAAGAAATGTAACAAGAAAAAGATTATAGGTTTAGCACTACTTGGGAAGAAATGTATATTTGAAATAAATGTATGAAATCTTTTAAAAACAACACATGCTGAATACTTCATATTTAGTTTGATTTGCTTTCCAAATCACACAGACTGCACAGTTGCATACAATCTTTAAACGAGTACAACCCCTGAGAAGTGTGGATAGATTTAAGAGAAATAAAAGCAAGATCAGCCAGCTTGTAATCTTCTTTTCTCTTTTTGCCTCCCCAAAGCTGCATTAAATAGCCTATTGAGAACAATAACATATTTGTGCTTTTATAGGTAGAATGATTGGTATTATGCAAAGATTTGGCTAACAGTCTAAAGGCACATTCACACTGATCAGGGTTGCATGCTGTTAATAATTTTCAGGATGTTGAGGGAACCCGTAATTCCCTAGGACTATAACTCAGCAGGTCAATGCACGCTTTGTGGGAGCTCCCACAGACTCTGAGGCATACCAACCAATAAGACCTTGGGAAGCCCATTTCCAAAGAGAGCCTTGGAAGTGTTAGGTGTCCCTTTTGACCTACATTCTGCCTCCAGCCTCACAGGTGGAGTGACTCATCCAGGATGGACCGCCAACTTGAAGATGGTACCTAGGCATTCTTTTTTTAAATATTTATTTATTTAACTGTGCCAGGTCCCAGTTGCAGCATGCGGGATCTTTAGTTGTGGCATGCGGACCTCTTAGCTGTGGCATGCAGGCTTCTCAGTTGTGGCACATGAACTTACAGTTGCGGCATGAATGCGGGATCCAGCTCTCCAACCGGGGATTGAACCTGGGCCCCCTGCACTGGGGGCACAGAGTCCTACCCACTGGACCACCAGGGAAGTCCCTAGGCATTCTTACACAGAGCCTCAAATGGCCGTTCTGCCCATATCCTGAGATCCGATAAACCCATCCCTGGAAAATTATCCTAAGGAAATAATTTAAAGGAAACACATACACCCATACACACACAACTAGCAGTATTTTATATATAAGGTTAAAATCTAGCAACAGTGGGAAAATGGTTTGGTAACTGACTGTACCAATTTGATGAAGAACTGTAGACTCCATAAAAAAAATAAACTTGAAGACTACAAAGTACCACAATAAAAATGTTAGGTAAAAAAGTAGAGCATTAAACACACATAAATACCTATCTAAAGGGATAAGGCTTGAAATGGAACGGAGCAAAATGAAAAGGCATGGAGTTACCATGTAGGGAATACAGTTGAAAGATTTCCTTTATTAATTTCCCTTAATGGGATCATAACATTGTTTTTAAAAAACATCTAAAAATAAAATAAAACAAAATGAAATGGTCCCAGGGCCTTTTAATCTCTGATTACCGCACATAAGTCTGAGCCCTGAGATTCAAAGGCTGAGCTCAAACATCACTTACAATTCCCCTTTTAGGAAATTCAGGAATTCCTTCCTAAGGAAGTTTGTGGAGGGTAGTAATGTTTAGTTGCATGGCCGGACTAGCTGTTTCCTCTGAGATATAGAAAAGCAAGTTGCACATAAGCAACTAGAAACACGGAAATCAGGAAAGCCTTAACTTCAAAACTATTCCACAGAGAGATCTGTTTACACATTCTCTCTCTCTCTCTCTCTCATACATACACACAAACACACACACACACACACACACACACACATACACACACAAAGCAGCAGCAGCAATGAAAGGCCTTTTGCTGAGATGCAATACAGCTTACAAGAGTAACTCTCATTTTCTATGACCTGGAAACCCAGAAGGCGGGAAGAGGCCACACTGCACACCTTACCTCCATCTCCAGGAACAGCTAAGTGATGGTGGCACCAACACACTCCTGCTCTCCCTGAACCAGGTATGTCTTGCTGTCAGTTCCGACATGCTCGTGCCTTTCAGAAGGGAGTGAAGCAAGGCGCTTCCTTAGTCATTCTCTGAGAGACTTAAACTGACCTCTGGCTAAGTGGCTTACCTTTTCTAAGTGCCATCCTATAGTTGTCACAGAACTGCTACAAGGGGCCTGACGATCTCGCCTAAACTACTTTTTCATTAAAGAATATTTTCAAAAGAATTGCTTCTCTTTGCTGTGCACCTACTATGCACCAGGCCCTGTGCCAGATGCCTTGATGCATCTGTTTCTCAGCGTCACAACCAACCTGCATGGCAGGTGGTACTGTCTCCGTGACACACGCTAGGGAAAATTATCGAAATGGTGCAACCTGGCTAAGGTCACACTCCTTTAAGTGGTGGAGAGGGATCAGAACCCAGCTCTCTGAGAACCTAAGTCCAGGACTCTCAGCAAAACTACTTTGCCTCTCAGATACACTCAGGGGTACTCAGCCTGAGCTGCTTTTGTGCAGGGGTTATAATTAGTTGTCTGGTCCCAGTTGCTTGTAGGGTAAACAACGTCTGATAAACCCACAATGCTGTAAGTATTTATTACATTGCAACCCAGCTGCCAAGTGTCTAACCATTTTAATAAAAAGCTATTTTCTAAGGTTTATGTTTTATTGTGTGTATGACTCCCTTACTGGTTAGCATTTTGGAGTTGTGGAAAAGGTTATGAATTTAGAAACTGGCTGCATTCATATCATATTTAAAACTTAATGCTATTTTATTAAAGACATATGGGCCTCCAAAGTACACATATTAAATGTCATGTAAGAAAAGTAGCAGTTTAAATCATGGTCAAATTCATTTTTGACGTGACTCCTGAGGCTTCCCAAGATCTGAACTATTTCTTTGTAAATCTGGCAGTTTAACCACACTCATAAATCACTTTCAAAGCATATTATTTCTTAATTTTACTGCATTAGAGAGCGTTTGGCCTACACAGTGAACTGTTTGTAGCAGTTATGTGAACAAAGTTGCACATTTAGTCATATAATGTGGAAAAGAAGAGGGGAGGGGAAGCAAAGACGGCACAGCTTTTCATTCCTTCATCTGTTTTATTTCTACCCATTTTCACCTAAGCAAACACGATGCATAGTGTTCAGATTCGGCCTCTGTAATCCCAAAGTCCAGAAGGCACAAACTGGTATTGAGGTTTTTCTGAATACAAGGAACAAAAATAATTTGTAATTTAATCTTTTGCAAAACATCCCATGACTAAAAATTAGAATGAGTGCAGAAATCAGACTTTTTTTTTTTTTTTTTTTAACATACTGAACTGAAACAGATTTTTCAGGGAAAAAAAAAAAATGTGGCTTGGTGTAATACAGCTCTTGGTTGTTTTCTAATTATCCAGAGACCCAGTATCTCAACCTTGGGTTTTCAAAGCCCCCTCTAATGATGTCTTTGGACATGTGTAACAAGCCCCCAGATTTTACTCCCTGGTTTTCTCCATTTTACTATAGGGCAGAAGGGGACTGACTCCAGTGACAAATTCTAGAATCGAAACATCGGCCTTGATTTCCAGATTCGCCAAGGGAGTTGGAGGAGGATTATGAGAGTTGAGTCCAAGGTCACCCAAACAAAAGGGCTTAAGGGCTTATTTTTGCACCAGGCATCCCTTGCTCCGTTTGGACTCTATGGGGGGACTGCCCTACTGCCGTCCGCTTGGGGACGGTGCAGCACTGTCTCCTGTTTGCATCAGTGACCGTGGGACTTCCTATGTCTTAATACTGCATGGACTTTTCTTGCACCTCTTGTTGCCCTAGCTCCCTCCCCTCACCATAACCACGAGAACAAAAAGGCCTGTGTAGTGCCTGGGAAGACCCCCAAACTTAGAGGCCCAGCCTCCCCAGGATGAACAGGAGGCCCTCTTTCTCCTCCCATATTCCTTTCTTTTAGGTGTTTTACTCTCATCAGGAAGTAACACTTAGTAAAACCTTAGAAACACTTAAGTATAAATCCCAGAAAACTCAGTTAAGTCACCAGGACTATAGGGGCAATACCCCCTTCTATGAACGGAATTATGCTCCCCCAAATTCACATGCGGAAGCCCTAACCCCCAATGTAACTGTTTCTGGAGATAGAGTCTTTGGGGGGTAATTAAGGTTAAATGAGGACATACAGGTGGGGCCCTGACCCGACAGGACTGCAGCCTTATAAAAAGAGGAAGAGGTATCAGTCAATCAATCAACATTGCTCTCCCTCTCCCTCCTCCTGCCACATGGGGACACAGCAGTGAGAGATGGCTGTCTGCGAGCTGTGAAGAGGGCTCTCACCAGAACCTAACCATGTGGCACCCTGATGAGGACCTTCCAGCCTCCAGAACTGTGAGAAAATAAAGTTCTGTTGTTTAAGCTACCCAGTTTATGGTGTTTTGTTAAGGCAGCCCCCAGGCAACTAATACACCACACAACTCAAGCCAAAATCATCTTCGTCGTGTTCACTCGCACAACTGGAAGGCACAGCAATGGCCCCAAAACAGAGCTGTTTTGAAATGCCACACCTAAGAACACGAGCTACATACCAGAGAGACTGTGTGAGCTGCTTACACACATGATCTCAGTTAATCCTCACAACAAATGTGAAAGGAGGCATGACATGCCCCATAGTAACAATGGAGAAACAGATGGCAGAAGTGTGGCCTTTAATCCAAACCTAAATATAATCCTGAAACCTGGAGTGAGACTGGCCCCCAAATGGAAGAGCAAATCTGACAACAGCCCATGAACAAAGTAAGAATCATAGGTTTGCCATGGAAGACAAGAGCCATGATAAATGCAGATTTTAAACCTTCCCAAAAGAACAGCTGGAGGCAACTTCTTGAATCATGTCAAGAACAAAAATAAAGGTCAGGTGATGGGAAGGAATGAATAAAAATAGTCCAGATAAAACACAGGAGAGGTCAGTAAGCCAGATAGTCTCTGGGACAGCACAAAACGCCAACAAAAAGCAAAAGACTCACTTCTAAATTTCACTCATGAGTTAAAAAGCTTCGTGAGGTAGAAGCCCCACTTTAAAATTCCCCACTCCAAAAAAGAAAAATAAAGATACAGCTTTGGAGCCTAGACAGAGAGCAGTGGTTGGCTGTTGAAAAGAAATAATGAGTTCTAATTCAGGTAGTGTAGCTCAAAATTTACTGCCATATTTTAAAATGCACATGAAAAATAAAATTATCCTAAAATGTCCTTGGTGAAAAGGCTGAGCATAATTGCTATCACTGACAATAGCATTGAACTTCGCTAAATTAACATCAAAGGAAGCCCCAATTACAGAGCATCTGTGCATTATTGCTGGCGCCCTGTCTGTTAATCTAAGACTCTCTACTGTAAGGAGCAGAAAAGCAAATAAAAGAGCTAATTGTACCACCAGCCTTCAAGGACCCCAAGGGCAGACCTGCCCCATCATGCTTGTGAAACATCACTTTGCCTGCTCAGAGGGATAGTGAGGCTGCATCTAGAGTCAGAGTGTAGACACGGGCCCCAGAAGCCAGCCATGGTGACCACAGGTAGACAAAACAATGAAGAGGCAAAAACACAGCTACTGGGGAACTGGATGTTCCTGGAGGTCTTGACAGGGAGAAATAAGCTCTGGAGAAACAGGCAGAGACCAGTGGACATGTGTCAGGACACTTCTCCCTTATAACAAGAAACAGCTTCTTTTCACTTCTCAAGGAACAATTTGGGGCAAAGGGCACCTCTAGGGGTAATTTTTTTTTTTAATGAGAAGAAGCTCCCCTCTGAGCATCGGGCTCCTCATTCAGCCTCCTGTGTGGGGGAGATGTCATTACTGGAGCTCCCACTAATCCTGGCAATTACCTGTGCATACTTGCTTGGCACTCACCTGGATGAGATCCTGAAAAGTATTTATCAGCCGCACTCAGGCAAACAGGTCAAATTTCTGTTTCAATCAAACTCTGTGAAGACTTTTAACTCCCATCAAGTTGGAAACCTAAGGTTATCCTACTACTTTATTCTATTCACTGATTTTGCTTCTTAGGCTTTTGGGGACAATGAAAAGAACAAGTAAATGCTAAGTATCATAGACATCCCTTTTATCACTAAGCCTACATGAGTTTTCTTAAATATATTCTTAAAGTTCACTCTTCTCATCTGCTGTTAGGGGCTGAATTGTGTCCCCCCCCCAAATTCCTATGTTGAAGTCTAACCCCCCAGTACCTCACAATGTGACTATGTTTGGAGACAGGACCTTTTTTTTTTTTTTCCTTACCACTATTTTTTAAATTTAATTTAATTTTTATTTATTTATTTTTGGTTGCATTGTGTCTTCGTTGCTGTGCGCGGGCTCTCCCCAGCTGCGGCGAGCAGGGGCCATTCCCTGCCGCTGTGCGCGGGCCTCTCATCGCGGTGGCCTCTCCCGTCGCGTAGCACCGGCTCCAGGTGCACGGGCTTCAGCAGCTGTGGCATGTGGGCTCAGTAGTTGTGGCACAAGAGCTCAGTTGCTCCACACCAGCATAGTTGCTCCACACCAGCTCAGTTGTGGAGACAGAACCTTTAAAGAGGTGACTGAGCTAAAAAGAGGCCAGTGTGTGAGCCCTAATCCAATATGACCTGTCCTTTTAAGAGGAGGACATCTGCACACACAAACAGGTAGCAGGGTTGTGTGTGCACATCAAGGTGACCGTGTGGAGACACAGCAAGAAGGCAATTGCCTGCAATCCAAGGAGAGAGACCTCAAAAGAAACCAATCCGCGCTTCCCTGGTGGCGCAGTGGTTGAGAGTCCGCCTGCCAATGCAGGGGACACAGGTTCGTGTCCCTGTCCGGGAAGATCCCACATGCCGCAGAGTGGCTAGGCCCGTGAGCCATGGCCGCTGAGCCTGCGCGTCCGGAGCCTGTACTCCGCAGCGGGAGAGGCCACAACAGTGAGAGGCCCACGTACCACAAAAAAAAAAAAAAAAAAAAAAGAAAGAAAAAAAAGTAACCAATCCCACCAACACCTTAATCTTGGAATTGGAGCCTCCAAGCTGTGAGAAAAGGACTTTCTGTTGTTAAAGCCACCCAGTCCGTGGTATTTTGTTATGGCAGCAAACCAGTACATCTGCTATTAGTTGCAGGCAATTTGGAAATGACCAGAACTCAAGAGCAGAAATTGAGACTACACCATCTTTGTTTTCTCTTTCTCTCTTAGCCATGGAATTGCAAGTAATATTAACACGGAATCAAAGTTAGCTTCAGAACAATGTTCATGATTTTTCCCTAGTGAGCCATCCATCCTACAGGCTTCCCTGCCTTACAGGAACCCTATACGCCTGAGGGTTTAGTCCCTGCGATCTGATGTTGCCATGGGTCCAGAAGGGACTTTCTAAGCAAGGCAGAGACTCATGAAGCCACAGAGGTCAGAAGGGTAGAGAGCAAGGCCCAGGGAACCGGCGGAGGGTGAGAACACTGAGGCCATCATGATCCTCCTCTCACTCAGACCTCAGTCATTGGCCTTTTTCCTCTGTTCTAGACAAGTTGGTCCTGTACTTCCAACCCAGTCCTCCTCATCACTGGCCTGGAATCATCAGGCTCAAAGGCTCAAAGCACAGGTTATATATATATATATACGTGTGTGTGTGTGTGTGTGTGTGTGTGTGTGTGTGCGCGCGGTGGGGGGAGACCAAGGAAAGTAAAGCATGTTAAGGATAAGGTGTTGCCCCAGGTTACCAATGCACCTGTCTCAGGTGAGCTGCACAGAGAATACAGGGTGATGTGAGCTTTAAACATGGGTAACTTGAAATCAGCACCCCAGCTTCATGCTCTGAGAACCCACTTTCTTAAGGAAGCATCTTTATTTTCCTCTTCCCCTCTTCTCTTTCCCATCAAGCTTAATTTTTAAAAATAATTCTTAAAAAACTAAATTGCAAAAATGGAAAATACCAAAAACAGTCTTCTAAAGTGGATCAAGAAAATGTCAGGCTGGAAATGTACAGATTACAGACATAGTCAGCTATTAAGGCTCCATCTTAATCATTACCAGAGATCACACAAATGAGGATTTCTCATGGCTCAGTTAAGAAGGTTTAAATTCATTCCTTAAAATTAAGGCAGCTGATACCATAGGGGACAGGGTCTTTTGGGTAAGAAGGTGTCAAAGAACTTTTTAGAATGTCAGAGACCCACTGCCAGGTGAGTTACTACTGGGTCTCTGACAGCCATCGGCTTTCTCCTCATCCCAGCATCTGCCTCTGTACAGATTTCCAAAACACCTGCTGTATACACAGAGCACTAGTACCCCCTGAAACCCTGCCCGCCAGACACCCAGGGATCCAAACACAGACCTGCCCATACTTTCCTCCCACTCTGAACCCTCCCAAGGTTCCTCCTCATCTTCAAATTAAGTTGCAAGCTTTGCCTAATAAACAGAGCCCTCCACCGCCTGGCTCCTGCAATTCTCGGCCTAGCCCACAAATCTTCACCAAAATGGGTTGGAGGGAGTAGTCACAAGGTCAAAATTGAAAATTATAAAGTTACCTCAGGCTCCCTTCCATGTCCTGGTCCTCCTGCTCTTCTTCTCCTGCCTCTCATTATATCTCCACCTCTGGATGATGAAATTTAAGGTATACAGGAAAAAGGGCATGAGCTTAGGGGCCTAAGTGGGCCTGAGGAAGAACTGGATTCCACATTGCTCTGAATTTTAAGTGATGTATGCAAGTTCTCTGATCATCATTGGCAGATTCGAGTTCAAAGAGAAATTGAGAGATAATATTAAGTCGCTAGTACAATATCTAATACATAGTGGACACCTAATATACACTAGGTGTTGCTTTGACTCACATATCAGGAAAGTTTCATCACAACTAATAATCCACTGCTAAGCAGCCAGTCGACCCTGAGGCTGGCCTTCGATCCTAATCAGTGAGGCAACCAGAAAGCCTACCGAAGTTGGTGCTGTGACACCCAAAACTGCCATGAACTTCACTACTCCCCAAGTTGTGTCTCAGTTAAGAGCCCTGGTTCACGTGGCCGGGGAAGGCCAGAGGACAGAATGTGAGCATGGACGGCCTATGCATTCGTCAGGTTTCTGCAGCAACAGTGCTCCTCAAAGCCCCAGTGGCTTATGACCAGTATGTCTTTCTTGTGCAGAGGTCCGAGGGTGGCTGGGGTAGTTCTGATTCAGGCTTTAATCTCAGCGTGTGTCCGCTCAACCTGCATCTCATGTGGTTTCCACGGCCAATGGCGGGCGTGCAAGAAGGGTGAGTGGAAACACATAGTACCTCATGAGGCCTTGGCCTAGAGTTGGCATGCTGTCACTTCCACTCACATCCCACTGGCCGAAGTGCCACATGGCCAAGTCCAAAGTCAATGGGATGGAGAGGTATGCCTCTCTCTTAAAGGGGAAGCCATGGCAAGGGCAGAAGGAGTGGAACGATTTTAGACAAATAATGAAATCTACCACAGTTCTCCCCATGGGTAGGTTCCAGAGGCTGTACAAATGACGCTAGGGACACATCTCATTCCCCCAAAAATGCCACTTACTTCCATGATCCTCTAGGCATGTGTCTGTCCAAACGTCTTTGGAAAAAAAGCCAGCATGTTAGAGGCCACAAAGAGGATGAATGTGGAGCTGGGCCATCGGGGTGCAGTGAAAGCCAATGACTCCAACAGAGACACAATGATATGTCACCAGATACTGGGCTTAATGGAGAATGATGCGTACTATATGTGTAGCACCTGCCCAGGCCCCAGGGACATCTGGATGTGGCTCTCAGAGGCTGCTACCATCAACTACAGTTCTATTCACTTTCCTTCTATTGTGGTTTCAATTTCCTATCTACAGGGCTTTGCTAGGGCACTTTATCTCTAGGGTGCTGGAGACACAACTTCTCTGCAACTGTCTATCTCTGATTTCAGAGGGTTGCTATCCAAAAGCAAGGCCATGAAAAGCTACCAACATGGTCTCCAAAAAGCAACACTCTGAAAGCATTTATTTGAGACACAGGAGGCCATGGTGCTAAAAATGAAGAAATACAAGTGATCCTCCCATCAAATGAATGTGGCAAACTGCGAAATCAGAAAGAAGAAGGAAAAACACACAAACTGCAAATTTTTGGCTTCTGAAGTTGTTTCTAAACACAATGCCTAAGCATCTTCCAAAAAAGAATTAAAAATTTTTCCTCCCTTCAAAATTTACTATAAAGTAACTGGAAATAGAATCTGAATATGTCTCTAGACGAGAAACATCTGTGTGAAAACAGAAAAGAACCGTAAAACACTAACGTATTCAGGTAGTTAGAAATATCTAGAAAATCAACTGACATTTTTAGTTTTCTTCTGACAGTTGGGCACAGTAGAGAACTTTCAACGTCTACCGGCTTATTGCCTACTTAAACTGCATGTTCATGTGGTTTACAATATTTATTTACAGGCATACCCTGGCTTTATGTAAAATATATATTTTTAAAAATATTGAGTATAGAGTAAATGTTAGTAATTGCAACCTATCTAGAGGTAATTTTGGATAACCTTTCACATGTTTGCAGTTGGCTCCATGGGGTAAGAGAATATATGAAAGACATACACACTGTGCTTTAGAACAAGGTAGCACTTAGTGAAGAACTAGGCTCGGCATAAAAAACAATAAGTAAAACCAAACAAGCCATGAGGCAGTGCTCCTTTATGGCACAGAGAAAGCACAAGAGCAGCTAAGACAGGGAAAATCTCATTTTAACAACCCACAGACTTGTGGAGTACCCCAACATGTTTTCTGAGAAAAGCTACTTTTTCCCCCTAAAATCCCTAACATGACCAGAAGGATTCCGAGAGAAGGACTCAGAGAACGCATTAGCAGTGACAGGGAGCTCGGACTGCACCCCTGCTGCCCACCCCAGCAAAGCTGCCCCATGGAGAAGCCATGGCCCTGGGGATCACGATGGCTATAGGTTTTGCCATCATAAGTAATCCCAGGGTAAATCCTTTAGAAAAACAAATATGCGACCCAGAATCCCTCTTTTCTGCCAACACACAGATCCAAGTTATTACATTTTCTTATGGCAAAAGTCCTTTTCCTGCTTTTGCAGAGGACCACGCTGAGGCAATAAAAAAAATGGACGACCTTTTTTGATGGATCCTCTGACATGCTCTGTTCATAGTTCATTGCTTTGACGAGTATTGGCTGAGCCTCTGTGACTGACCAAGCCCTGGAGATAGAGTGAACAAAAGCAAGTTCCTATCCTCATGGAGCTGACACACCAGTTGGTGCGCAGCAGCTTTGTCCTGACAAAGAGTGGGCTTCCAGATGCTTCCACTCCTTGTCTTTATCCTAGTTTGCCTTTTGCCTGGAACTCCAAAAACATAGACACAGATGGAAGAAACTAAAGGTACCCAGGAAAGCTTGGGCCCAACTCCAAGTGTCAAGAGCGGGACTATATAGTATAGTCGGAAGCAGGTGGTCCTTGGACCCAAATAGCTTTCAACTTCGAGTTTAAGGACAAGAATAAAAAAGATTTCCAAAGGCACATGTTTATTCCTTTAACACATCACGTCTCCCTCTGCCTCCTTTCCTCCCTTCCCCTTTCTCTCTCTCTCCTCTCTCTCTCTCTCTCTCTCTCTCTCTCACACACACACACACACACACACGCACATTCTGTAGTGCACCCCCCCACGAAAAATACCCAAAGACACATACACAAATATGCAAAACAATGCAAAACTACACAAATGCACAAGCTACACAGGATAGGAAACCCAGGTGTGCCCACATAAAGACACGGATGTCATATTTTCAAGGACACACTGACACTCACAAACAAACCTATGACCCTACCTTACCTATAAGAGAAGGGCCATGATTACAAGCAAAAACACACATGTCTAAACACTTTCTAATAGAGGCTGAGGTTCTCGGTCCAGCTGCCCTGGTAGCTGCGCCTCCCATCGCTTCTATAAGATTACAAAGATTAAACTGTTGGTAGCCAACTTCCTATATGTGCCTGTAAAAGAAGAGGGCTCAGCTTTAAATAATTATGTCACAGAAATGACAACTGTGCTCTTTGCCAGAACAGGGATGAACAATTACAAAGCCAGGACATAATAAGCAATTCTAACTGTTGGATTCTTGCACTGTCTCTCTGACGTGCAGGGCCGGCGTGCCTGCCACGCACACCCTCCTGGACAGGTCTCTGCACTGATTTGATCTACGTTTCCCGGGGCAGCGAGGTGGGGGGGTCACGGTCTGGTCACTACAGAATCCGTTCTTTGCGGTCTACCACCTCCTCGGCGTCCAGCTTGGTGCCCTCTGCACTGACAGTGGCATGATCTGATGGCCAATATTTGACAGAGATATATATTTTCTTTAAAATTTGGGGAAATGAGCAAAGCCTAGCTGTTGTAGGTCCATTCACTAAACACACACACACAGAGTCTAGAAGAGCCACTGCAATGTTAGCTGTCACTTCCTAATGAATGACAGCATCGTCCTGTACAATCAGAGCTCAGACAGAAGGCAGCTTTTAAACAACAAAAGCCAAAAGGCAGCCACAAAGGAGAAATGTGTCATCGTGAGAGGGAGCGAGGGCCAGCTCCGCGCTTCAAGCGCTGGGGCCTGCCAGGTACGAGATCAAACCCTGTGACATAGGGGGGTTATGAGTTACTGGATGATTCTGCATTTGCGTCAGCCGAGAACACCCAGACTGCCCGTTCCCTACCTCCAAAGCAAGGGCTGTGATTGGAGAGGCATTTTCCATTCTCCCAAATACTTTATGTCAGGAATAAAATGAGAAAAGCTCCCCAAATCACGGCCCCCTTGATCATCCATCAGCGCATTCTGCCAAGTAAGCAAAACAGGACACCATTGCCTCAGAAAGGACAGAGGCCAACTTGAGATTCCGAGTCCGTGATGAAAAATAGGTCTTCACCAAGTGTGCTCAGCACAGTGTCGGCAATTCACGGAGAGGAAATTGCTCTCCACTTAGGAGCCGACTCCGGGTGTACACATACCTCCTAGTACATATATATATAAGTGTGTATATATACATATATATATGTATATATACACACAGAGATGGAAAGCGTATATACACACCTGCAAGGAACAAACATATGTCTGTACATAGTGCGAGCAGGCGAGAACCAGCCTTTTTAATCCCAATTTATTAATTCAGCAAGGAGCTCATTTGGCCTCTTTCTACCTGCAAGAAAAGTACCAGCACATTGCCCAGCAAACAGCAGACAGAAGGGAATTGCCTGCCATTCATGAGAGGCATACAGCCTGATATGAAACCAGAACACAGAGAAATCCTCCAGTGCACTTAAAGGATCACAGTGTAAAGAGAACACTTCACTGGGAGCCCAGATGGTCTGGGTTCTGGTCCCAGTTCTGCCTCCAAGGGACTGTGGGGCCTTAGGGAACTATGTCCTCTCCCAGTTCCTTCACCCATAAAATAAGAGCACAGACCAGGTGAGTTCTGAAGCCCTCTCCAGCTTGGAAATCATGGAACTCTACAAAAGGATAACCACCAAATGGCCTCATGCTTTCTCAGAGTCTTTTTGTCTCTCTCCAAATAATTAGTGGATATTTCAAAGCTTAACACAGTTAGTAAAGATGGTAGTATCAACCACACAAACAGGAGCTAATTCTATAACTGATCAGAAACTGATGTGGAGCTTTGAAGAGCATTTCTGATGATGGTGCTAACGACTCAGAGAACCAGCTACTGCTGGATGTTAAGGAGTCATTCCCTGCTTTCAGAGGCAGGGGAGGACTTCAGTTCCCCCCATCTCTACTCCAACAGAACAGTCCTGCTGTTTCCTGTTTTCTTCACTTAGGCCTTCCTCGGAGGTTCTGTTTGGACAGAGAGACGCATGGGGAGAATGGTGAGATGAGTGCTCCAGGGGTAAGAGATCAGAGTGGAAGAATGTAGGCTCTGCAGTCAGACACACAGGTAAAGCACGGGCTCTAGCAATGATGAGCTGGTGACTTGAGCAGCCCAAATAGCATCTCAAGGCCTGAGTTATCTCATCTGTACGGTAAGCCAACGTTCCCTTCCTTCCACGTTAGAAGATTATGTGAGGACTCACATACCTGGACACAAAGAACCTTAGAACAGTAGTGGATGACATTGACACCCCACCCCACCCCAATACGATGGGTATATCTTTATGAACCCTCCGGATTTCCAGAGCTTCCATGTCAAAGACAAGGAGAGCAGGAGAAATAGCATCTATTCTATAAAATGCACGTATACATGACGGTGGGAAATTCAGGATGGGTAGGAACCCAAGATACTATAAACAGTCTATTTGTCGTACTTTGGTTTGGTGATACGGGCTGTCTCTGGAATCTTTTAACCAAAAAAAAAAAAAGGAGGCCAAGAAATAAATTATTTCTTTTGGACAAAATCACAGAAGCTGGAATAACTAAAGGCAGTCATGAGCAATACATCAAATCGGTGCCTCCATTAGTAAAACTGTTAACACTTTAATAGCTATGAAGCGAATCACTCAATTAATTTCCCACATGCTGAAACAGGTAACAATACATTTATCTGCCAGCATTATACTCTCCATATCATATATTTCCACAACTGTTAGCAATTGTATTCAGCATAACGGGAACTAAGTTGCACCTCATGGATTCAGGGAAAGAAAGTGGCCTGAGGTCTGCTGCCAGCTGAGCAACTTGACGGAAGAGGTTTCATTTTTCTGTTTTGGTTCTGTTTGTTTTTTCCTCTTTCCCTCTTAATCACTTCCAATGCATGTGCAGAGCGCTCGAAGTCAATCAGTGAGGACAAACGAGGCCTCAAGGATTTCTGGGCTAGTGTTTTCAACACACAAGCTAGGATCCCACAGGAAGTGACCGTAGCACCACAGAGCTCCAGGGCAGTGAGGGACCTCCAAAGGGGTCATCAAGTCCATTCCCCAGCCTCAGGCTTCACTGAAGGACCCCAGCTCCTCCCAGGCCCATGCCTTTAATAATCTCCTTGTGTCTGAATCCAGGACCCCAAGCCAAATCTCCCCTGCCTCATCAATGCTGTCATTAAGATGACACCACGTTCAATCCCATGGCCCGCAAGCAGACTCAGCTGGCGAAGCAAAGGTCAGTAAACAGCATTCCCATGAGCTACATGACGGAAGCACACACCAGTCCCAGATCACATTGTCAGAATAATCGCCTTCCCTGCCAACAATATTTCCAAGAGCTATTGAGCCCTCACCTGTGGACAAGAGAAAATCACTCTCCCCCAGCTACCCTTTGGTCCCAAGAAAGAAGGGACCCCTCTGAGGCACGAGAGGAATCCTACCCCTCTGAGAAACAGTAAATGCCCAATGCTTTCCTGTTTCTCCTTTCTTAGCTACAGACCTGCAGAGGCCCCACCTTGTAAATAAAACGTCTTCCGGGAGGCCCGAAATCCTCCCCAGGAACGTCACCATTGGGCTGTGTATGATGCTGTTTTATTGGTACAAGAGCCATCTGCCTGAAATCACCTTACCAATAAGGTCCCCTAGGCTGGGTCACAGGACGACACAGTTTATACCCAGTTCTACTTCTTGTTTGGCCAACAGTATATCCATGGATGAAATCCTGGTGTGAGATCCCTCCTGCATTCTGAACACATAGGAGGACTTCCTCCAGGGTCAAAGAGTACCCAACAGGTGAGGCATAAATCCTTGCAAAGAACAGTCAATAGAGGGCTTACCTTGGGCTTCACCACCTTCATGAACGCCCCTCTGACCAAAGCTTCCTCGCGTTCTTGTTTGGTTACTTTACGAGCATCCAGAAACTTCAAATTGGGCAGCTTGTGCAGAACAAAGTATCTGGAAGAGAACAGTCAGAGGTAACTCAGGAAGACTGGGATGACAGCCTCAAACTTTCATGCAATTTGTCTGATGAGCAGGAAACTACACCGTTAGGTCTTCAGAAGTTTAGACCTTGGTTCCTGCCTCTCCTCTTTTCTTTCACAAAGAATGAATAACCACTCTTTGGGGAAATCCAAATCGTTCTATTTTACACAGATACACAACTAAACTTTCAAAATATACACCAATGGTTGCTCTTGATTCAAAGGTAGATACACATACATACACACACACACACACACACACACACACACACACACACACACCCCTGGATTAGCCAGTAAGATCCTATCAACGTGTTTACCTTCTACCATTCTGAAAAATGGACCCAACATCTTTGCTACACAAGAAGTTCTCAGTGAAAATAACCTACAACCTGATCATACCATTAATGTCATTGCCATTCCTATGGGTCATCTGTATCATTCTCATCTCTGAGATAACAGCAAATCTTCATTTTGAAGCTGAGACAGGAAACTTTAATTTGCCATCAAGATAATAATAATAACCTGGACAACTTTGGGATAGCAGTAAGAAACACATATAGCTGAGAAATGCTCCCTTGAGGAATCAAACAGGGGTCTTGAGGACTTTTTTCTCATCATCACTGAGTTACTTCTACACTGGCACTATGAAGGTTATCTCCATCAAGGAGAAACAAGGAGAGTTGGTTTCTAGGGGATATTAATAGCCCCCAAAATGCTATATGGTCTCCATCCCCCTGGAAAGAGTCTTTGGGATCCATTACGGCCTCCAAGGATAACCCAATGACTGACCTCTTGTGTGATGAACTATCAAGCAGGTGTATGGAGTTGACAAGAAGACTTGCCTGGCCAGGAGACAGGTACATAAACATATAAATAAATATATAAAAGATATAGACACCTGCCTATACGTCTCCTTCCTCAATGGTAGTCACCAACCCAGATGCTCTCCATCAAGCCCCCATACTCCATCAATCAGAGGAGCCATTGTTTAGACCCTGTCCTGCTTAGGAAGAAGAGCTGAGGACCCAACGTCAAAAGCAATAAATCATTTCCATGGGAATCTGACTTTTTCTCCCTGTACCCAGCCTCCTCCGTACCCACTCATCTTCCAAATCCCAACCCACAGGAAGTTTTCTCCTGCACCCGCAGCCCGCATTGCGTTCTCCCTTCTCAACACTCCCAGGAGGCATTTTCAGCACCCTGCACTTTAACATTTTATTGTTTTTTAACTGTTTTGCTGGTGTTCAGTTAATGTCCTCACCTAAACTATAAGCTTTTTGAAGGCAGGGACCAGGTTGTTTTTTTTTTTCCCTCACCCTCACACCATTTAGGAAAGTAGCATTAGAACGGACTCCATAAAATACCAGTTCATTTCACTTGTACAAATATTTCTTAAGCACCTACTACGTGCCAGACCCTAGGTATACAGAGGTGATTACAACATGGTTCCTGCTCTTAAAGAGGGTCTTAGTGTAATGAGGAAGAAAGACTCACACAAAGAAATTAGAAATCAGCATAGGCAAGTGCCAAGTTTGAGGTTATACACAAAGTAGCTTTGGGAGCACAAAGAAAGAGGAACAGGAAATCTCAAGAAGGCTTCAAAGAACCAAGCCCTAAAGCAGCCCAAGCACTGAGCTTTTTCTCAGTGCGCATGTTACTTGGGGTGTGTAGCAGGCCTCGCTCCTCAGCAAAGCCTTGGGTTCCCAAGGCCAGCCTCTCCATTCATCAGGTGGTCTCACATCACCCCATGGCCTCGCATATGCTTGTCCAGGTAAAAGATTTAGCTGATCACTCAGGTGCCAGAGACAACAGCTTAGAGGCCTCTGATCACAGCCTTCATATTACTCTTTTTTAAAGTCAAAATACTCTAAATTATCTTGCGTATCCTTTTCCTCCCCTGAAACTCCCACACCAACATCTGAGGTCCTGGAAATTTGACGATCTACTTCCTGCTTCCTCCCTGGCCTCAAAGTATGCACTACCTTCTTTCCTGCTTCTCCCTGAGCATTTCCCTCTCCAAATGCCGCCTAAGCTTACCCTAAATTAGAAAAGTTCTACAAAGGCCCAAATGACCTTTCTATCCTCCAGGAGAACTCCCACTGGCCTCAGTCAGTGTCAGAAAAAACTTCCATCTTCTGCTTGTAGCAGCAAAGTCTTGATGACAACAGATTCTTTCAAATAAAGACACGTACAGATGGAAACAATATGTCAGGAGTGACGCTCAAAGGAGTAAAGACACCCACTAAGTGTAGGGTGGGAAAAGATGAATATTCAGGGGAAGAAAACATCAGTATTAGAAAATCAGCCAGTGTTTAATGATGGAATGAAAGATGTCTTCACAGGGCTGGCAGGAACCACGGTGACAACAGACAGCACGTTGTCATTTTGCCCCACTTTGGATCACAGCCCTGAAATCAAAGGAGAGAGAGAGAAGTGCTGGCTTTTAAGCTAGTTAAAAATTTTAGATGACAAAGAGCTGCTGTTTTCAGAGCACTCTTCTTTTAGAACCAAAGAAACACCCATGGGATAGGTTGCCAGTCACCCCTGAAACTAGAGGTGACTTGACTCCCATCCCGTTGGCCAGCCTGGGGTTTCCAGGTGGTCGATGCTTAAAGATGTTTGAGAGGCACCAGGAAGGCTTGTCCCAGATAGTTCAGTCAGAAACTCAGCTCAGGGCCCCAAGTTCGTGTCTTAAGAGATGTCTTCTTTCATTTACTTACACATTCACTCACCCAACAAATAATTATTAAGAAGCTACCACCTGCCAGGAACTGCGCTAGGTACTGAGAATAAGGTGATGCACAAAACAGACAAGGTCTCTACTCTCAATGAGCTTATATTCTAGCACAGTTGTTCTCAAACTTGAGGGGGCATCAGCATCCCCCAGATGCCTTGTTGAAGCACATCGCAGGGCCCCACCCCTAGAGTTTCTCATTCACTACATCTGGAATGAAGTCTCAAATTCACATCCTAGGGCTTCCCTGGTGGCGCAGTGGTTGAGAGTCCGCCTGCCGATGGAGGGGACACGGGTTCATGCCCCGGTCCGGGAAGATCCCACATGCCGTGGAGTGGCTGGGACCGTGAGCCATGGCCGCTGAGCCTGCGCGTCCGGAGCCCGTGCTCCGCAACAGGAGAGGCCACAACAGTGAGAGGCCCGCGTACCGCACACACACACACAAAATTCACATCCTAATAAGTTCCCAGGTGAGGCTGACGCTACTAGGCATGCTGCAAACCACTGTGCAAGTGAAAATAACATCACGAGGAATAACAGTTTTGGAATTATGAGGTTGGTAAGGCCACCAAGAGTCTCCTTCCCAGTTCTGCTAATGGTCTGTCCTGCTCCAATGTCTGTGGTACCCAGCGCCCAGACAGCAGCCACATCTACCAGACCTTCCTGTACCTTGGTGGTTTGGAACTGGCTCCAAACATTACTGCCAAGAGATAAGTCCAGTGGGCTTTCTGCCTGCCTGTCCCATTCTGGTCTTGGGAGATCTATTTCCCTTTGTTCTAGGTCATGTCAGGGTGTCAAAAGCTGCAGCTTCAATCCTGAGTATAATACAAGTTTGCCATAAAAATACAAGAGAGGATTCCCGAAGCCACAGAATGAAGGCTTTTACAATATCAATTCAACCCTTGTAAATTTAATCCAGGGTTATTTGTTGCACCAAAAACTCTTTACTGTGATGTATTACTTAGTTACTGGGGTTATCACAGCCATATCCTAAAGTTGCACAGTACATAAAACATTTCAGTTAACAATGCAGGAAGGTTAACTCCCCCAGATAACCTGCAATCACCAGGGCTAGTCCAGATGACATGCCTCTGTCAGCTTCCACGAGCTACTGATGGTTCAATCAGTTTGTTTTGAAGGTAAAGTACAACAAAAGGGCAGTAAACTTATTCAGACTGTCAACAGGGGCTATCGGGAATGGGGCTTGCAGGTAAGTAATTCTGGGTGTTTTAAAGCTATTATCAAACAGCAATGGTTGAAGGAAGAGACAGCTACTAATAACACAGAAGGCAGCCATCATAAACCACTTTATGGCAGAAACCCCCCTCTATAAATCCTGCAGCACCCGGAGACAGCTTCAGATTTATAAAACTGCTTGTTAAGCCAGGGCACTGATTAATGAAAAGAGATCCGTCTAAGTTCTCAGGCTCACGTCCCCTGCTCCAGAGGGCAATGCCAACTTTCCTGACCTTCCCAAGGTGGCTGGGAGAAAGCCGCAGGGCTGGGAGGGGTAGGGAGTGAAATCAGGGGCCCTCCTGGCTGTGATACGGAAGGTGAGGTTATCAAGAGGAGACCAGGGACCCTGGGAAGGTGTTCAAAGACCCATCTGTCTCTGTCTGCAAACAGATTCTCCAAAAGTAGAGAGCCCCACACAGAGCTTTTCGGGTTCTCTCTCTTTTCATAGAGGATGCTCCGCTTCCTGAAAGAACTTCTCTTAGGAAGTAACCGGTTACCTACAACTGGTAGGGGGGACAAAAGGAACAGCAGAAAGGCTTTTTTGTTTGTTTATTTGTTCGCTCCCAAATCAATTTTCTCTACCGAAATCCCAAAGCTCTGGCATTTTTCATCTAGACTTCAAAGGGAAGGGAGGATGCTCTTGTCTTCTGCCCACATCTGCTTCCCTGGGGGAGCTGGCTGCTCCCCAGGCCCTCTGCACAACCACAGGAACACCAAGACAGATCTCCGATGTCTGCTCCTGGGGCTGGCTGCCATGTTTCATCCTCTGAGGAGACTCTACTCAAGTAACACCAAATTTCCAGATCCTGAGGGAACTGGATGTGGCGTCACTGGGATTTTCCCCACTTCCTTCCTTTTACAGCACTCAATGCTTCTTCCTATGGCTTCTTGCTGCCTTCTTGCTCCCATGCATGGGAAGGGGAGAGACCTGGTGACTGGTGCCCCACCTGGGGGCCCCGAGGGCAGCAAGGGGTGATCCATGAACTGCTCTCAAACTTTCAAAAGCTTAACAGAAAAGCGTGGACACGCCAACAAAACATCAAGCTTCTTTGCTCTTGACTGGATGACATCAACCCAGTTTGGTAACGCTGCTTACCTCATGCCGATCAAAAGCACTGACCAACAGCTAAAGGTCTCTGACGAATTTTACAAAGTTAGCAGCGGCTTAAATGCGGCTTATGGAAGAGACCAAAGCTTTCAAGTGTTGGGGGGGGGTGGGGGGCAGTGGACAAAACGACAAGAGGGAGGTCTTCCCAACAAAAAGCGTGGGGGCTAACGGGGCAGAGGAAAGAGCCCAGGCTCTGGGCTTCGCTTGCTGTGTGATCTTGGCTCAGTCTCTGCCACCTTCCTGAGCCTCAATTTCTCCATCTGTGCCATGAAGGGAAAGGGCTACATGCTGCCCCAGCCTCTTCTAAGCTTTAGCTGGCTTGAATTCCCTGTGCCTCCAAGTTAATTTACAATAAATGCATCCATATCCTCCTTTCTTATTACTCCAGTTTCCTTGTCTAACCACCCCCTCACATCTCCAGGTAAAGGAGAACCGTGAGGAAAAGTCAATAAAGACCACAGAGGGATGAACAAACACTGTGAGTGGAGAGATGACAATGCTCTCTAATGAGTTGAGGTGAGCTCACCTACAGCATTAACGAACGCCTGACAACCGGCCAAGGCCAGCTGACTTCCCTCACAGTTCACCGGCAGCACGTTTGAAGTCTCAGTGCAAACAATACACCCACAGGACAGACCAAGGCCCTCGACAGAGGGTCACCAGCAATTACGCTGTGGGCTTCTGTCACTTTGATCTCTGGGTCGTGACCTTTGCTTTCTTGTGATCTTCAAAGCCCAGATTGCAGATTAGCTGGAGAATGCTCGCTGGGTTATGTAAGCCACAAGTTTTACAGCTCCTCTACCGCTGGGAAATGGTGGTAGCCCAGGACAGCCAGCAGACGATGGCAGGTCCCTCCCTCCTTCCCCTTGGCTGAGTGAGACAGACACTGGGCAGGCCCCAGGGCTGCTCCCTGGTAGGCAACAAAGAAAGGGTGTCACGTTTTAAATGATTTCAAGTTGTAAGGAATACAGAGGGGCCTACTGAGGAGGAGGGAGGAAGGAGAAGCCAACCAGAGATTGGAGTGGCAGGAGAGAATGAAGGATTTAGTGACAGAAGGATTTAGTGGAGGAAGGGGCATTAAGAGACCATGAGACCAACTCCCTTATCTGATGCCTGAGGTCTAGCACTTGGGCACCATTGACTTCCACTCTACTGTCTTTCCTGCAGTAAGAGGAAAGAAAAGCATGACAGAGGAAGACAAGAAATAGACCATCCTGGGCATCCAAGTTCCCCATACTTGATTTATTGTCTGGCCAGTATTCAAATCCACCGGAGGCCCCAAGGGGAACCTTAGTACAGTGGTGGCCCCCCGGCTCAGCCCGGCTTCCCCATCCTTTCCTGCCCCAGTCCTGAAGGCTGCTGGACCTTCAGGTCCAGCACCACCATTCAACATGCACCTCCATTCAACATTCATTCCAAAATAGCAGCCCACTGTGTACACCTGGCAAAGCAAAGGCAGGTTTCAGCGCCTGTAATAACACGGTGAGCTATAACAGCTCACCATGTTAACAGCTATGAGCTGTGATGAACGGCACAGAGAAACCCCAGGCTCAGTTTAGTTCCTGCCCCAGCAGGACCAGGGCACCGCTCAACAACTTGGGAGTATGTTCATGCTCACTCATGGATTTAAGGGGCCCATTTTACTGCTGGGACGTGTGCCAAGAAAATCCAACTGGGTGCACAGGGGTAAGTGAGGAAGGAAAAGGGGTGATGTGGGGCGGGGAGGGGAGGAAAGCATCAGTAGAAACTGAAGCAACTGTGGGTCCATTTCCAATAGCTCCATAAATCTGGTCACTTCCCATTTCTGGTCCAGTGGTTGCCCACCATGTGACCTGAAACTGGACTGACCTCTCTGAAATCAACATATCTCATGAAAATGAAACAAGAGACGTACTTGTTTTGATGTATGGCTGGGTGACATATTATAAATATTACATCACATAACCACAGAGGATGCCAATCAATGTGAAATTTTTTCAGACAGCACTAAATGAACCATGGGTTCTTGCTTCTGAATACACTCCTTTAAGGCTCCTACTACTGCTTAAATGATTAATAGAAGACATATTGTCAGAAAATGTACTTAAAGTGAAAAACAGTAAACTGCAGAAATATCATTCATTTTTTAAGCAATTTTCGAGTGAAAATGTCCCATAAATTTACATAGGGGCCCTACTATTAGGCTCTGGGTAACAGCTAGAAGGAAGACTGACCTCACGCTTTGTGGATGAAGGGTCAGGAAAATATTTTACCAAAAGAAAACAAATGGTGGCTACACTGTTTTGTAGAAACCTAAATGCCACAGGAACTCAGGATTCAGAAGTCTTACTGTGAAACTCTAAAATTTCTCAGGGGCAAATGAAGCACAGACTCCAGGATGAACAAAGCAGGGCTGCTTACAGACCACAGAACAGAACTGCCTCATCCACCCATTCATCTCACCCAAATGCAAGGGGGACAGTGCTTGTTAAAGCAGAAATAAAAAATAAGTAAAAGAAATAAAAAATCTTGAATTGCTAGAGAACAGGCCTGCCACTCCACTCAAGCATCAGAGGCCGTGCAGTCAATGTATAACTGGGTGGGGCCACGTTGAATGTGCCCTCCACTGCTCTTAGTTCCTGTTTCTCTCAGAGGGTGAGCATTTTGCCGGTGTTGTGGGTGACTTACGGATTTTCTAAGGTAGTTCTGACCAGATGTGATTTCGGCTGTGTGTGGCCTCTAGAATCCAGCTCCTCATGGCAACCTTGACATATGTGCACTAACACACAGCCTCCCCAGCCCCAGCCCTCCACGGCTTCCAGGGGTTAACAGACCTGGAGTAGGGAAGGTATGCTTGGAGGGTACCCAGGCCAGCCCAGGAGAAGGATCACTCGTCTACAATCAAGCCTTCCCTAAAGAATCATGACCCAATGACCAACACTTGGGTAGATTCTGAAGGATAGTTCCTTGCTTGTTAACTGCGTTTGTTGACATCCAAGTGGATCTAATTCTAAATAGGCAGTGGGCACCCAAGGTGCCCAAAGGGCCCTGCATTTCTCTACAAGTACTCAGCTTCTCAGATGGAACAGTAATTTCAAGCCACCTCCTGTAAACAGTTACCAAGTCCCTATTACACAGCCAGCACTACTTTCAGTATTGATAAGGCTTCAAAGGGCAAGAAGACAAAGTCCTGACTTTCTGGAAGCCATTCTCTGGATGTCGACATATATGAAGTAGTCAGAGAAATATACATGATGGAATATATAAAATGGTATGAGATGGTCAAAGGGGAACTGTAACTGCTTGGGAGGACAGTATCTCAGAACACCAGAGCTGACAGGGACTTTAAGTACCCCTTAGTCCAGTAGTTCTTGACTGAGCATCAAAGTCACCTATTGACTATTTTGTTGCATTTGGCACTAAATGAATCAAAACGTCTTGGATGATACACAAGTATAGCCTTGGTTAAGGGTCACTGATCCACATCAGATCTTTTGAACTGACCCCTTACACCATGGATCTAAGTATTTTTTCCAATGCGACTAGTTACAATAACAACAAAAATAGTATTAGCTTTTCTTTTTCCTTTACAACCTTCTCTTTGAGACTGAATACAGTAAGGTGGAGTGGGAGATTTTCCTCACTCTATTACTCTCATTCTAAAAAAAAATGCACCTACAGTTCAATTCACATATAACTCCGTGAATAAGTGAGTGAAAGAATGAATGTGTGTGAATGTGTGCATACACACATATACACACATGCATGTATATGTACATATATAAAATTTATTGGACGATTTTAAAGCATTAAAACCAGAAATCTAAAGAAAAAAGTCAAAAAACAAATGAGAATTTCCCAAACAATTCTTGGTTTACTAAAAATGTTAACTGAGAGAACTTTCTTGTACCTCCTGACCCTTCTAAGATATATCTTATAATAAGTTGCTGCCAGAAGATAAAATGTTTTAAATGACCCCTTCATAGCTGAAATCAAGCTGTTAAATTACTCAAAGTTGATAAGAGTAACGTTAAAGAAGAAAATTAAATTCTAAGTGATTAACTTAACAGGTTGATTTAGAAATTTTAACTATTCACTCGTTGGATATTAACCATATTTCTCCTAATAGAAATCATATTCAAATTGACAGTGTCACATTCCAAATAAAAATCTTCATGAGGAAAAAAGATTTAGTTCATTTCTTTTGAAGTAGGGATAGAGCTTTATTCTAAGATGGCTTAAAAATAGTCTAAGATTCCTACAATATTCTTCCCAGTAAAGAAGTACAGCTGAATTTCTGCTGTACTCTTGCTAACATGTATATGTATATGTATGTTTTTTTTAACATACAGTGTTCAATAACCTTCACTATTTCTTACAGCTTTGCCTTTATATAAAATGTATGCCCTCAACTACATTCCTTCGTGAGTCACCACAGATTTAAAAATCTGAACCCCAACAGAACCAGTTCCTCTCGAACCGTCATCCTTTCTCCCCAATCCTCCCAAACTTATTTTCCAGTAGTCCTACCTGCCTTACATTTCCTTCCTTCCTCCCTCCCTCCCTCCCACATTGATTCAGGTGGGGTGTTATTGAGAACTCACATCATAATGGAGAGAAAAGCTACACTACACATATGAAAAGATCATTCAAAACATTTACAAAACAATAATCAAGAACAAGAGCATACAGAATTCCAAGTGTAGAGGAAAAATGAGTTTAGTAAAATGGGTTAGATCAAAAAGACTCCCTAAGGAGAAGTGAGTTTGGATCAGGTATTTCAAAGCAGATGGTTCAGAAGTTGAGAGAAGAAAAAAAAGCATTTCTACCTGGAGCCCATCAAATCCCATTGTTGGTGGACACGGAGGCATAGCTTTATGGAACAAAGCCATACGCCTCATGGGATTTCCTCTTGGGATTGTATATAAGCTCTCTAAACCTTTGTGGGAAGTACCCTCTCTCTAAATAGTGACTCAGAAGCAGACAGGAAGATCTTACGACAAGGAGCAGGGGCCAGCAAAAAATAGCCCACGGGTCTAACCTGGCCTGCTGCATGTTTTTGTAAATAAAGTTTTATTGGAACATGGCATTGCCCATTCATTTACCAACTGTTCATTGCTACTTACGCACTATAATGGAAGAGTTGAATAGCTGCAACAGAGAACATATGACCTTCAAAGCATAAAATATTTAATATCCAGCCCTTTACAAAAAAGTTTGTCAATGCCTGGCCTATACCACACAACATCTATTCATGTTTCTTGACTCTTGTTACCCTCAATGAAGGGAGACCCTGGCTATAGGGTACCCAAGGGGGAAAGTTTAATACAGCATGAAGGGGTCACTGATACTTACCAGACATCTACTATGCACCCCAGAATATAATATTATCTCCCCAAAGATGTCATTTTTCCCTTCTCACACCATGCTCAAACCCCTAGATACTCACCTGTATCTCTTGTAGTCTTCCTCATCCTTTTCCAGGCTGACTAGCTCGTTGGGACATGCCACATTTCCCAGCAGGCTGAGGTACTCCAGAGCTGGTGTCACTTCTGCCAGGTGATCAAGCAGGCACTCCAAGTCAGTGATGTGACAAAGGTTAAGGATCTTGGTCCAGAAAGACAAAAGGCTTAGCAAGGAGCACAGACCACACCTGGCAGGCACAGCCTAGCAGCTGATTGAGTCCTGCCTGCTCCCAGGACAAGACGTGGGTGAGGGTTGAAATCAGCTTGCTGTGGGTGTCTGGCATGGCTAGTTTTTCCCTCCTACTGTTTGGGACACAGCCCAGCTTTTCTCTGGGCAGGTGAGGTTAAGTCCAGATCACTTAAGAAAGAATGCATGAGCTTAATTGCTTCACTGTACTTTTCTTTCCTACATAGTTCTATTTTTGTTTTAAATGATGAAGGGTAGATTCCACATAGTAAAATATTTTACAATATGCAGCTCCATAAAACTTTATTTTTTCTAGTAGTGAAAGCAAGAAATTACTTCCAAAGGCCTCATCAGAAATATATTCGTTCTCCTTTAGGGAGAAATTCATCATTAAAACGTGGGAATGGGGCTTCCCTGGTGGCGCAGTGGTTGAGAGTCCGCCTGCCGATGCAGGGGACACGGGTTCGTGCCCCGGTCTGGGAAGATCCCACATGCCACGGAGCGGCTCGGCCCGTGAGCCATGGCCGCTGAGCCTGCGCGTCCCGAGCCTGTGTTCCACAACGGGAGAGGCCACAAAGTGAGAGGCCCGCGTACCGCAAAAAAAACAAACAAAAAAAAAAACGTGGGAATGGTATGGACGCAAACAGGAATTAGCAGCATCCTTTACGATCTGACAGCCTCTTGTGGAGCTAAGCATTGCTCAGTGGCCTCACTGGTGGCAATGAGACACTGGATTGGGTGAAAAGGAGCACAAAGCTAGGAGGAGAAGACAAATGGTTAGGACAGTTTTAGTGAAGCCAGGGAGGTCAGAAAGCATTTCCTGAGAATCTGTTGTGAACTCAATATTCTATGAAGGACAGAATGAAAAAGAAAAGGTGGGGCATAGTGGTGAGAGTATTCCATGATCCATGCCCTCAGTGGGACCCACTGTTCGGTCAAGATAAACACTGAGACCCCAAACCAAATAAGGCAAGAGTCACAGATTCAGGGAATCACAGGCATTGGGAAGGACTAGTCCACACATCAGCTCCCAAGCCACATACAGAGAGCTGAGCCCTAGGCAAGCTGATTCAGCAGGTTGTGAACCGAGGCATGACTACCAGGGGCCTATCAATGAGAAGAGTTAGCCAGTGTCAGGAGAGAGAACGGGGTCCTTGCCAGCGAATGCATGCCAGCAGAGCATACAGGGGCTAAACACGTGATGGTGGATGCAGCACACAAGAGTCAAAGACTCAGGATGCCATTTCCAGGAGAAAATAAAAATGAAATAAAAGGGCTGCCCTTACTCTGTGACGGTGCTCTCTAACCACGGGATGTCATCCAATTTTCTCATACGTCAGCTTGTCAGTTGAACTCCAAATCCAACCAATGTCTAAATCCAGTCCCTAACATATCTGCCAAAGGGCCACCACAAGGAAGCTCATTCTACCTATAACAACCATAAGAAGAGAGTTTTTCTTTCCCCAGGGATTGAATCTTCCTCGAATTCCCACCCACTGTCTCCATTTAGCTACTTGGGAGTCACAAAGAATAAGTCATTCTTGTCTTCCATGTGATGGCCCTTCAGATGGTTGAAGCTCACATATTTTCCATCAACCTTATATTTTCCAAACTAAGTTCCTTCAAGCACTGTTCATACACAAGCTATGTCAACATCATATACAAGAACAAGCACCGGACCCTGGGAGGGAGCAAGACCAAGACAATGAAAAGGCAAGCTCACAAGCCAAAGAGGGGAAAACTAGTTAAAGAGGGTCCAAGCATCCTCATCCATTGTGGGTTTCCATTTGCCAACATCACGCCCCATTTCCTAAACAAAGACAGGACAATGGACAACAAAGTTATCAATCTTTCAAATCTTCAACCAATGACATTCAGGAATGACCACAAAGGATCACTGGAATGAGGATGATGGGAAAAGGAGCACATGGAAAAGATGAGAAAGGAGGTCCCACCGAGGAGGTAAGCTTGAAATACAGCAGGTTTAAGTGGCCAGGAGTCAAAACATTAATGTATTTCATCACCCAAGACAAAACACACTTACTACTTCTTAAAGTTCAGTCACCACACTCTTCAAGAAAATCATTTAAATAAAACAAATTAAAATGACAGTGAACAATTTCAGGGAAAACTTGCCTTTTCCAGCAGGTTCTATTTTTGGATCCTTCACAGTCATTACCAATACATTAAAAAAAGAAAGAAAAAAAAAAGGAATCTTGCCAGTACTCTACAAGTGCTGCCCTTTGACCCAGGCAGAGGCACCTCAGGGGCCCACGTGCTTTGGAGTGTCTTCCTCAAAAATTTTTCAGTCGTAGTTCAGTACCAGGACTGCCTAGGGGCCAACAGCATCATTCAGGTAGGATACCCCATGCCTTCACTTGGACCTGCATGGGCTTCAGCCACAGTCCTGGTTTCTCCCCTTCAAGGTTCTCTCCAATCCTCTGCCCCACACAGGGGACCCACTGGATGCTCCAAGGAGCACTAGGACTCACGCCCATCAGGTCGTCCAGAAGCCTCAAGCCAGGTGCTAGTTCTAGGGGGGCAGCCAGACAGCTGATCACTCTTGCTCGCTGGCACAGTATTTCTTTTGTGAGACTGCAAGAGAGTAGGCTACCAAAATGGCGCTGATGTGTTGACATGAGGTGGTTAGAAGTATTTATGTGGACAACGGCCCTAGAGAACCCAGGGGAAGCCCTTTCTGCTATGGATGGCAAAGTCCGGGCCAAACCTATTTCCCTCTTAGAGACAAATTCCTTAAAGCTTCACCTTTTCTTCATCTACTTCATGAAGGTGAAAATGTGAAGGAATGGAACTCAAAACTGGCAAGATCTTCAAGTTAGGGAAACACTGGGCAATGGAGTTGGCTTGAAGTCCCAGTCATGCCTCAACATTTGGTGACTAGTGATGGGAAGCCTTGCATTCTACCATCCAGGGAAGTAGGCCCAGTCTAATGTGAGTAAATCTTCGTACGTAAACGTGCCACAGAGCTAACAGAGCTTGTGCGTGAGGGCTGCACGCTTACATAGGCCCTTTCCAGGGTCCCGGGAAAGGCCCTGGTAATAAGAGTCACATGGTCACCTATTTTCATAAAACCTGCAAACGTAGGTTACTTGAACCACAATCAGTTAAGAGCATTGTCTTTCTCTGGTAGGACTTCTTCTGTCACACTTCTGCTTGAGTAGGATGACGCTGGAGTAGCTGGAGTAGCTGTAGTAGTAACTCTGGGGACCTAAGAGGAAATGGTGAAGGAGTGGCATTGAATTAGGATTCAGTGGGTCTGTTTCTGTGGCTTGTAGTCATTTCTGTGTCTGTTACTACAACAGCACCAGTAGGAATGGCTTGCAGTAATATTCCTACCACCCACCATGCTGACGCACACGTGGGGACCCACGTAAAAATGATGATAAAACAGCTAATGAACTTATCAATTCAGAGAATATTTAATATTAAGTTGCTGAGTATGTATACACACACGTACTCAAACACAACTAACTTGAAATGTCTTGAAATCTTTTAGCTCATAGATGAGAGAAATGTGTAAGTTTTCCCAAAATTTAGTAATTCTAAAACTTTTACCAATAATTCAGTGGTGAAATTACCAATAATGAATGGTGAAACTGAAAGAAACATCCCTAAATATTAAAAATAAAAATCAATTTTCAATTAGATGGAATTATCTACTCTCTATAGAAAATACTACAAAATTTAATTACATAATGAACTTATAAGGGAATTTGCAGAAAAGAAATAGAAAAAAGTTCTTAAAGATACGTTTAGTATAAAGATTGTTTTCTAAATATTTTAATGTGCAGTATCCGTCAACCTAAAAAATTTTTAATTTGCTTTGATGTATTTTTTATTCCAAATAAACATTCATCTTCATACCTAATTTTGCATTTGTAATTATAGTCTTTGCCTTTAAGAGGGGCTCCTCAAATTATGCAAGCTTCATACTCCACAAAATCTGGATCCACCCCTTAACAGGAGGCCATGGAGAGGCAGACTCATTCAAATATCTTGATCATGGGAAATTCTTGGGCAAAGGGTCTGCAGGCTTCAAGAAGCTTCAGCCACCCTATGCCAATGAATCCAAGAAGTGCTGGATTCCTCGGAGCCTCAGAGCCTGCCTCCTTTAGGATATTTTGTGAGGCAGAAGCAAGTCCTTCTTCCTAAGCCTTCCAACTACCCGCTAAATGATCATTTGGGCTGGGCCAAATCCAAACTGTGAGAAATCACTAGCACCTACTCCGTGGACACTCTGGACCAGAACATCATCATTATGTTGATACCACCATTGGAGGATGACATGTGAGAAGACGTTTTAATTGGTTTCCTCGTCTCCTGGGTCAATAAGGACAAGCACAGCCCTGTCTTGCCTGATCGTGAGCTCAGAGACAGAACTTGTCACATTCCTTTCTGTCAAGTTGCAGAGAAAGTTAACCAGAGGCAATCAGTGGAGGGAACTTGGTGTCCCTGGTTAACCAAGACTACCTCAGTGGAGCCACTACCAGGGATTCTCCGAAGGGTGGTTTCATTTTTTCTCCTTTTTAAAATGTGAAGCTATCTGGCACAGTTTCAACTCTCTCCAGCTGCATTCTCAGCATACACCTGGTTACCCTCATCAAGTCTTCTCCAGAGTACTTGCCGTTTAGATTTTTTTTCAGTGTTGTCTACATAAAGTTGCCACTACAGAGCCAAGCTGTCATGGCTAGGCTTGCCAACAGAGATTTTCTGCATAGGGCCCAAGATCAAAGCCACATCTTGCCTTGAAAGTTTGGAGCTCGAGGGAGGAGGGGAATCTCATGGTGTTACGTCCAGTTGCACAGGTCTGAAGCTGCTTCCCGGGTGAGAATGGGTACGTACCTCTCTCTGTGCTCAGCTCCAGGTCAAAGGGCAGCACTTATGACCACTGCGGGTATTTCAACCAGAACTTATCCTGATAGAAGATTTTCAAATGCTAAACAGTCTACACGGCATATTTGATTCACACCCACACGTGTCAGAAATATTATCACATCCAGATAACAATTAAGAAAACTATGGTCAGGACTTCCTGGTGACGCAGTGGTTACAAATCCGCCTGCCAATGCAGGGGACATGGGTTAGAGCCCTGGTTTGGGAAGATCCCACATGCCGCAGAGCAACTAAGCCCACGCGCCACAACTACTGAGCCTGCGCTGTAGAGCCCAAGAGCCACAACTACTGAGCCCACGTGCCACAACTACCAAAGCCCGCATGCCTAGAGCCTGTGCTTCGCCACAACAGAAGCCACTGCAGTGAGAAGCGTGCACACCGCAACGAAGAGTAACCCTCACTCACTGCAACTAGAGAAAGCCTGCGCACAGCAATGAAGACCCAATGCAGCCAAAAATAATAAATAAATTAATTTTTAAAAAAAGATACTTCTAAAAACAAAAAAGAAAACTATGGTCAAAGGTCTCACAGTCTCTAAATGGCCAAGTCTATATTCAAACCTAGGCCCTATAAAATGATACTTCTCGTCATTTCCTAACACAAAAAGGAGAATTTAAAACACTGAAAAATGAGGGGTCATATGCTTTTGTGGGATATCATAAGGTTCTGTCATCCAGCTGTGCTCTGTACCTCAGCTGCTTTCAATTTGGGCTTATTCATTTAAGGCATCGAGGCTTTGGCTAACAGTTAAGTGTTCAAAGAACTTGTAAAGTTTTGGGGTGTTTAAGTGATTTCATATATCTATATAAAATGCCATTACAATCTCTCAACAATACTTCCAAATGTGTAATACCCAGTTTACAGGTACAGACCCTTCCCCAAGACGACACGGTAAGTTGCTATGGGAACTCAAGTCTGGCCTTCTAACTCCACACACTGGTCTCCTTACCACAGCCCAGCTGTGTAACATATAGCACTATTCTTTCTTCCTGTTGGCACTATAATTCATACTGTCTCTTCATACATGTGCTTAAGCAAAGAGAAACAGAAAATAAAGAAATGAAGTGTGATTTAAAATGAAGTCAGCTTATCACCTTTCCCCTACCCACCCCCAAAAGGCAAGTGGGAGAGAATAATTTGATTGTGCAAAGGTTAACTATCTATATTTTCCTGACATTTCTGTTGTTCCCTTATTTAGGGTTGAGTATTCAGACATGATACGGCTGAGACTGTCCATACTCATGGGTGAGCAAGAAGAAGAGAGTGTGAGAATATGAGTGTTGAGGAGAGGAAGTCCACTCCATGGCCAGTGACCACAGGACTAGTCCAAACAAGCCAAAGAAAGAAGAGAGAGATAAGCTATAAATATGAGATGAAGAGGTAGACTAGGACAACCAAGCACTTAGGTCTACCAGAACAGGACTCCAAAGCTGAGGGCTGAACAGAAGTGGAACAAAGGGCTGGGAGATAAGGAGGAAGTGTGCAGCTGGGAAGGAGAATTGAGAAGAAATTTGCCAGATGCTTGATTTGGGCTCTGGAATCCCTCTCATATTTGTTCTACATTTGGCACGTGATTTGCTTTGGCCATGGGACAGCAACAACCATGATGCAAATAGGGCTTTAAAAGTACTTGTACAGGGCCTCCCTGGTGGCGCAGTGGTTGAGAGTCCACCTGCCGATGCAGGGGATACGGGTTCGTGCCCCGGTCTGGGAGGATCCCATATGCCGCGGAGCGGGTGGGCCCGTGAGCCATGGCTGCTGAGCCTGCGCATCCGGAGCCTGTGCTCCGCAACGGGAGAGGCCACAACAGTGAGAGGCCCGCGTACCACAAAAAAAAAAAAAAAAAAAAAAAAAAAAGTACTTGTACATCAAGCTTTGCTCTTGGAGCATCCCTCCCACATGGAAAGGCCTGTGCTAGCCTGTTGGAGACATGTAGTCCAGCCAACAACCAGTACCAACCTCCAGATATATAAGCAAGGCCATCTCAGATCATCCAGCCCCAGCCAAGCCTCCAAATAACTGTGATTGCATGAGTGACCCAAGCAAGACTAGCAGAAGAACCATCCCCAGCTGAGCCCTGCCCAAATAGCTGATGCACAGAATTGTAAACCAAAAATATTTGTTATTTTAAGCCACTAATTTTTGGGGTGGATTATTACGCAGCAAAGCTAACTGACAAAGCCCTAGTCTAAGGCATTTCATGGAGTAGCAATATGGAACCTCATAACTGTTGTAGAGCCTGGAGTACTTCCATAAGTAGGGAGGAGAGTCAGTTGGCTGAAAAGGTCAAGTCAAGAGTATAGGATAAGAGAATGGCATGTAGTGTTACTGCTGCTTTTACCTGCCTTTCATCCTACAACTTCTTGGTCAAGTGCATGGGGAAAGTAAACCAATCTTCATGATCACACTGGTAGATCAGGGGAGAAAGAAGTCATGCTGCATCATGAAAAAGCTAACTAGTTATCTTTTGTATCTACTGGCAATAAAGTACTTACTATAGTGTAGCGATATAAATGGCCAGCTCTACAGCTACACATTGCCTTCAGCTGCAGTCCCTTTCACACCACCATCATTGCTCCCTGAGCGTTACTGCTACAGATTGGAGAAAAGGACTGAACCAAGGAAAAACAAGAAGCCTGTTAATATCTGATGATAGCAACACTGAAAACAAAACTGTTATTCAGTCCACCTTATTCCTTTAAAAATGAGAAACAGGGCTTCCCTGGTGGCGCACTGGTTGAGAGTCCGCCTGCCGATGCAGGGGACACGGGTTCATGCCCCAGTCCGGGAAGACCCCACATGCTGCGGAGCGGCTAGGCCCGTGAGCCATGGCCACTGAGCCTGCGTGTCCGGAGCCTGTGCTCCGCAACGGGAGAGGCCACAACAGTGAGAGGCCCGCGTACTGAAAAAAAAAAACAAAAAAAGAGAAACATTCTGCACAGCAAAGGAATCCACCAACAAAACAAAAAGGTAACCCACTGAATGGGAGAAAATGATTGTAAATAATATTTCATAAGGGGCTAATATCTAAAATATACAAAGAACCCATACAACTCAATAGCAAAAGCAAAAAGAAAACCAATCCAATTACAAAATGGACAGAAGATCTGAATAGACATTTTTCCAAAGACATACAGATGGCCAACAGGTACATGAAAAGATGCTCAGTGTCGTTAATCATCAGAATCACCATGAGATTTCACCTCACACCTGTTAGAATGGCTACTATCAAAAAGACAAGAAATAATGAGTGTTGGTGAGGATGTGAAGAAAAGGGAACCCTTGTGCACAGTTGGTGGGAATGTAAAATTGGTGCAGCCACTATAGAAAACAGTATGACAGTTCCTCAAAAAATTAAGACTACCATATGATCCAGGATTCCACTCCTTGGTATTTATCCAAAGAAAACAAAAACACTAACTTGAAAAGATGTATGTACCCCCATGCTCGCTGCAGCATTATTTACAATAGTCAAGATATGGAAACAACCGAAGTTCTATTGAGGATGAATGGATAAAGAAACTGTGATACACACACACTCAAGGAAATATTATTCAGCCATAAAAAACAATGAAATCTTGCCATTTGTGACAACATGGATAGAGCTCAAGAGCATGATGCTAAGTGAGATAAGTCAGACAGAGAAAGACAAACACTGTATGATCTCTCTTATATGTGGAACCTAAAACAATAATAACGACATCAAGACCAAGCTCATAGACAGAGAGAACAGACTGGTGGTTGCCAGAAGAGGGAGGGGGTGATGGGAGTAGGAGAAATGGTAAACTGCTTTTTTGTTGCTATTGTTTTTGGTTTAAATAAATTGAAAAAGTTAATTAATTAATTCTAAAGTGGATCCCTGTGCATTTTCAGTATATTCTATGCCAGGTTATGAAAATGAATCCTCTAAAATGGGAGACAGTAATGCTTAGTAAGTTCACATGAAGCATGAATATTAGTAGAATCTAACCTAATTAGACTAACCAGGTAATCTGCCAGGCATCAATACTTACTCAGTATCTCTTCAATTGTCAGTGGTAATAGAAGAATGCAATACTATAATCTACGTATTTCAGATACACTGGTATCCAACAAATACTTTCCAATAATTGGTTATTACATAAATCAGTGGTTGATCAAAAAAAAGAAAAATCACCCACTGATTCATCTGCAGACTGGGATTGCATGAAATGACATTCTCTCACAGCTGGTATGCCCTTCTTTTAATTGTTTTGCTCAGGCTGGTGCTAAAAGGAGCTTGCATTTCTCAGTACGTACCAATTAATACTACAGAGAAGCGGCCAGGAAGTGTGCTGAGTGAGAACAGGAATTGAGTTTGGGATTAGCATTTGTACAGCATTTGCTGTACAGTCCTGTGACTTCATCTGTGGGCTGTTAGGGAAGCCTTTCTCACTGTACCATTTTTTATATTGCCTTCTTGACAATATCCCAGGGCAGCGGCAGCTGGTTTTATAGCTATGCAGAAACCTGCTTGCTTATGTCATCATTGTACTTTGATTCCAACATGCAAAAAAGTTTTTCACATATTCCTCTTTATGAGTTATTCTGTTTTGTTTTTGTTTTTTGCGGTACGCGGGCTTCTCACCGCTGTGGCCTCTCCCGTTGCGGAGCACAGGCTCCGGACGCGCAGGCTCAGCGGCCATGACTCACGGGCCCAGCCGCTCCGCGGCATGTGGGACCCTCCCAGACCGGGGCACGAACCCGCGTCCCCTGCATCAGCAGGCGGACTCGCAACCACTGCGCCACCAGGGAAGCCCCCTATGAGTTATTCTGATAGGCAGGTGAAAGCTGTAACATCACACACACACAACAATGCAAAACAGAGGCTCTGAGAAGATTACTTGACCATGGCCACACAGCTAAACATGATTAAGCTGACTCGTGAACCCAAGTCCAACAACTCCAATACTCTACAGTGACATGGGACACAGGATATGAGCATTGGGGTCCATAGGAGGAACCATATCATCCAAATTCTAGTCTAATTATCCTTTTATTCTTATTTGAGAATACCATCCAGCTGATCATCCCAGACAGCTAAGGAACCCATAAGACACACTGACTGTAATAACTTTTCAAGCAACAACTAGGAAACTTGGTTGACCAAAGGATAGGAGAAGAAAAAAAAAATCCATCAACATTTCATTATGATAAAGACCGATATTTACTTGTAGGCCTTCTCCTTCTTCTAAGGAAGTGCCTATTATTAATGGACACAAATAGCATATTTTACTGAATAAGGAAAATATTAACTTATGACTTACCATATAAACAGTGGCTAAAAATAATTGTGCAAATCAGTCTTAAAGCTGACATAAACATATACGTTAATCTTAACATATTTATTTGGCTTTATTTCATACTCTATGGGAAAATGCCCCCATCCCATTTCTATTTCTAACTTACCACGTGAACAAGAACAAGTGATTAAAACCACACCAGGTCTCAAACGCTCCATCAATAAAACAAGGTGATTGGACTTCAAGTCTGAAGTAACATGGTAAAATGGAAAGAACTCTGGATCTGGCCACAGTTGAGACTGAATACGGGGCCTAGCATCTTGTTAAATGTCTGGCTGTGGGCCTATATTTCACCTCTTTCCTCATCTAGGTAAATGGACAAACCACACCCTTCTCAAAGGGTTTGGAAAGAATGAAAAATCATACACTTAAAGTTACTTAGCATAGTGTCTGATCCACAGGAGTGCTCAATAAAGAACAGCTGATGATAATGATTTCTTCATCCCATAATCATTTACTGAACCTCAAGTCTGCGCCAGACATTATTCTAGGTGTGAAGATACAGGAGTTAACAAAACTGACAAAACTCCCCTCCTAAGCGAGCTGGCACTGTGCAGGCATGGAGGTCCACGACTCTAACCTGGAGGAGGTGTGTGGCTTACACTGAATAAAGGTTCTGATTCCTTTCTTAGCCTCACTACAGAATCCAGAGTAACTAGTCCCTTTGAGTCTCATCCCAGGCTGCTAGATCCTCACCCGCTTAAGGAGAAACCACACACTAGAATGGCTCTCCTCGGCCCTCCTCAACATCCTAGTACCATAAACACCCCGGAGGGCAGAGCTGGGCCAGGGCTTCCCACTTATCCTCCACCTGAGCCCCTTCCCCCTTCTCTTTGGCCAAAAGCATTCCCCAAGCCTGAGCCAAAGCCTTCCAGAAACCTCCCTGAAGGCCAAGGTTGCTTGGAGGTACTACCGCCTGCTTCCCACCAGAGGTCGCCCTCCCACACAAGCCTAAGCAAACAGAACCCGGCTTTGCCTTCTCGGCAGCAGTGACATTATTTTCTTTCTCTATTTTTATCTATTAAAAAGATTTCTTTACAGCCATAACTTAGACCTCTACACTAAAATGGACCAACAGGAAGATATAATGGTGCATTTCATTTATGAATGACCTGTAATAAATTACTCCGAAGTGTCCCAACTGCCAGGAGACAGAACGCTTTGTCTGCCCACGGACTGTATTTCACCTGCTTTAATTTAGCTGACACATAAAACTCATTTGACATTTCACAGGTATTTGTGGGGGGTGGGGGGGTGGGGTGGCCTGAGGGAGGGGGCCACTGCAGGGCCGGGCGGGGAGTGTGGGTGGCGGCAGAGCCAAGGATATTTGGTTCTTGTTGAGGGTTAAGGTGTGGAGCCTGGGTAACCCTGGCAACACGAGGTCATCCCCCAGCAGATTGTTGTCCAAGATGAGTTCCTCCAGGCTCCCGAACGCGCTCAGTCCTTCCAGTGACCTGCAATGACAAAGGCAACAGGAAAAATGATCCTGCACTAAATCAGGGAGGCCATTATGAGCCGAAATAAATATTTTAACCTTCCCTTTCAGGACTGGGAATAGTTTGGGCTTGGTGCCTGTCAGCAAAGTGAATGACAAGAATTAGTAGCGGGAGCCGGGGCGGGGGCGGCGGGGGAGAAGGGGCCGCTGGCACTCACCGCATCCTTCACGCATTGCCAACATGAAGGATGAGGGTCACTTAGTGAGTAGCCAGGATCCAAAACAAAGGGCTTCAGATACGGCCTGCAGGATAAATTTGTCAATGTCTTGTGCCTTCAGGCACCCAGCCTCAGCTGACCCTAACCTCCATTCCCAAGATAAATAACTCTGTCACAGTTCACCTTCATTCCCTGGACACAAATTTAAGTTGTCATCCATCATTCCTGCCCAGAAATATCATACCCCTCTTACAATAATAAATATAACTTCAAGTATCATTTCTTAGCGGTTCTCCTCTACACAGTCCCAGGAAAAGGCAAGGAAGGCTTCCTTTCTCTGCGTTCACCGCCTTTGACTTTTTCTCCCCTCTGCTTTTTTTCCTTACTAATCACTTAATTTGCTTCTGCCCAGTGTCCCTGTGGCTGCCTCAAAAGGCAAGATATCTGCGGAAGCACGGAATCACTCCAGTCTGAGTGGCTGTTTCTTTTTCTTTCATGATTTCTTTTTGTTTTTGTTTTTGTTTGGCGGGGGGAGGTGAGGTAAGGAAGGGGTTCAGGGAATTTCTGCCTCTAGGCTCCTGACTTGACGTTTACTGTTTTAATTTATGGAAAGTGGATTTCTCACTTCATTTTTTTTTGAAAAAAGTGCCGAATGCAGCAATGGAGATGTCGGGGCAGTAAAGAAACAGGCATCGGAAAGAATTAAGTACCTGGCTCAGAGAAAAAAAAAAGTATCGGGGGAAAACAGCCCTGTTAATAGACGTAGCTGAAAGTTAACTCTTAAGGTTAGGGGCACAGGGCTGCTGGGGGTGCAGGCAGCGAGGGGCAGCTGTGCGCATGTGCCTGCCCGGTGCACGCAGATGGTAATTACAGAAAGCAGCCCGGTGGAGGGACTCACACGGCCACATGCTCCCAGCTCGTTCACCTGCCAGACCCAAGAGCTGTGCTGAGCTTGCACAGGCTGACAGCTGAGCTACGACGTTGACCAGAGGGTGGACTCACACAGGGGTGCCTGGCTGTTCTATAAAATGCAACGAATTGGGGAGATGTTGTCTAAGCTATTTATGCATTTACTGATGGCCCTTCCATCACAGACCCTCCTGCTTGCGTGTGCAATGCTGGTACATGTGATGTGACTGTTCAGTGCCTGTATGTGTGGCGTGGGTGTGAACTTGAGCACCAGACCTTTCTGAATACATCCATCTCTCCCTTGTGGGACCTGTGTCAATAGGACTCCAAAATCAAGAGGAGGTGAGAAAGATGCCTGGTGAAGAAGCAATTCAACCCCCAGACTCCACTGGGCCCAGAACTCCACCAGCAGCCCCACTCCTGCCCCAAACCTCCAGGTGGTCCCAGCCACGGCCCAGCACCCAGGCCACGTCTAATCCCGTAACTGACACTACCTGCGCCATAGCAGGGGGCAATACCGCATACACTTGGGGTCAAGGGTCAACAGGGTCACCAAGTTCCATTTCCTCCTCCTCCTCTCTCTCCTTCCTCATGTTTCAGGAAGGCAAAACAAAATTTATACACATACAGTCAGGAAGGCCTGGGGTTTTAGTTCTGTGCCATCATTTACTTGCAGCCTGAATTTGGGCATCTCAACAACCCCCTTGAGTTCCCTTTTTCTATGCTGTCCCAGCTCACAGGATCTTACAGGGAATACGTGGGAGAGGACTAACAATCTATTAGCAAATACTGGTTTCTTTCTTCTCCTTCCTCATTGATTTTTCTGGAAGCCCTGACCTTTGGTCAGGGGTGTGGGGGGTGGTTCAGGATGCAGGGGGTGGGCAGAGGAGGAGATGTGCAAAGGTGTGTAGTAAGTGTGGCTTCTGCACGGAAACTTCAAGCTTTCTTGAAGTCCCTTCCACCTTGGGGGTTACTGAGTGCTGATCCCAAAGTGTCAGGACTAGCCCCCGTTTACCTCAAGGGGAGTCGTGGCCACCTCCCCATCAGGGCACCTAATGGATGGCTAATCAGTCCTTTGTGCACAAACATCAGCTGGGCTCTGGTCAAAGGTGGCATCCAAATACACGTTGTCCCAGAGTTATGTTATCCAAATATAATACTTTTATCATGAGAATCAGCAAAGGGTTGGCAACTGGCAAGCAGAAGAAAGCTCCCTTCCAAGAGTGCTTCAGGGGAGGCATAAGACAAAATGACACCACATGGTGAGGACAAAGCCGGGAACACTAGCAGGAGTGCCCCCAGAGATGCCTTTCCCTCCAGGGTGGGCTCTGGGGCAGAGCTCAAAACAGGAGGGAGACTTCAGAGAGCACTTGGGAAGCTCAGGCTCAAATCCCCAGTCACCTGTCTGGTTCGAGATCCTTTTTGCCATGTCATATTGTTAGCTGCTCAGTTAAAAGGCAGGTTATGGGGGGTGGGGGGTTGCTAATTAATAAATCCCTGTCTTCATGTCATCACTGGGGTGTGCACTTGGTGATTTAATCAGCTAAATTCAGAGCTGAGGGATTGGAGGGACAGGAGGCAGAGAGCGTAATGAAGGATAAAACTGGAGGGGACAGGATTTCTGGAGCTTGGCTGGCATGTGGAAGGCAATAAACAGATGCTTGGAAGGTGCTTTCAGTTTTTACTTTTAAAAAAAGTTTATTTTTGTGTTATTGCTATTGTTGTTGTTGCTGCTTTCCTAGAAGGAGACGGGGAAAGAAATTATGCGGGTCAATCTTTGAGCTCATACGCCTATATACAAGATGCCTGCAAAGAGATGTGTGCTATTAAATGACAAGGCAAAAAAGGCTGTAAGGGTCCACACAGATCTATGCTGTTCAAGGGACAGCTATGGTAGCTACAAGAAAAAGATGGCAGGACTGGAATTTCTCCCCTATAACCTTGGGTGTGGACAGCAAAATGCACCCCAGACCCAAGAGCCCTGGTGGAGGAGGTGAGTGTCACTCCAGGGTTACCCGCCAGCTTGGTTGGCTGTGGCTACAAACGCCTGAGGGGTGGGCTGGGAAGGCCAGGCAGGCCTGAGTGCCACGGACAGGGGCTGGACAGGGAGGGCAAGGCACAGCCAGCTGGAGAGAGGTCTTCCTGGCCCAGCAAGGAGATGTCAAGGGCAGGCAGGGAGACCCGGTGTGCGGTCCAATCTGTGCCAGGTGGTTTGCTCTAGAAACCTAATCAGCACCTCCGAAGTGCACTGCAGGCTGCCGGCCTCCGCTCCACCAGCGGGAAAGCTGCCCATTATGTCACCCACAGGTACCATCTTGGTTACCTCGTTCACAGGGCTCCGGCTGGGCTCCCCTAGGAGCCGCTGCGGCTGCTGGGAGAGTCCCAGTGCCTTTTCCAAAGTCACATCAAAATGACAAAACATCACAATGCATTCAGCTCCAGCGGATTCAAACAGAGAGAACTTTTAAGTTTCCACTGTAATTAACCCTATCCTCGTTAAGATAATTATGATCAAGCTTCCTGTCAGAGTTAATATCCCAGCATCATTGCCCGTGGCTCCCACTCTGCCTTCATTAGCTTATAAAAACAGTGGCGCTAAACAGGCCCCTCACCCTCTGCAAGTCAGGCCAGTGCTGTGAGCCTCACAGAGGGAGGGACCTCAGGCAGGGCAGCAGGGCCGCCTGGAACCCCAATCTCTTCTGCTCCTGGGTGGGCGCACACTCAGTGGCCTCCATCCTTTCCCCAAAAGTTGTCAGAACAGGGAAGGAGAAGGGCCCGGACCAGAGCAGGGCTGGGAGGTTTGGGCAGAAGAGGTATTCAGATGTAGCTCCCCCTTCCCCAGCAAAAAAAAACCAGCCAGGAAAACCATCAGGAGATACATCCAGAATTCCCGGTTCAAGAACTGCCCATCTTTTTCCTGGGGTACAGGCTATGGTCAGAACTAGACCTCTCTGCCCTCAGCTCCCAGCCTGTAGCGGGGATGATAATTCTGCCTGACATGAGATGGGCAGGGAATGGGGAGACAGTTAACCACAGACCCTGAGAAAGAAAAGTATCCCTTTGTGGAACCAGAGTTGCCTCAAATCCAGAACCAATTAAGAAAAGAAGATTTCTACTAAGGTCTTTATCTATCCCTCTGTGATATCTACCTAAATATCCATATACATATTTTTAACTGAGAAATTGGAGAGGCTGTGGAAATCCTAGAGTACCTAACCCATATACCTGATGTCTGCCACACTGGCTACTTCTGCAGACCTGCTCAGGCCAGCCACTGCCTGCTCTGTAACGGTCTTTCTGCATGACTCCTGCCTGCCCAGCTCCCAACAAAAAGGGATCTCAAGGCAATCTCCAAAATACCCAGAAAGTTGTCAAATGCACAGTAAGGGCTCAGTGCCTTTTAGCCAGCTGACTACTGATCAGCCAGGAGCCTGTGAGTTGCTGAGAAAAATGCTGCCAATAGCATGAAGGGCAGGACAAAGAGCAGGCCTCAGGGTGACCAGCCAAGGGCTAGCAGGGCAATCCCTCAATCGGCATTCTTTCAGAGGCCAGAGTGCCTCCCTCTCTTTACCCCAAGGCCAAGTGACTGAGAATAGGCAGAAGTGACCTTCGGCAAGTCTGCGCCTATATACCAGTATTGGTTACTAAACTATTTCAGTAATTCCTTACCCATTGGTAAAAAATTGCAGCTCTGAATACCCTGGGTGACCCACCCTGTTACCCTGGCCACTCCCCAGAGCTCCCAGACCTTTCCACAGTTCAGCAACTTAAGTGGTTAGTGTCCCTCTCACCCTCATCACACGGGGCCTTCAAGGACCCTGCTTCAGCCAAGATCTTTCTGGCTGGTCAGTGCAACTGTTAAATAATTTAAACATCGCACTTGAGAGCAGAAATAGCAACTTGTACACTTTACCCCTCCCCACCATGCCAAGTACAGTGTCTGGCACACAGCAGGTTCTTGTTGAACGTCTACACACAGACTTACAACAGAGGCCGTGACCAAAGCTACAAGGACAGAACAGACAGCACAGAGCTACATGTGGAGAATAAAGGAAGAACTATGAGAATAGGAAAATTGTGATATGACTGCTCCCGTCCCAGAAAATGGCCCAGTGGCACAGACAGTTTTAGAAAGGCTGTTCATCTAACCCATGAGCGGAATCCTTTCTTTCTGCCATAAAACATTTTTTATATCCTATTTAAATGGATATATATAACCATAGATAGTACATAATATATATTACTATAGATAATATATACTATAGTATGTCACTGTACATAGTGTTATATGTACAGTTGGCACTATGTATTTTCTACATATTTTTCTGTCATTCAGGTCACATAACCAGGGGTATATGTACAAATAATAATATAAATCAACTGTCTATATGGTAAGTATATCAACAGAGGACGAATGTGTCTTTAAAAATTAGGAGAATGTGGAAAAGGCTCTAGGCTATGTAAGACAGTGTATAGTGACACCATGTGACAGCATATCACATGGAATTTGTCAAAGTCACTTTCAAAGCCCTATTGAGCCCCCTGTCAGGATGGATGATCCCTGATCTTCAGAGAATAAAATTCAAAAACGGTATAAGAGATCTGAACCCAAGACCAGTCAAAAATCTAAGGTAGTTAGCTAGGTGTTTGTTAACTCTATGTGGGATCAAGTCCAAAGCCATCATGAACCATACTTAATAACAGTAAAACAAAAAAAGAAACTGTTAAATATGGTCCCTCAAGAATTATGGAGAATGAGCAAGGAGCTATGAGCCCAGAAATGAGTGCCTGCATTTCCAGTTATTTGAAAAGGAAGGTAAAATTCTATAAACTTTAGATTGATAAGTTCATAAACTTACCTACATGGAATTCTAGTCAGACTGTAGCTCTGAGGAGCCATTATTTTCTTGTCCTATATTATAGGACAATATAAATCATGTATGTGATCATGTAATCCTTTTCACTTTTGCTGCCAGGAAGCTCAGAACTAAATTATGACCCAACTGTAAAAAGGCAGTACCCCATGGTCTCTATATCTGCTTTCTAACTTCACTGTCAAGGCTTATAAATATTTTATAGACTATCTATATATCTTTTTTTGTTTTACTAATTCTAATAAGCTAGCTCAAATCCTTTGTATAATAAGGTAGGATATATATATATATATATATATATATATATATATATATATATATATATATGATCAATTTAATATAGCATAGCTTCTCAAACAGGCAGTTTCTGTGCATTAAGGACAAGTTCTGTGAGGCCAGCTATTAATGCAGATGGCTGTCTAGGAATAAAGATGTACACTCTATCCCCATTTCACAATGTCTTTGAAAAGAATTCTACTAATTCTAATGATATCCTTGTGGCAGAAAAGTAAAAAGTGGACTAGAAAATGACCACTTTAGCTAGAGTCATAACCGGTTTGAAAATATACCTGAAGAATACTGATTAATGGCTCAGCTTGCTCTGGGGGAAGGGTCTGGGGACTTTGGTCCTGATGTTTTGCCAATGACTTGGTTAAGGACAGGTTTATCACATTTATGGAGGCCAGCACCTAGAAAGATATTTAAAAGGATGCAGTAGGAACCAAAATGATCCTGCTAGAATCAAGCCATTGTTTCAGCCCAACAGGATGACATTTTTCAACGTCTAATGTAAAGACTACCCCAAAATACCCATTTAATTAAAACATTAAAAGGCAAATGAAAATTGGAGAAAACGTTTACAATCTCTCTGATAGCGTAAGGTTTAACATCCTTAATATGAAAAGAGTGTTTGAAAAACATTAAGGAAAAGCTGAAAGCCCTAGGATTAAAATGTGGGGTGAAATTTCAGCTTCACTGGGAATCCAAAATATTCAAATTAGACAAGATACTTTCACCTTACTAGCAAATGCACTGTTTTCTTAACTCTTAACATAGTCTTGTCAAAAGTTCAAGGTAACACTAATGGGAGAGTGAAACTGTTATAACCTTTCTGGATGTGAATTTATACTAAAGCCTTAAAAATTATCACCTATTCATCCAGTAATTCCAAGAATTTATTCAGCAAATATCAAAGAAGTCTATATGGTTTAAATACGTTCACTACAGCATTATTTATAACAACATGGTAAACAAGGCTAAATGCCTAATGATAGAGGAATTATTAAATAAAGCTCAAAATATCTGTATGATGAAACACCATGCAGCAACTTATTTTTCTTAATTAATTGATTTATTTATTTATTTTTGGCTGTTTTGGGTCTTCGTTGTTGTGCGCGGGCTTTCTCTAGTTGCAGCGAGCAGGGGCTACTCTTCGTTGTGGTGCGTGGGTTTCTCATTGAGATGGCTTCTCTTCTTGTGGGGCGCGGGCTCTAGGTGCACGGGCTTCAGTGGTTTTGGTACGTGGGCAGTTGTAGCTTGCGGTCTCTAGAGCACAGCCTCAGTAGTTGTGGCGCACGGGCTTAGGTGCTCCGCGGCATGTGGGATTTTCCTAGACCAAGGCTTGAACCCATGTCCCCTGCATTGGCAGGCAGATTCTTAACCATTGTGCCCCCAGGGAAGCCCCCATGCAGCAGTTTAAAATGATATTAAAGGCAGATATCTATGGAGCCAGTAAAACTGTCACATTATCTATTTAAGCACCTAAATTAAGTTATAATACAGGTAATACACAAAGATCTCACGCATGGAAATTAAAAGTCATCCATGTGCTTGCCTCCATTCTCTACACAAATTTTTATCTGTACTATGTCTTCCATGTTGATGGTTAAGAGTCATTAGTCTTTTTAAAAAATAAATTTATTTTATTTATTTATTTTTGACTGTGTTGGGTCTTTGTTGCTGTGCACGGGCTTTCTCTAGCTGTGGCAAGCGGGGGCTACTCTTCGTTGTGGTGCGCAGGCTTCTCATTGCGGTGGCTTCTCTTGTCGAGGAGCACGCACTCTAGGTGTGCAGGCTTCAGTAGTTGTGGCACAAGGGCTTAGTTGCTCTGCGGCATGTGGGATCTTCTGGGACCAGGGATCGAACCCGTGTCCCCTGCACTAGAGGCGGATTCTTAACCACTGCACTACCAGGGAAGTCCCAAGAGTCATTAGTCTTTGTTAGTTGTTTCTAGTTTACAAACTGCTGTTAATACACAATTTTGTACATTGGGACTTTAATGACAATTCTGCACACACAAATACACATTGATGCATACATACGTATCCACATACCTAGCTGTAGATGGATGGATGAATGGATGGATAGATAGACAGATCCCAGATATACACCACTAACCCTTAAGTAATGAGTTTATAGGATTTTTTCCTTCTCTTTTACAGTTTTCACTAGTTATTAGATTTTCTATCATGAGTAAGTATTTTATAATCATGAGAAACTCCAGTAAATATTACTTTTAAATAAAACAAAACTATTTCCCAAACAGAAGATGGAGGAGGCTTAGATAAAGAGGAGTGTGTATAAAGAGGGCTTAGTTAGCATGAATCTCCAGAGTGGGGCTGCCACCACAGAAGCTAATCTGATCCTAGTCCACCCTACCGGCCCCTCAGTAACTCTACTGGGAGCTTTGTTTCAATTCTCAGTGCCGGACTCCAAGGAGCATCAGCATTCGGAAACACTGCATGACCAGAGCAACCAGCTGGTTTGGAAGGGTGTGAGGAACCGTGACTGAGACCGTCAAGATTACCTAACCAGGAAGAGAGGAGGCTTAGTTGTTTCAAAGTAGTGAGTCTATGGCATGCCAGAAGGCAGAATCAAAAACAAATTTTTTGATCTGAGAAAATGATGTAATTTGGGAGGAGAGGTCTTGAATCAATTTTTTACAAACTTCTAAAAATAGAGAGCTGTTTTTGCCAAAGGATTGAGCTACCTTATGAGTCATTATATGAATCTGATCAGAGACTGGGAATCATAAAGGATGTTCACAGGGAATTTCTGTATACAGAAGATGAGATTCAGCGACCACTAACATTCTATCCAGAGTCTGTGCTTCTCCGACTGGAGCTCCTTCTGCTATAACCACAGCTCACAAGGGCTGCCAACAGCCACTTCTTCCCTGCCAGAAGGGTCCCTTCTGACCCAGCCTGGTGGAAAGAGGGCAGCAGAGAGCTCTAGCTCTGTCATTCCCCATCACACTCAACTCTGTGCCTTATTCTGATCTTCTAGCTGGGATTGTGCAAGGTCTTTTTTTTTTTTTTTTTTTTTTTTTTTTTTTTTTTTTTTTTGCGGTACGCGGGCCTCTCACTGTTGTGGCCTCTCCCGTTGCGGAGCACAGGCTCCGGACGTGCAGGCTCAGCGGCCACAGCTCACGGGCCTAGCCGCTCCGCGGCATGTGGGATCTTCCCGGACCGGGGCACAAACCCGTGTCCCCTGCATCGGCAGGCGGACTCTCAACCACTGCGCCACCAGGGAAGCCCTGCAAGGTCTCTTTAATGCTTCCCTAACTAGGGGGACATCCCCATAATTAAAGAGGCACATGTCAACACACTTACAGCCTCTTACAGCCAATAAACCAGATGTCAGAGCCACAGCATTGTCTACATGCGTCACAGTCTTCTTCCTAGACACGAAGACTTGGAGTCCTAGGGGTATTTTAGGGTGTTCCATTCTCCACTTCACAGAAGGTGACTAATGCTCAGAGAGGTAAAGTGGCTTGACTGAAACCATACCTAGTGACCAAGACGTGTCTAGAACTTTTGGACATACAGAGCAGTGTTCCCTCAACTTAACCGTGATAAACTACCTCTAAATAATTTCTAGTGGAGGTCTAGAAGTGGAAATTCACCATTGCCACATTCCTTACCAAAACACAGTATATCTCTTTGTAATTCATTCATTATAGGTCCTCAATTGTAATGATCAACCTAGACGGTCTTCAGATTCTTTTTCCTTTCGATCTCTACTCCCGTCCTAGCCCTCCTAGAACAATCCCCTGAAGAACGAGTTCTTATAGTTTTTTTTTAATGTGGTTCTCACGAGGTTAAGTATTCATTAGGTAGGGCTGGGTTGAAATTTACCAGCTAATGGTCCGCTTGGCATGTACCTCTATAGCGTATTCATTCATTTACAAAAATGTAGTCAGTGTCAACTCGGTGCCTAGCACTCTGCTAAGCTCTGGGGCTACAGAGATGGCTGAGGCCTAGTCCCCTACTGTTAAGTAGTAGACACAGACAAGAAAGCAGTTGCCATAGAACACAGGGTAGTGGGTTAGATTGGGATGATAAGCACTGCTCTGGGTGGGGAGGGCTGGCTCAGGGAGAACACTTCAAAGAGGAGATGGGCTTGAGCAAACAAGTCTCAGTCCAGTTGAATTCTCATCTTTTGAGCCTCTACTTGCACTTTATGCCAAAGGTGGTGGTGAAAGAACGTGAGAAGAAGAGAGAATGTGATTCTGGCACTCCAGTAATGGATATTCCAAAAAGCTTCTTGAGAACCAGAAAGCCTGTCTGTGACATCCACTTCCAGTATGTCAGGTTCTCAACGAGCACCTCCATCTGGGGATACGAAAGATGCACAGTTCATGGCATCTGCTCCCGGTGGGTGTCTCATGTATGGGAAGAGAGAAAGAAGTTAAACTTGAAAGGAGGAGAAATCATATAGGACAGCATATATTAAGCAGTATGGGCAAGATGGGCTCTAGATGTTGAGAGAAAAGTAATGAGGGCTTTAGTGGTCACCTTATAGGCCCATCCTCCTATGTTTGTCCTGAAGTTATTACAGCAAGTGAGTCCCTAAGGACAGAGGTGAGGAACCAGGTACCCTCCCCCTGTGAACATGTCAGATGTCCCCACGTCTTGTTCCCATCACTCTGCCCATCTGGCTGTCCTCCTCTCCTCTCAGCCCATTTTTCCTACATTTCTCCCACCCTGGTGACAGGGCTTGGTTCTGGGCTTTGACTACATCTCTAAAATTATTTTGATTCACGGCTTGAGATTTTACAAAACCACACATGCACGCATGGAGCCTGTGGCCTCGGGTTCTTGTTTGTTTTTAAGAGTCTAAAGAGTGAGTTTGTTTGGCGGGTTCTATAAATGGAGGTTTTCTTTACTGGGGAGATGTAAGGGCGCGGACATGGTGTTCTGCAGCCGCGGTATGTGTGCACGTCGCCATGGGATGGAATCCAGCGCCCGGTAGGGGAGGCTCCCATGGCCATTGGGCAAACATATGTTGGGCCAAGAACACAGCTCTTCAACCTCATGAACTGTGTGCTTGAAAGATAACAGTGTCTCTTCCACATGCAGCTTTCACCACCCTCCGCAAAGCGAATTTCTAATTCAACAGATGGTGTCTACTCATTGCAAACCAACCAGAAAAGGAGACATTTACATGGCTGGGCCTCCAGGCCCTAGAGACCCAGAGGGGCCCTCATCAAATACTTGCCCAAAGACCAGCTCCCCATGGGCAGGGCCCTCTGGAATGGAATCGGGCCAGGAAAACCAGCAAAAACGTGCCAAGTGCTGATTCTGTGAGGTCCCAGTTGGCTGAAAAAGGTGAAAACATGTTTTCTGTCCCAGACTACAGGATAGCTTTATATCTCCTTCAGGAAAGAAAGCCCTGGGAGATATGGTAACCTCCAAAAGTCGCTTGCCACTGGAGCCATTTTCCTTCTTCCAAAGCAGCCCTTGCTCTGTGATTTGCAAAACCTTTCAAAGAACAACTGTGTCAGGTTTGGGCTCCATTTCATATAGTGGCACATTCTGGGCCCTGAGGACCAACACCTAACAGAAGTGACAAAGAGGAGAGAGACAATGCCTGTAGATGTACAGCGATGAACAAGGGACTTTCCTGGGACTAAACAAAGGTTCTTTCTTCCTTGTCTGCCTCTCTGGTTATCTGACTGCTGCCCTTGGGGGCAGAATGTGCTGGTGGTGGTTTTCCAAGGCAAGTGGTGTTCTGATCTTGTCAACTCAGTGAAGCCAAACACAAAACACAGTAAGAAGACACACAAAGTAAGACCACTATATTAGGGGCAGGAGCTCTGTTTTCCTAGATGTGCTGTAAGACTTTGGAAATATAACACCCCTCAGGTTTAATTTTCTAATCCATCACAGGGGCAAGTAAATCCCTGACCTGTATAGTTTGCACATATTGGAATGGGGAAGACATGGGATAAAGTATGTGTAAACAAACCTAGATAAATATAAGGATTGCTGATATTTGAAAGACTGTTTTGCAAACAATAACGTGTGTATTTTCTATAGAGGTAATTAGTTACCAAAGAAAAGGAAGCAAGTAGCCAAAGCTTTCCAAGAGATACTAACACTTATTCAGAATCATCTGGCAACAGAGCAGCTTGGGAGAACCTCTGTCTGAAGAATAACCAGGGACCCTGATCCTCATCCTGCCTTGGTGACTACTTTCCTGCCATACTGCAGTCATATCCTTGCCCCATAATTTTCTGTAAATTGGGGAGGCTGGATTCAATTATTTCAGACATCTCTTCCCTTTGTAACATTCTCTGCTCTAAAGTAGGTTGCAGGAGAAAAACCCCCAAGCTAAACCAAAGTTTTATTATGTCCTTAATTATGCCACCATTCATTAAAAAGTTCATCATGAATGTGGCAGGCCATCTCCAACCTTCCTACGGCCAGAAAAGGGGTTTGAAGGGCAGGGGTGCAGGGAGAGTTTTAAGTCTCAAGTATAAAATCTGATTAACAAGGACTATCTGGGGAGGGAAAAGTTGGGGGAGAAAAAAAATACCACCCCTCCACCCCTGCGTTTTCTCATCTTTCAAGGCATCCTACACTAGGGAGTGACAGGCAAAGTGACACAGTGCTCAGAGGGCAAAAGATAAATGTTTGATGGATTGGCCATTGGTAGGGAAGTGATGGGCTTTGTATGTGCATAATGGTTGAGCTGCCTTTCCATGTCGATCGCCTGCCAAGATAAGAAGCCATAATGAATGGACCTTGAGATGCCCTGGACAGGAGTGGTTTTCATTTGACTTGTTTTAATAAAATTAATTTTAAACAGAAGAACAACAACAAAGTGGCAGAAGAAAGAGGAGAGCAATTTGGAGAGACCAGAAAGGCTGAGAATTACAAATATCCAGAGTGGACGCTAACCGTCGGCTTTTGCATTCACTGTGCTCATCAAGTCAGCAGAGGGAAAAAATTTAATTTCATTACATCTATATGTCATCAAAAGGCTGTCTGTGTCCAGTATTGTGGAGAGACACTGAGATATGGAAATTAACTGGCCTGGCTGAATAGAACAGTACCCTGATATGCACAGAATGGATCATTCATTCATTCCTCCATCGGCAAATATTAACTGAGCATCCCCTACCTAGGGTGAATGAAACAGGTCTGCTCTCACCTGCATTGGAGCCTGGTGGGCTTGGCTTTTCTAGCAAAGTGAGGAATACTCTCCTGGTCCAAGGACTCCTACTGTGCTAGGTGTCTCTGCCTGGCAGCCATGACTCTACATCCTTGAACATGTCCCACCCCCAGCTAATTTCTCATTTCCATATTTATCTTCTGATTTTGGTCTTCTGGTCCTATGTTTGTGCTTGGCTTCACTGAGTTTCCCAGATCACCTCCATCAGAATAACACAATGCTTGTGAAAACCCCACAATGGTGTTCTACCGCCAAGAGCAGCAGTCATATAACCAGGATGGCAGACTTCAGCCCAAGTACCCTCTAGCTATGCCCATGAGTATATTACTTTGTGGACTTTGGTTTTTTCCATATGCAAAATGTGGGATTGCAGCAGATGATTTGCTCCATCTTTTGACTAACACTATTTGAGGCCTTGAAAGATCAAACATTCTGACAGGCCTGGGAGTACACACCTGGTTAAGATATTATCATGTCCTCAAGGGGCCCAAGATCTCGTGAAACAAGGGCAAAAACACTTGGCCATAACACAATGAGGTTTAAGTGCTCCTACTGCCTCCAGGTGACCTTAAAAGACCTCTAAGATCCCTTCCAAGATTCAAGTATCCTAAGATTAGTGTCCTAACCTCCATTTTTCTTTAATTTTTAAGACAAAGTACAGAATTACAAAAAAGCTTGGTTATCCAAGCATTCTAACAGTCACCTCCACGATACCATGCACTTTCCCCATGTTGGAAGAATCCTATGCAAAATGCAATGTGAAAAATAATTCTCCCCTTTGTATGGTGACAGATGGTAACTAGACTTATTATGGTGATCATTTTGTAATGTACAGAAGTATTGAGTCACTATGTTGTACACCAGGAACTAACATAGTGTTGTAGGTCAATTATACTTCAAAAACAAACAAGCAAGCAAGCAAACTCATAGAAAAAGATTTGTGGTTACCAGAGGGTGGGGGAGAGAGAATTGGTGAAGGTGGTGAAAAGGTACAAATTTCCAGTTATAAGATAAATAAGTACTAGAGATGTCATGTACAACATGATAAAGATAATGAACGCTGCTGTATGTTATAGATGAAAGTCGTTGAGAGTAAATCCTAAGAGTTCTCATCACAAGGAAAAGCAGGTTTTTTCTATTTCTTTAATTTTGTATCTATATGAGATGATAGATGTTCACTCAACTTACTGTGATAATCACTTCATGATGTAGGTCAGTCAAATCATTACGCTGTACACCCTAAATTTATACTGTGCTGGATGTCTACTATATCTATAAAACTGGAAGAAAAAACTAAAGTAATAAAATAAAACTTAAAAAAAGAAAGAAAGAAAGAAAAAACAAAATCTACCCCCTGCTTCCTGCCTCTGAGGGTACCCTTTTTTCCACAACTACAAAAGGAAAGTCACTCATTACTAAACAGCTCAGCAAGGCTTGCACTATTGGAGAATATAAAGTTTTATGAGCAGGTCTCTCCTTCGCTCTCTGGGTGTAAGTGAGAAAGTGAGTGAGACAGAAAGCCAGAGAGGTCTGGCTCAGGAGTCCAGGTTGAATTATAGACTGCCGCTCAAGATTCACAGCTCTTCGTGGTAGGAGGTTAATATTCTCACATGTCATTAGGTCTGCTGGCTCTCCTGATGGTTCATTGAAGCAGGCAGCAAATTATTTCCTCATGCTGCAGAGGACAGCCCACTTCAAAGCAAGGGAACTCAGGTCGGGACAGGCCTCTGGGTGGATTCATGACTTGGGATCACCAGGGGTTGTCTATAGGTAAGAATGGGCCCAAAACCTTTGACAAAGCTAACTTTTTGATCTGTCTTGACCCGACTTTCAAGTCAGACCTCCAGATTTTATTCCTATCACCTTCTAAGGACCTGCCAAGACCTGCGGGAAGACTGGGTAACCTGTCTGGTCATTTTATTGTCACTTGAAACGCCTCCACCTATTCTCTGCTGTTGTACCTCTCACCCACAGTTCAAGGTGGAGCTTAAACACCTCCTGAGAGGAGACTTCTCAGGCTGAGCCAAACCCAGGCTGACCATGCCTGGACTCAACTCCCAAAGGGCTTCCGCACTGCACACTCCTTCCACCAGTGGGCCACAGACTTGGTCTGTTCTCCTATCATCCTAGGTGTCTTACTCTTGTCTCCTTGACAATCAAATAAAGCTTACGGGACTGCAGGCCCAATGGGTTCTATTTCTTTGCATCTCTCCTAGTGGCAGCTAAGTAGGAGGAAGAGAAAACCTATGTACCTGCCCTGGGTGCAGGTCCAAATCCTGATCCTGTCTCCTTTCCGGAGGACAGGGCCAAGAGAGCCCCAGAAATGTTTACAATACAGGCTCATTCAGCTATTTCTTTACAGGGAGCTTGGAAAATACCACTTCTAAAGACAAAATTAGGAAGAAGTGTGAAAGGCATAAGATACTCAGAAGAAGTCAGGGGAAAATCGAGGCTATCTTTGCACAGGCTCTGAATTTCTAAATAAGTATGTTTCGTGCACACACCCACCACAGGCTGTATTCTGTTTTCTCAGGTGGAGGTTTTCTCAACAGCAGGAAGGGTATCCTTGGAGGGCAGCTATTACGAGGAGGCCTGCACACTAGGGCAGCCCTCTCCTTCAGCGCCATCTGGGAGGGTGCCCCGACCCGGGGAAGGGCTGGAGGGAAACTCCCAGGGGAGCCTGGAGGACACACTCCCGACAGGCCGTGTCCAGGCACCACCCCAGGGCCCCCTGAGCGGCCAGCTCAGTATAGGGGCCTGGAAGGAGTTCCTGTCCGGTGGCTGTAGGGGAGTCTGACTGGCTTCCCAAATGTCTCTCCCCTTAGAGTAAAGGGACTGCACTGGGGAGGGGGGATAGGCAGTCCTAGCATTAGGCAACCCCCTTGTCCCCCACTTCAAACCTGGACATGCAAAGGAAAACTGGGGAGAGCTCTTGGTAGACGAGAAAAAGCACCGGGGAAACGTAAGGGGTGATCACCCCGGCCCCAGTCCTGTATTCTCTCCCTGCCGCACTCACCTGGAAACTTTCTCTTCTGCTTCCTGCTCCTCTCACTATGTATTCTATGTGCCCCACTTCCTTTCCTCAAAAATACTCTTACCTTCTTTAACATAACATGTTTTCTACAACATATGCAGGGAAAACAAACAAAAACGAAGGTACACACCCAGGTACCAAGTATGTATATGAGTACGTATATATATGTACATACATACATACATACATACATACGCACACACACACACACACACAGTACGGAGTGCTCAGAGGCCAGGCAAGTGAGCCCCAGCTGCTTCACTCCGGGTCACACCCCAAAAGGCAAAGCTCCCTTGAGTTGGCCACCCAGCTCAGCAGTCCTCCCCCGGCTCAGTTAAAGAGTGTTCAGTGAGGCACCAGTGGTCAGCAGACTGGACTCCAGTCCAGCTCACTCAACACACTGTGCGTGAGCAGGGCCCTTTCTTTCCTTCTCCGGACCTCAGATTCTTCCAGAGTGGAATAAAGAAAGAGGGGTGACTTTACCAGGGTGTCTAGAAAGGCAGTTTGTGGACCACGCACATCAGCATCTCAAGAGACACTTATTAAACATACAGATGCCAAGGTCCATCCCGACCTACAAATCAGGTTCTTTGTGGGTGGGGTCTGGATATGTACAGTTCATTCCCCACATCATTTCTACGCGTACAAAAGTGAGAAAGAGGGGGGGTCCCCCAACTCAAACACCTTCAGGGACCAATCAGGTATTGAAACCCTAGATTTCAAGGAATCCAAGGCTTGTCCATTACAGACACACCATTATTCTATGTCTTGGTAAGAGAGAAAAACCACTGCAAGTTAAAAATGACCCAATGCTTCCTACCTTAAAATGTCTCAGGAACTCTCTTCCTTTTTTATATCTTGCTCATTGCTTTGCAAGAAGCTATGAATCAAGGTCCTTACTCCAATGACAAATATTTGCTTTATAATATCAAGTTTATGCCCTCCCCATATACACAATAATTTTGTCTTTCAATGTCAAATCACAGTGAATTTTTAAACAGCACATGAGATATCAAAAACACATACAAGGGCTTCCCTGGTGGCGCAGTGGTTGAGAGTCCACCTGCCAATGCAGGGGACACGGGTTCGTGCCCCGGTCCGGGAAGATCCCACATGCCGCGGAGCGGCTGGGCCCGTGAGCCATGGCCGCTGAGCCTGCACGTCTGGAGCCTGCGCGTCTGGAGCCTGTGCTCCGCAACAGTAGAGGCCACAACAGTGAGAGGCCCGCATACCGCAAAAAAAAAAAAAAAAGAAAGAAAGAAAAAAAACCACATACAAGTTAACTGAAGTGAAAATAATAAGAACAAACTATAACCAAATTGAAGTGTGTACTGACAACAACAATAATATCACAGCTGCCTCCTGGCCAATGACAATTTTAAGAAGCCATCAATTTTGAGATGGATTCAGGGGTGCTAAACTGTGGGGAAAAAAATGTACATCTTAGAAATGTGAAAATACAGAAAATGCAGGCAAGATAATAGGGAGTGGTGAGGACTGCAGGAATCAGAGTACACGCTCTACCCAAAGGCATCCAAATTCATGTCGGTATTGTCCACAAACAGCAGTGGGCTGTGTCTGGCCCATGGGTAGGACCACCATATAATGTGTTGTCTAAACTGGGGCATCTCCCAGAGTCAAAGGGCAATACTACTGATTGTGCCAGGAAAACAGGCTTTAACTAGAATAGTGCTGGGCCAACCGAGATGAAAGTTTTCCTACCCATGAGCAGCACAGAAACCCCTGGGTCATGTGATGATCAGAGCCCGGTTAATTCCAATGTTCAGATCTGCAACACCGTGCATCCCCTGAAGCTACTTTTCCCTCCATGTCTTTAAAACTCCCTGCAAGTCTGACCTCTTGATGCCTGTAGAGTTCCTCTAACTCTCCACAGCTGCCT
>NC_136914.1:64735666-64785714 GCF_949752795.1 Hyperoodon ampullatus | reverse complement strand
AGTGTGGGCAGCGACAGCCCCTTCCTCACTCTTGATGGCCTCCTTTTTCCACAGGGAAGCAGCCACCATGCTGGAAGCACCACAGAAGACATGACCCCCCATGCCTGAGAGAATGGGGGATCCTGAAGGTAACGGCGCACCAATGCAGAGCATGGGGTCAGAACACAAGGGGACTGATTCAAGGCCAAGGACAGGACACGAGGTCCAGGGCCTTGAAACCAGGTCAGAAAGACCTCCTGGATTAGTTTCCTAGGGCTGCGGTAATAAAGTACCTTAATCTGGGCGGCTCAGAACAATAGAAGTTGGTCTCATAGCTGTGGAGGCTAGAAGTTAAGGTGCCAGCAGGGCCGTGCTCCCTCTGCAGGCACTGGGCAGAGAGATCTGCCCTAGGCCTCTCTCCCAGCACTTGCCCTACATGTGGGTCTGTCTCTTCACATGGCATTCTTTTTGTAAGGTACTGGTTATACTGCATTAAGGGCTCACCCTGCTCCAGCATGATCTTGTTTTCACTAATTATGTCTGCAACACTCCTATTTCCAAATAAGGTCACACTCTGAGGTACTGGGGGTTAAGGCCTCAACATATGAACGTGGGGGGCAGACAAAGTCAGCCTGTAACATCTCCTAAGGGACTAAGGGACTTGATTCCCATCAAGAGTGCCAAGGTTCTCAAGGTGCCCAAGGAAGTGATACCGTGACGGGGTGCCACTGGGAGCAGCTGTCTGAGCCAGGCCTTAGAACTCAGAATATAAGCACTGCTGCAGGAGTTAACCCCACATTCCTTACACCGTACTCATTTTTACTCTCCTTTCCCCAGACCTGGCTTCCTATTCCTGGTTTAACACAACCATCATTCAGAATTTAAAAATACAGCACACTATTTGTCCACAGCTCACACTCGCATCCATCTTCATTCTCCAAGACACGGCCAAGAGACTAGAGGTAAGTGAATAAGGCTGGCATGAAGTCCATGTCCAATAAAGGCTTGTTCCTTTTTCTTTCCCCTCTCAGCCCCAACGATGATGTCACAAACCCAGGATATCATGGAAGGGGATCTTAAGCATTCATTCAGAAAACTGTGACTCAAACAAAGCAGCATTTTAAGATTCTCATTTCCTACTCCTGGGCTTCAATTAAGAAAAGGTAGGGAAACCATGGCTTATTGCATTGACACCAAAGAAAAACAGACTGAAAACTAAAACAAAACCATCTACCAAAATAAACAAATAGACCAAAGCTAATCAGAGTATCCTGGGGCCACTCAGCATAGGGGCCATCAGTAATACACCCTTTGGCGGCCATCAAAAATCATGGTCAGCAGTCAGAAATTACCAACATCAAAGGAAAAAAGTCACTACATATTTATTTATTTATTTATTTATTTTTGCGGTACGCGGGCCTGTCACCGCTGTGGCCTCTCCCATTGCGGAGCACAGGCTCCGGACGCGCAGGCTCAGCGGCCATGGCTCACGGGCCTAGCCGCTCCACAGCATGTGGGATCTTCCTGGACCGGGGCACAAACCCGTGTCCCCTGCATCGGCAGCCGGACTCTTGCCACCAGGGAAGCCCGTCACTACATATTTAAAGAGAACCTCCACTGCACTGCTTCTACCTTAAGTATTAGACAGTTGCTCCATTCAGATTGTTTATACTTCTCATGGAGAGACAAGATGTCGACATGCGGAAATTAAACAACACAAGATTCAAGGAGTAACTCAAGATCACAATAGAACCGTCACAAAGCAATTAATGATTATATGCCAAATAAACAATATAGAAAATAAGTGTTACAGGAGCTCAGAAGGAGTGATTCCTTTAGGTTGAAAGTCCAGGAGTGACACTTTCACAGACTTAGATGCTGAGCTGAGACTTGAAGATTACAGAAGTATACTCTGTATAATCTCTTTAAGAAAACAGAGGAGTGGGTAATAGAAGTTTTAGGAAGACTTCATTCCAAAAGAATTAATATTATTTAATGATGAAAGACAACCAGTAAAATGTGTTCAAGTTGGAGACCTCACTCTTAAGTGACCCCAGAAATGATGGGCTATTAGGACTGACAGTCAGTTGTGTGGGAGACAGCTTCCAAGGTGGCACCCAATGAGCCCTTTCTCCTAGTGTTCATGTCCCTGTGTCACCCCCTCTGCTTGAGTGTGGGCGGGACCTAATGATTTGCTTCTAATGAGTAGAATACGGCAAAGTGATGGGATCTCATTTCCGAGATAAGGTCACAAAAAGACCATGACTTCTCCCTTGATGGCCCTCTCTCTCTCTCCCTCGCTCACTTCCTCGAAAGCGAGCTGCCATGTTATGAGTGGCCCTGTGCGGAGGCCCATGTGGCAAGTAACTGAGGGAGGCCTCCAACCAATACCCAGGATGAAAATGGGGCCTTAGTCCAACAACCTGTGAGGAATGGAATCCTGCCAACAACATGTGAATCAGCTTGGAAATGGATCCTCCCCAGTTGAGCCTTGAGATGATTACAGCTCTGTCATCTTGATTGCAGCCTGTGAGAGACCCCAGATTAAGCCACATCTAGACTCCTGACCCACAGAAACTGTGTGAAAAATAATGTTTGTTGTTTTAAGCTGCTAAATTTGGGGGTGATTTGTTATGCGGCAATAGCTAACTGATACAAAGGGCAAGGTGCTGATGCATCTAGTTCTCTAATCTGCCAGTTAAGACCCTCTCTATCCTCAAGATACATGGATGTCAGAATGAACTAACTGAGATCAGGAGACAAAGGAGAACAAAGGAAAACAAAAAACAGTTATACACGAGTAGGTGTTGTATGCTAGAGTTTGGGTGTCAGGCATGTTACACTTACACGTAAGACTGAAGAGACACAAGCCAAACACCAGGTGATCTAGGCCCCAAACCACCCCTGGTAGCCTGTCCTAGAGGAAGTGGATATTTAGACGTTGTGTCCAATGGTCTGCCCTTCTGAAATGGAGCTGGGCCACTACAGGTCAGGTCTCTCGTAACTGAAAATGTTAAAAGTGTCAATCCCCAGAGCACTGAGCCACACTCAGGGATCCAGAGCCAGGAGTCTTGAATCTACCATGCAGGCTTTTTTCCTGGGCCCCATCTCCTAAAAGCTTACAAATGAGCCTAAGTTGATGAACAAAAAGGATCAATGACTTGAGCTCAGGTTTTTGAGTCAAAGTGGCAACACTCTACAGCATTTCCGAGTTCTCTAAGCTGAGCTGCTATTCTGGTTCACGACACATCTGAAGGTGTACACTTTGGACCCTGGAAGGGAAAGCGAGCTGTAAACCAGGACTCACTGCAGGGGTTCTGTCTTTTTGCATGAGCACACACACAAGGTCTTAGGTTGGAGCTTCCAGAAGCAGACTTTGAGATGAGGATGCAAGAGTAAGACTTTTACTTGGGAGGTAATTGCACAAAGCATTGGAAAGTGAGATAAGAAAGGGAGAGAAGTTAGTAAAGGATGCATCACGAGGTAGGTTACTGCCGAGGGCAACTAGGGTTCAACCCCTCTTTAGGGCAGGGATCAGCAAACTTTTCATGTCAACAGCCAGAGAGTAAATACGTTAGGATGTAAGAGCCATATCATCTCTGTCACAACTACTCAACTCTGTGAAAGCAGCCACAGATAACAGGCAAAGGAATGGGCATAAATGTGTTCCAATAAAACTTTATTTGCCATAACAGTTAGCAGGCCAGATTGGGCCCTGGAGCCAACTCCTGCTCTGGAGTAGCATGAGATGAAATGTGGACCGCTTCTTAGCGAAATCTCCAGTTAGGGGTGAGGGAGCTGGGATATTTATCCACCTCCTCCCAACAGCCACTGATTGAGGGCTGAGCAGGTTCCAGTGGCCCAAGCAAAGAGCTGCAGATTGGTACACACAGGAATGGTGAGTGCCAAGGGCCCATGGGCAGAGCACCTGCAGGTACACAGACCCTGTCCCAGCCTAATCCATTCTTAAAAAGGACAGAAAGAGGGTGGTGACAGGAAGGAGGAAAGGAGCAGAGATGCCTTCTATGATGGGTGGTGCGGGCTGTCAACACCATTCTTCTCTCTCTCTCTCTCTCTCTCTCTCTGCCCACTGACTTTTAAGAAACGGTCACAGTGAAGAATACACCAGGTAGAGTTTTCCAGTAACACAGTTTACCTGTTGTCCCACTTGTCCTCACCACAGACCAACCACATGAGAGGCCTCACCTCCTTAGTGCACCCAGAGACTCCTTCCTTCTTGAAGAACTCTTTCCCCTGTGTGCAGTTTGTTTTAGTTTTTTGATTGAAATTAAAATGTCAGTTGGCTGGATGGGGAAAAAGATTGGGAAAATCAACAGAAGGGATTGTGCAGCTACGGAGTCAGTGATACCCTCCCACCCCATCCTCACGAAAGGGGGGAGAGCCCTCCCTCTTCTCTACACCCCAGTAAACGTCAAAGAAAAAAATTAAATTAAATCATCTTATTATGTAATTGGGACTAGGCTTCAGGCTGCAGCAGTAAAGAAGGGATTAAGGGCAGAGCCACCTGGGCAGCCATTCTCCTGGGTCCCATTACCCCCCTCACTCCTTTTTATAGCCAACAGATTAAAATGCGAGCCTAGCAATCTTTGATCTTTCACTTGCTGACACAAATCCTTTCAAGCTTCCAACATTTTCTGCTGAGGTAATTAGTACTAATTAAAAGGTTTCCTACAGTCTTTGCTCCGTTGTTTTTTTTTTTTTTTTCTCCTGTGTGTCTCCCCCTGCTCCCCCCCACAAAAGAAATTGCTTTTACAAGTACCTTCCATCCCTGAAACACAGGCATCCCTCACTTTCTTCTTTATCTGACTTGGCCAGATCAAGTAGATTAGTGACTCCATTATTCCAAATACAAAGCCAGACAACAGGTTTTTACTATCGCTCCTGACCTGTGGGGAGTGCATGGGCTTAGACAGAAACAAGCGTCTCGGCTGGTATGAAAAGACAGGCCAATTATGCAGGAAGAGACACCGTGCAGTGTCTTCTTCTGCCCAAGGAAGGACACCCTTTAATGATGAAGTGTTTCACTCCAGTGTCATGCACGCATGTGCGCACACACATACACATGCTGCTTTACTGCTCAAACTGACAAGCTGCAAAATCTTGCTTCCTAGCTTGCTTTGTCCCTATGCTTTCTTTTTGTTTGGATGGGTTATGGGGCAGGAAATAGCCATACAGACCATTTAAAGATAATGTCAAAAAATTAAAGAAAGGACCATCTTACCAAAGTCTGAAAAAGACATGAAGGGAAACACACACACACACTCACACATAAACACACACACATATTTAGCCATGGATTCAAATTCCCAATCAAATGATTCCTGTAGCCTCCTCTTGGCTCTCTGCTGTGGGAGCAGGGCCATGGAAGCTTGGGTGTTCTATCTGAGCTGGAGCCCTGCCCTGAAGCAAGTGTAGCCCTGACTGGGGCTTCTGAGACACACCATAGCCTACAAGCACATCTCACTACGAAGAGGGCTGCAGCTGTCTGGTTGACAAGACACATCAGGTGAAGGACGAGGGGAACCTGGTACAGACTAAGGGCTACAGCAACCGAGAACTCTGTCTATTACTCACCGTTGACTTAGCAAAAGTTAACATAGAAAGGGTAGATGGTATTAAAATCTCACTTAATCCCTCTCAATCTCTTTGAGATGTGAAAACTGAGATGGGATGAGGGAGAGGTGAGTCTCAATGAAACAGGATGGTTGCAAGAGCACTGGGCGACTTTCAAGCAGCTCCCACCCGCCTCAGTCTACCACCCACTAGAGGCAGGTGTGAGAACTGCTCCTCTTGTCTCAATGAGGGTATCAAGGATCTGAGAGGTGGCCCATGTCCTCAAGGTCACACATCAGCCCATAGCTATTCCTCCCAAGCTCTTTAGACCATCCCAGGGGTGGGAAAATGAGACGGCCACATTCTCCCACACCCTTCATGCTGGCACCCAGCTCTTCTAGGAGATTGGGGATGACCCCTCCACTCCTCCTGTGGGTCCTAGGATAGCAGTGGCTGCAGCAAGAAGATGCTTTTTCTAACTCAGCTGCTGGGGTCTTTTGTGTAAAATGGGTAGAAGGGCTCCTCTAGAGCCACAGGCCCAGGAATTAGTCACTCCAGATCCCAAATGGGCTTTGACAAGTCTCTCCTGATTAGTGTGGGATGCCACTCAAATATATAGCCACTCCTTACCCCATCCTCCCCCCACACACAAAAAAAAACCCTAATGCTGAAAAGTAATGGATTTAATGATCTAGGAAATCTAGACGCTGGAAACTCCAAGGGAGATCATATTAAATTAGACCAGTACAAACAAGCCAAACTAGATTTATCCTCTTGTGGTTACCGATTTTATCTACTAAACCAGGTTTTCGGGGCTAGTGTCTGTTTTCAGTGAATAGAATTTTTGAATGTCAAGTCCCAGTGCCCTTCGTGGAGGATAATTTACCCCCAGGATCTCAGTTCAACTGGGGCTGGCCATACCCAGTGTCTGCAGAGGACCAGAGACACACACCACTCCTCTTCCTGTTCCCGTGGCCAGGTTACCTGCTGAGAACCAGCCACAGGAGGGATTCGGAGGTGGGTGGAGACAGAGATCAAGGTACAGAGAGAAAAGATGACATCTTTCCTTGACTCCTTCCTGAGGGAGCGAGACTGAAACCTGAGAGGGAGAGGAGGGGGAGAGTCAAGAAATGGCAGAGAATGTTCTGGAATGGATGTCCCCTACTCTTAAAGAGATGCACATGAACTGGATTAAGAGTACCCTGCCCACCACTGAGGACCTGGCCTGTAGGGAAATCCCTCAGGGCCCTTTGCTAGAGCAAAGAGGATATGGGACTATTTTAAGTTTTCCTTCTTCATGGGACTATACCACCAACGCCTCTAAAGCCAACAGTGAGGAAGCCGTGTTTGTCCAGTGTTTCTCTCTCAGGGACCGTGCCCCAGGCCAGCTGTGGGGGAAAAGGCTGTACCCGCAGGGGCAGAGGACTGGGCTGCTGCCGTGCTGGTTTGGCTAACTGCTAAGACATAATTACAATGGAGAGAGGGCGGGGGCGGGGGGCTGCGAATGGAAGGAGGGAAATGACTTTTGAAAATTACGAAAAGTACCTTGACGGCATCTCTTTGAGGCTCACATTTAGCTCTTGGAAAAGATTTCTGCCGAAGGGTGAGTTCTGACAGGGGGAAGATGAAATGAGGGACTGGGGGAAAAGGGGTGGGGGGTGGTGACTGCAAAGAGACAGCCATCTGTCAGAACTGATGACTCGGCAGCTGAAGTCAGCCTGGAATATTTACCCACCCTCTCCAGGGGGCGGCGGGAGAGGAGAGGAAAAGCCTGGACAGCAGCCCGTCTGGCCAAAATGACCACACAGAGGCACACACACAAGGCCGGTCAGGCCCCCAGACCACCAAGAGCTTCCCTGAAGGCTCTAAGTATCTGGGAGAGAATTAGACTTACACACGAATCCAGAGAGTCTCCAGCTCTGTTGGTTCCAACACAGACCCGGGGCTAGGAGCTCTTGGCCCAGTCTCAGTGAGAGCAGGGCACAGCAACCCTCACCCACACACCAGAGGGGTGCAGGCGAGGCACGTTCCAGCAAATCCCGGCACCGCTCTTTTGGGTCTCCCACATGTGGATTTTAAGAGGTCACACTTTTTCTATGCCAGCCAAGTAGGCTCATCAAAAGGCTATTTTCCTTACTATACTTCGAAAGAACCCAGAGTACATACTTCTAATGTGGGATTTGTTCTTTGTTTGCTTGTGGTTTGTTTGATGGGGATGCATCTTAGTGGGGGACACACAACCCAGGCATCAGGAGCAGTGGTGTACCAAAGAGGTGAAGAGGGGTCTCATGGGAGCATCCACCCTAGGAGGAGGGGTATTTTGTCACTGACATTGTTTGGAATTGTCAGCTCATGGTGGGATTAAAGTTGGAGCCGGGGGCTTTGTTATTGTTTATGTATCCTCCAAAGCCAAGGCAGCCCCTTACTGCCTGCACCTGGGGCGACCTGTCCCCACCCCCAGGTACACCACTGCTCAGGAGCTCGGGGTTCTAGGACCCTTTCTGCTCGCTACAGTCTGTGTGATTTTAGACAAGCACTTGACATGTGTGGGTCATAGGTTCTTCATCTGCAAAACTAAGGCAATTGGCAAGACTAAGGGAATTGGCTAAATGATTACTAAATCTCTTCCACTGAAAAGTTTCTAAAAAATCCCTATCTCCCCCCAGATATTTCCACTTGAAAATTCTGCAATGGAAGGTATTGCTCATTTAAGGAAAGGACCTATGTAGTGCTTAAACACGGGTTCATGCTCAGAAGCTCTCCAGCACTGCTCAAACATTGGTTCCATCCTCAAAGGTGGGGAAGGAATTCCCTGACCTGAACAGTGCTGTCAGCTGGCCCCATGTGGCAGAGGGACACAGCGGGGGAGCTGCAGAATGTCTGGTTACTCACCCTGCATGGAGCCAGGCCAACACAAACCACAGCAATCTTCTGTGCCCCACAGTCAGGGGTACCGGGCAATGCCACCTATTTATATAACACTCCAAGACAGAGGCGGCCTCGGATTTGAAGGCAAAAGGTGTTTTGTTTTGTTTCTTTCCGAAGATGAGTTAATATGTTTCAAGGTCAACTGGAGAAAGGGTATACCAGGCCAAAAAGAGGGGAAAAATGTGTTTAAACTGCTGCGGCTTTAAAAGCTTAACCAGTAAAGCCCCTCCAGCCTGCAGTCAATGGGAATCACAACAATGATTTCAAGCTATTTGCTTCAGTCTTCAGACGGGATCACTTAGATGGAGGCTCGCTCCTTTCTTTTCCTTTCCCCCCATTTCCAAACTGTGATCCATTCCCCACTCCCATAGATGCATTTTGACAGTCTATTGTGCAGCCTTTTCACGACATTAGCCACCCCAACACAAACACTCTTTGGCAACAGAAGTCTTTGGGCCGGCGGGGGGAGGAGGGGTGCGGTTCTTCTCCCCCTGCTGCCCTCCAGCTTCTTCAAATCTTACAGGCAATGCTGCAGAAACCTATAAGCAGAGAGGATTTCCAATGCCTGCCACTTGCTTCAAACTGATTTTCAGACAAGAGCTCTAGAGGGCCAAGTACCCCACAGTTTGGAACACTCATCATCTCTGACGATGAAGTCATTTGCTGCCATAAGCAGAACAAGGGTTAATGACCCAAAATCTAATAAATTACTGGATCCAGATCCATCATTACCATTGGTTTTAAAAATAATCAGGAGCAAGTGAGTGTGGACTCAGAGCCATCACAAAGACAGACGAGGGTCCCCTTCCCCTCCTTTGCCTACAACAATAAATCCCATGGAAGAGCATCTCAGGCTCACCCACCAATTAACATTTCTCATACTGGTGCAGGAGGGGCCATGCAAAGTGATTCCATAGTAAATTAGTCTGGAAATCGCCTTACTCAGAACACTAGGAGATGTCCTCCGTGTTTGGGATGGGGAGTGGGGGAACGTTGGAGAACTTTCTTCCCCAAGTGCCGCTCCATGGTCTCACCCAGGATGGACGACGTGGCGGGGACACTGGGGCTGGCGGCTCTTAGCACCACGGTAAATCTTCAAGCAGTTGATCCAAACAAAGGCCAGTGTGGGATGAGGGAGATACAGGGAAGCAGATGAATTAAACAAGATCAGTTATGGTGGGGGGTGACCCCGCGGCCCTGCTCCATGCCGCAGATCTCAAAGCAAACTGTGCCCGAGTGGAGCTGACGCGCCTGGGCTGAAAACCGTGCTCCCCTAAAGGACGCCTGCTTCCCCTCCCATTCATGGAAGGGGGTGTGAAGGCAGAGAATGGGAAAGGAGGGGAGGGGGTGCAGAGAGGGGCCAACCGAAGGGAGACAAGGAGGCGGGTGAATGAAAAACCACGCATAATGGCCTGGGGTTTATCTTACAGAGAACAAAATGGCTCAATCTGAGCACTTTAGACTGTCGAAATTGGCTCGCGTGAGATACCAGGGGTACCTCCAAGAGACGACTGTTACAGCTGCTGCAGGAAGCTCTAGGCCCAAGGGGCAGAGAAAGGGAAAATAAATACACACACACACACGCACGCACGCATGCACACACACATACGCCTCCTCCATCCTGAAAACTTCAGCAGGATCAGGGAGAACCACAGAGGTGATGTGGCGAGGAAATGCTTAGCAAGGTATCCAAACGCCCTTAACGCTTTTCAAATTGCATCTCTAATCAGCAGGGCTTATCACAACCTACCCTCTTGCTTTGTGCTCCAAAAATGCCACATCTTTTTAAAAAGAACCCTAGTTTATTATTTAGTAGGAACAGCAGGTTTTTATTTTTTTTAAGGGCTGCTAATAATTCTGATCCCCCTTTCAAAAACAATCCACCCCTCACTAAGAAAAAGTCAGAGCGACCGACTAATGGGAATAATTCAAAGTACCTCAATTAAAATGCAGGTTTTGGCCTTTCGAGCAGTCTATTTAAAGATTTTTTTCCTCTAGATTGGCTGTAGACAGATGATTATTAAATATTTATGTGTCTATGAAAGGGGCTCTTGGAGCTTGGCTCAGCTGCGAGGCAGAGCTTTCTGGTGCTGCCGTTTCCCCTCTCGGAGGGCCCGAAGAATGATTACTTTATTTGGCTTCTGAACTACCTGGTTTCCAAGACCCCCACAGACCAGCCAGTTGGTCTTCATATGGTGGGACAGAGGCAGGACAACTCTTTCCATGCACAAGGCAAAGGAACAGCAGCCTTCTCTCAGCTAATTCCGACTCTCCTGAGAACTCCATCCAAACTATTGCTCCTCTGAGCAGCCTTCACTGTCCATCCCAGTCCAAAGGGAGCTCCAGGGCTGCCTGGTCTTCCATCCCCCCCAGGACACTGCCCTGTATCATTGGGTTAACTCTCCAGGAAGACAAAGTTCTACTTCCTTAAATGGTTTATACTCCTCAAAGGCAGTATCTGAGGATGCTACAGCATCCACACTTCTGACTGGCTGATTTGTTCTCCTTCACTTTGGGAAATAACAACTCCATTTCAAATCGACCAGAGGGGTGGAGTGGTTCTCACTACAGCCCAGGCTGTCCCTAAAGAGAAGTCAACTTATTGTTCTACCAAATTTCTTTAGGGGAATGGAAAGACTTGAGCAAGGACTACTCTGCCCTAAGACTAGGAATAGGACATGGGTGGGTGGCACAAGATAGCTGTCTCCTCCTAGTTATTCAGGCAATAAAGGCTCAGTAACATTTTTCTATGTGGAAAGCACTGAGTAGAGCAAGGGGTTTCAGCAAGTTGGCAAGCCTGGGTGATTTCCATACTCTGGAACATCATGTAGCTTTAAAAAGTATTGAGAGAGGTGTACAAAGCATTATAAAAAGAAGGAAAACAGTACAGTAATATTTACAGAATAGTTCTATGTTTGGGGGAAAATTGAGAAATAAAGGGAGAGAGGAGACAAGAAAGAAAGCAAGGAAGGAAGGAAGGAAGGAAGGAAGGAAAGGAGAGAGGGAGGGAGGAAGGGAGGGAGGGAGGGAGGGAGGGAAGGAAGGAAGGAAGGAGGGAGGGAGGGAGGGGAGAGGGAGGGAATGGGGAGGGAGGGAAGAAAGGAGGAGGGAGGGAGGGAGGAAAAGAGAGAAAGAAAGAAAGGACTGGAATGCTACTTTGATAGAGGGGAATGAATCTATCTTGTTTGGCTTCTAGTGATAAAGATTTACCGCTTTTTTAGTATGAAAGTAGACACCAATAAAATGAATATTTTTTTTAAAACGGGGCCATAGTTTCTGCCCTCAAAGTTGACTTTAGTACAGCGGTTCCTAAATCCCTACACCACCTGCAACAAAATCACCTGTGAAGGGATTTAAAAATACAGATACTGAGGTCCATACCTGGAACTTCTGACAATAGACTTAAAGTGTGGACACAGTCTGTCTGTCTGGAAGTTGTCACAGGACTTTCTGATAACCTGTGAAGTTTGGTAACCACTAGACCAGAAGATCCACCAAAGTGACATCCAGTCATCTGCCTCCATCTCTATGTCATGATTAAAGACCAAGAGTAGGTGTGTCCATAAGCGAAGTACAGTGATTAACAAGGTTATCAGTCAGAGTCTGCTCTTAATTTAAATATGAGGGGAAGTCCCCTGTTGGTTCCAAGAATACCCTTTAACCTTTGACTACAGGTATATGTGAAAACCTAACTATGCAACCATACTTAAAAGAAAACTGGATAATTTTTCATTGTATTATTTGAAAATTGACTCAGGGGTACAAATGGCTGTGCCCCTTTTGCTTTATTATTTAAAGCAACGCGCCCTAAAGCAATTACCACTGAAGCTAGATATTCCACTAGTAACTTATGGTGTGAACTTGAAAATAACTTGTTCTTAACAGAGATATGAGTTTTAGTCAATCTTTACTCATTCAGTTTTCATTAATCTACTCATTCACAAATTTACTCAGTCCTTCATTCATTCACGCATTCATCATTCACTCATCCAACAAATGTTTTGAACCATTAAAGACCCAGCAAACCCACCTGGACCACAGAACTCTGGCTTTACACCCCCACCTCCCAATCTCCATTTGATACCAAACACTGCCTGGTGGTACCAGGAACCATGCAGGCATGGCCGTTCCTCATCTCCAGTAACCATATTGCTTCAATTTGTTAGGAAGAAATCATATTCCAGGAATTTCAATGTTGGCTGGCTTCTTCTCTCCCTACCAGACATTGTGAGCTCAGAAACGGCAAACTCTAACTATCCCTTCCCTCTCCGCTCTCCCCACTGGTAACCATAAGTTTGTTCTTTAAATCTGTGAGTCCGTTTCTGTCTTATAAATATGTTCACTTGTACCATTTCTTTTTAGATTCCGAATATCATACAATATTTCTCTTTCTCTTTCTCCCTAGTTAGGGCGTTTGGGATTGACACGTACACACTGCTATATTTAAAAGGGATAAACAACTATATTTAAAAGGACCTACTGTAGAGCACAGGGAACTCTGCTCCATGTTATGTGGCAGCCCGGATGGGAGGGGAGTCTGGGGGAGAATGGATACATGTATTTGTATGGCTGAGTCCCTTTGCTGTGCACCTGAAACTATCCCCACATTGTTAATCAGATATGCTCCAATATAAAATAAAAAGTTAAAAAAAAAAAGAAGAAATGGCAAACTCATTTTGCCATTCCTTTTCTCCTCCAGCTCACTTCCTCAACTCCCTTTCCTAACACAGCCTCCCCTGACCACCCTGCTCACTAACGCCACCCTCCCCTGCCACCTCCACCCAGGACTACTTATTATGTGTTCTCTTTTCTTTCTTTATTCCCATAGCACTTATCACCTTCCAACATACCATATAATTTACTTCTGTATCATATTACCTGTTTAATTATACTTTATAAGGTCCGTGGAATGTCTGTCAGTTTTGCCCACAGATGTAATACAAGTGCTTAGGATACTGCCTAATCCTCACTGTGCACTCGAGTGAGGAAGGATGGAACGGAGGGAGGGAGGGAAGGCAGATACTTTCTTCCCACCATGGTCCAGGCTTCACTTGAGTCAGTTAGGAAGGTTCACCCGCTCCCGGCAGCCACAACTCAAGAGGAAGGCTCTGGAGGATGATCAGCTTCCTCCGATTTTCCACCTGCCAATTCCCTCCGACTGTGGGATGCCTGGGAACTGACTACTCTCCTATCATGACCCATCTATCCTCACAGCCAGGGGTGGCCCTCCCTGTTCTGACTGCTCTCTAAGTGCTGGTCACTGGTTCCTTCCCCAGATACCAATGCGATTTGCAAAGTCCAGTGCCCTTTGCGCATGAATACCAATGCCCACTCCCACCCCAGGCTCAAAACTCCCACATTTTTGAAAATTAATCATTTCAGTTTCTGTTCCCTATTCTGGAAATGGCAAAAGTAATTGAGGGTAAATGGCAGAGCCTCTTCTGGTGAAAAACCCAAGCTTACTCTTCCCAGCTTGAGGGTCCTTCGATCCCGAATTGTATGTCCTCTCCATGCCTGATCCCTGAAGAACCTTCTCAGTTTACCCTCTGTGCACTGGTACAACCCAAGGAGTTCCTGCAAGCCTGAGACCTTCCAGAAATGTAGAAACAAATTCCTCTTGCAGAAGCCCAGATTTTCCCTAGTGCCAGAGAGTTTACCCGTCTCCTGCCTCGGCCATGCTCCTGGCCTCTGTCTCAATCAGTCACACACACACACACACACACACACACACGAGTGTTCTTCAAACATTAGCTGCTGTATTCATTTAATTAAAGATACTCCAGATCACTGGGGAAATTCTAAGGAGAAGGGCTACTTACTTGGTGCTAGGCCCTTTACAAATATTATTTCTAATACAAATAACTCTGCCAATCATTGTTATCCCCAATTTACAGAAGGAGAAACTGAGGCTCAGAGAGTATAACCAACTTATCCTAAGTCACATTGCTAAAAAGTGGTAGGACTGGGATATGAAGCCCACAGACATAGATTTGGAGGCCCATGCTTCCCTACCACACTGTATATTATGGACTGACCATTTTCCTGTCAAAATTCCTATGTTGAAGTCCTAACTCCCTTGTGATGGTCTTGGGAGATGAGGCCTTCAGGAAGTAATTTGGCTTAGATGAGGTCATGAGGGTAGACCTCTCATGATGGGATTATTGCTCTTAGAAGAAGAGGAAGAGACCAGAGCTCTTGCTCACTTTCCCCACCATGAGGACACAGCAAGAAGGTGGCTCTCTGCAAGTCAAGAAGAGAGCCCTCATCAGGAACCAAATCAGCCAGCACCTTGATCTGCGACTTCCAGCCTCCAGAACTTTGAGACAATAAGTGTCTGTTGTTTAAGAAACACAATCTGTGGTATGCTGTTATGGCAGCCCAAGCTGACTCAGACATCATAGCAGGTGGGAACAAGAGTTCTCCTTGAGCCTGCAGGGTCACTTCTATAACACCCGGGCCAGTCCCTGGGGGGCAGGGCAAGGAGGGCACGTTGAGAAGAGGCTTGAAAAGAAGCCTAGCCCATCTGGAGACCCCGAGGGAAAGCAACTGCTGAGGTCCAGGATTTGGTTTTAGGTGGGTGGGTGCCATGAGATCTATTCTCAGTGCCTTTAATCGATGAAGAGCCACAGGCACAGTGTCAAAGGCCCTCTTTTAAATTTTTTAATAGCCAACAGAATGTTTGAGAGCTGAAAAAATGGCACCAAGATGTGAAATAAAATGTCTAAAACTAAGATTAATGTTTAAATAAGTTTCAAAAGAAAATACATTCATTGGTCAGTCAAATGCAAATCAAGTCCAGCTCTACAGTTACATATAAATATAACAAAGTTTAAATCATAGGAAAATGAATTTACCCCCAAGCCTCAAAACTGTTAAAATTAGTTTTAGAATACTTCCAAATTTTTCACATTGAAATTTTATAAATCATATATAATGTGAAATGGGGGGTCGTTTTAATATGTTTGATGTATTGTGTAGTAAGATATCTAAAATAAAGGTGCTCAGTTAAAAAAAAATCTACAAATAACAAATACTGGAGGGGGTGTGGAGAAAAGGAAACCCTTCTACACTGTTGGTGGGAATGTAAATTGGTGCAGCCACTATGGAGAACAGTATGGAGGTTACTTACAAAACTAAAAATAGAGCTACCATATGATCCTGCAATCACACTCCTGGGCACATTATCTGGACAAAACTATAATCCGAAAAGAGATATGCACCCCAGTGTTCACAGCAGCACTATTTACAATAGTCAAGATGGAAACAACTTAGATGTCCATCAACAGATGAATGGATAAAGAAGACATGATACATATAAACAATGGAATACTCCTCAGCCATAAAAAAAGAATGAAATAATGCCATTTGCAACATGGATGGACCTAGAGATTATCATACTAAGTGAAGTAAGTCAGAAAGAGAAAGACAAATACCATATGAGATCACATATATGGAATCTAAAATATGACACAAATGAACATATCTACAAAACAGAAACAGACTCACAGACATAGAGAACAGACTTGTGGTTGCCAAGAGGGAGGGAAGGTGGGGGAGGGATGGATTGGGAGTTTGGGATTAACAAATGCAAACTAGTATACATGTACAACTGAATCACTTTGCTGTATACCAGAAACTAACAAAACACTGTAAATCAACTATACTTCAATAAAATAAATTTAGAAAATAGAAAATAAAAGTTCTCAGGATGTTCAAAGGTCTTTAGATGGCCCTACTTGCTGGGAGAAAGTCCATGCTGGGAAAACACACAAGATGGTTAACATCTTCATTTTTGTTTATGTTTGTTGTGTTTTGCTAGGGCAACCCAGCGTGACTCAGCCAGGATCAAAAACCGGAGAAGCCATAGCCGGGCACGGGGACCGGAAGCCATGGGAGGAACAACCAAATAATGGGAAAGAATTTCAGACCCTTGGGCTCCTGTAGTAGGCAGAGTCTCCAGGGACACAGTGCTAAAAAGCACCAGATCAGGACTTAAGAGACTTGGGTCCTACTCCCAACTTTGCTATTGACAATCTGTGGAACTTGGGATGCATCCCCAGTGTCTAGAGCCATGCTGGGCACACAAGAGGCATTCGATAAAACCTGTTGAATGAATCAATATGAGGGATCTTAATGAGTCAGTGTTTTCCAATGGCACACCTGAAGACCCCTTGGAATGGAGAAGGGGGCAGACGGATAAGCAGACTTTGACCCCCAACATCTTCCCCCATCCTGCTCCCAAGTCCCGACCACCTGCCTACTCTCATCAACTTTACCTAATCAGACTTCCCAGGAGCCCTCTGATGCAGGGGTCTGAGGAGACAGGGTCAGCACTACACCGTGGGTGGGGGTGGGGGGGTGGGGTCACATGATACAGCTCTGAAAGAGCACCTCATGCCCAGCATGCTCACCTTTATCACAAACGCAAAGGGCTCCCTCAAGAACGCCAAGCTCCCCCCTCCCAGCCCACCACTTGCCTCCCTACTCCAGGTTCATCTCTAGGATTCCTTGTCACCACAGCCCCTGAAAAGCCTTCTCCAAAATCTCCCAAAAGGGAAAAACGACCACCTGGGTTTAGAACCTCTCCAGGACGATGCACAGCAAGCCCTCTGCCTCACCCCTCCCCACCCAGAATGAGGCTGAGGGAATCAAGGCAGGTGAACGGAGTCAGAGCCATCCCCTCGCACGTGGATACACACCCCAACCCAACCACCTCCACGGGAGCAAGGCTGACAACCTCCCACAAGACACAGCGGTAGAAGCCACCTTCATCTGCAAGATTCTACATGTTCCCCAATTATTTCAAGAGGACTTTCAGACTGAGGTAATCATCTCCCTTTTATCACTTGCCACACGTATAATGTCAGGGCTCTGGCATTCATTAGCGCCACCCTCTCCATCCGCACTCCCTGCCACCTCCACCACCAAAACCCCAAAGAATTTCAGAAACATTTTTATCCTAAAATGTTCCCCTCCATTAAAAAGAAATTTCCTTCAAGAGAAGAGATTTCTTTCCATTTCAATCCCACAACAAGGAGAATGTCAGCCCAGCTTTTTTTTGACAGACAAATTATTGAATCAAAGAGAAAATGCCATTAAGCTCACAGGTTAGCAAGTGTCAGGGATGGTTTAAAGAGATATCCCCATTTATCTTCCAAACATGCACGAAATGTCACTAATGTGTGTTTATCATGTATAATCAGACAAAGAAAATATCGAAATAAAGTACTCCCGCATACAATAGAAATCTCCTTCCATCCTTCAAGATATCAGTGCTATTCAAATAGAATAATAATGATGAAGCCTCTCTCTTGAAAATGGAAATCAAGTGAAATGTAGATAGAAATGATTTTTTTTGGTAGTTGATGTACATTTCTAAAGTGCATTAACAGGAAATCCAGAACTTTTCAGGTCAATTATATTGTCAGTATTGTCAATGCCACTGAAATGAATACTGAAGCAGCACCCGTTCTTGCTGGAATGGAGCTACACAAGAAACCCCTGGATCGGGGACTTACAGAGGAACTAGAGACACACTACAAGCCAGACATTGTTCAAGCATGCATATATATGCATATATATTTTCTCATTCAAATCAACCCAAGTGCCAGGCACTTGGGCATACTATAAATCTCAATAAGGAGAAAAAAATATCCTCAACTGATCTAAAACCTGGCATTATTTTGCTTCCTCTTCTCCCTCCATTATGATGAAGCTTATTTTTTATAATCCAGGTACTATGACAACAATAAAATCCAGGCCCCAACTAGGTCTTTTGGACAACAAAAGCTCTCTAGTACTCATTCTGGACTCGCGAGACCCAGGAACATGAAGGGTTCCCTGGAGAGTAGATAGTCTTTCCGCCAGAACCAACGGGTCCCTACAAGTCTGAAGAAAGCTAGGCATTTCAACCTGGGAACATTTTCACCCTTAGGGCTTTCCTTCCCAGCAGCCCAGCAGTTCCATGAGCTGTGTAAACTATTTCCCCACTTTCTGGATAGTGAGTTTCCCTAGAGCAGATGTCACATTTGTTTTGGTCCATGGTAGAGTACCATGACCTTCAGATAGCTCAAAAAGTTGCTGAGTGTAGAGGTGAATGGATGGGTGAAAAAGGAGATTTTCCTCTTGGGTCTCTCTCAGTGCCACACTTCCCTGGTTCTGGGATATTCTGTAACATTATGGGAGAATGGCCAAGGTCCTGACATCCATGTGCCTCCTGGGTGGTGGGAGAGGAATAAGTTACCACCTCGAGAGAGTTTCTGCTCTCCCAAACTGACCGCATTAGACTCCCATGCCAGGTGCAATGCAAGGCAAGGGGATGAATGCAAGAGGAAAGGGTCCTGAAATAGTGGCGTGCAAGGTCAAGAGAGCAAGCTCTGCAGCCAGCCTGCCTCCTGGTCCAACCAGCTAGCTGTGTGGCCTTGGTCCCTGGATCCTCCTCTGAGAATGGGGAAAACAGTAACCCTTCAGCTTACAAAGATGTGAGCTTAAGTGAGTTAATATGTGTAGAGACCTTACAACGGTATATGGCCCATAATAAGTGCTCAATAAATGTTAGCTATTATTATCTATTTTAGGAAAATGAGACTTAAGGGCTGGTGCAACTCCTTGGGAATTTATGAGTGGCAGTAATGGGACCAGGACTGCAGATATGCAGGGGCCACATGGTCAGACCTTATATACTGCATCAGCTACTTATAAACTGCCTGCTGTGTACCTGAACAATGGGAAACAAGTTGAAGTGGACAAGAGACAAAAGGAAGGGAAAGTGGGGAGACTTTGTGGGAACAGATCTGAACAAAACAAATGTTCTAGAATAAGAGACCAAAAGGACCCACTGTGGCTACAGAGGAGAGGTCTGTCATGCACTGGGAATATCACTATGAAAGTCACCAAGTAGGACCTTTTTATTTCTTCCACAGTCCTGGGACCATGTCTTCATCCTACTTCATCACAGTTATCTGTTTGTATTTCAGCTTTAATCCCAGATGAGTTTTGAGGGTCAGGGCTGAGCTCAACACACCTTGGTATTCCCTGTACCCAACACAGGGCCTGGAACTTGACAGGCATTCCCCTCAAAATGCTTGAGCTCCAAAGGGAGGCAAGCAAGCAGGCAGGCAGGCAGCCTGGCCACCACTCTTGAGACAGGGCTGGGCTGGAGAGAGAGCTTCGGAGAGGGAGAGCCCAGGAAGTGCTAAGAAGCCATGACAGGAAGTGGAATGAAGATCTATTTAATTTCCATCTCAAAGGCTGCTGGGTGGGGGTGGGTCATCAGGTCAGCAAACCACACTTAAGGAAGAGTCGTAAAGAGAACCCACAACTACCACATGTAACACAGTTCGCCCTTGAAGGGGGAGGTGTTCTCACCTCCAGATGGTAAGAGGTAAGGCAGATGCTACCATGGGGCAGCTGGTTCATCCACTAACTCGCTGTGCATCCTTAGGCAAGTCAGTGCAAGTCTCTGTTTTCCCACCTAGAAAATGATGATAAAGTATCTGCCTTAAGTCTGACATTTTATGTAATAATCCTTGGGAGGTAGATAGAAATGGTATGGCTAGAACATTTCTAACAGTTTATCTTAAGGATATAATCAGAGGTGTGTTTAAAATGAAGAAAGATGTACTTCCTGGTACATACTTCATGGTGCTGAGTACAACAGGGAACAATGGAAAATCACCTATTTACTCAACAACATCAGGATGCATCCTTTATAACAGATACTATTCAGACGTTAAATGTTAGGTTTTCAGGTACTGTTTACAACATGGATAAGTGTTTATTAGTAAAAGTAACAAAACAGTATCACTATAGAGTGATTCCAAATAAAATTATAGATGTATATGGTACAGATTCATGTACAAATACATACAAAATGAAGTATATGTAGGGGTGGATATATACCAGAATGGTTTAAGTGGTTATTTCTGGAAAGTGGAGAATTACAGGCAATCTTAATTTCCTTATCATTTTCAGTATTTTCCAAAATTTCTATAATGAATACGTACTATTTTTATAATCACAAAAAAATTCTTAGCATCATTTTAGAAACCCTGATCAGTTCTATTTCACACTACTATTCTGAGATCAGTGTAGTAACAGATGGAAAGGCCCTCTGAAATGTATAGAATGATATGTAATTCAAGTGACTGCATTATTGTTGGTATCTAAACATTGTGGCTAACCGTGCCAAGCTGTCCTCTTCCAGGGCCCAGGCTATTTTAAGCCTGGAACTGTGATACTCCACCATCTTATCCCAAGCAGCCTGCACAAGACTTCAAACTCCCTTTTTAGAAGTAGCAGATGCAGAGCGGATAAGATTGCCAATTCTGAAGAAGAGAGTTCATGAAACCTCTAACAGCCTGGGGACAGTCAACCCGGACCCCTCCCCACCAAAACCAACCAACCAACCAGAGAAAGTCCACACATTAGAAACACCCCATGAGCTGGGATTCAAACATTCCTTAATTTCTGGCCACCAGTCCTCCCCAGATTTGTCAAAGTCAGTCCCAGGCTGCTGAAGAAGAGTTAATCCCCCTGCCAGGAGCATCAATTCCAACAGTTCTCAACAAGCAAACTGTGTTACAGAGATTTTAGGGCCAAAGATGGTAAAATGTTTATCACTCTAATGGCTCTGAAAGTGTTAACAGACTGCATATCAACACAGTAATGCTTTTTACACACACATTCAGGCTTTTAAATGGTGCTTAACCTTATGGGCTTAAGAGTACCTTGGCGAACATGGAGAGTTAGGGTTTTCACAGGCAAAGCACATTTACTGAGTCAGTCGTCAATCTAAAAATTATTTTATCTTAGAAATTTTAGACCCTGAAATGTCCTAAGGGTGCCCAAGATCCAAAAGTTCACCCTCGGACACAGTCCAAGGAGGGCCAATAAGTAAATCCTGTTCACGGCACAAGGCACTTACATTGACTTTCCTTGTCTCAGAAGATGACCCACGCATCACAGTAAGCCACTTGATTACCGTAGGCAGGGATGTAGATCGGGGAGGTAAATTGGGCATGGATTCAAAGAAAAAAAACCCCACAATGATCTCTAATATTCAGTTAGTGCAACTCAATAATGCAAAGCACATGAACTTCTGTTGCTTCATCTTGACCTAGTTACAAGCCTGTAAAAGCAGGTATGGCTAGGACAACTAACCATGTTTTAGAAATAAGAAGTTCAAAGAGGCAAATTATTGACTTGGCCAAGATTATGCAGGAAATTTAGGAAAGCCAGATTCATAATCCAGTCTCCCGTCTAGGGATGTCAACCTGCCTGAGGATGACCAACGGCAAGCAAGCTAGGGAGGAAGATTCGCAACTAGCGGCTAAGTCAAAAGTGTTGGCTGAGTATCCAAGAATCCGTCTCATGACTCAAGAATCAAGACAGGACCAAGCAAGCAGCTTTCGCTAGTGAGAAAGTTGAGAACTGGAAACTTCCACTTTCCTCAGAAGGCCGCTGTGAGGATTTCACCTGCCTTCTGAAAGGAGGCAAGAAAGAGTCCTAAACTGGTCCATACCCTCCCCAATCCCTTCATGCTTCACTCCATAGCAAATGCTTGGAAACTGCAGACAGTGTAGCTGCCCTCTGAAGCTCGGCAGCTCTTTCCCACCCTTATCCCCAACTATATGGAGAATGAGACACAGTAAGTTGAACAACATTCTACCTCTTACAAAAAAGTTTATACACACGCATGAGCATCCCATAAAATACATGTAATAAACTGGAAGAGCCCCCAAGTAAATAAAGGAAAGATCAAAAGAGAGGTGCAAGGCAGCCACATTCAACTCTTTGCTCTTGAAATTTTAAATGAATACTCCTTGAGAGCAAACTATAAAATGCTAACCTTGAAGTGTTGAGTGGCAGGAAGAACTATGGGTTATTGTACTGTCAAAATGCCAGACAGCTGTATGTTGAGTTGCTGCGTTATTTAGACAATCAGAAACTTGGAAGCTAAAGTGACATATTTTTTTTCTCAGTGTGAACGCTCTTGACATGCATCATGATAATTTCTAAAGGGACAAAATGTTATATAAAAAACACGGCCTCCAGAAGATGGCCTTATAGGTAGAACAGCCCCGAACAGGAGAGGCAGGACATCAACAACTTGGACTTGCCAGAGGTGAGCATCATCTTCTTCCTGTCTTAGTCCAAGGGGTCGGTGGCCCCAAGCAACATGGAACACCCAGCCTCTCTCCTCCTGGTCCCAGCGTCTGAGGAACGCTCCCTGCATCAGCTGCCTGACTGCAGCCTGGGCTGGGCCCAGTGAATCCCACTAATTTCAGTCTCATCGAGCATCTGGATGAGCAATACAGAAATCACATCCGGAGGATGCTACTGGAGGCCATGGCACCATGCAAACCCGGGGTGGAGATGAGGTTAAAATTCTGCTTGGGTTCCTGCAAGTTAGTTTACCTTTCATATGTATTCCTGATTGGCTTGTGGACTAGAATGAACAGAATGAGAGGCAGCCATTTTTAAGGAAATTCCTAGCTTTGGATCTCAGGTTGGCCTAGAGGTAAAAAGGTTAGTCAGAATGGAAAGCAGAACCTGGTTGGATGGATCTGAAATTCCACCTTCAATGCTTTGACTACAATTGAAATACAAATATTACTGGGATAAGTAACACACTCAGCTTCTGTGAATCACCTATAACTTAGGGTGAATGGAGGTTTTGAGAACTGGTTTTGCTGGGGGAAAATACAGGTGAGTATATGTGGTCCAGGCAAGAGAGAGGGGCCTGGGGACAGGCAGGTAGGTAAAGTCAGAGGAAAGACCTGATAAAAGGGACCGGCTGAGATGCTCCAGATGGATCTTCGCTCCCTTCTGTGTATATTTATTCTTGATCAAAAGGAAAACAATCCCAGTGAGGAGAAGAGAAAGAAGGTGACGACCGATGGGGCAAGGAGAGTGTACCTCTCCTAAAAAGCACTTCCAGACACCAAGCACAGACTCAACCCTGTGGCCAACTTCGTCACCACGTACCAACAGCAAGACCTTGAGCAACTCAGTTAACCACAGTTTCCTGAACTGCAAAATGGGGACAGCAATAATAGCATCCTCAAATGGATGCTGAAGGATTACGTGGGCTAATTACTTAGAGCAGCGCCTGTCTGGAGATAATGGTTCTACTCAAATGTTAGCGTAGCATTCATTCTCCTCCCCCTCCCCCTCATCAGCTTCATCTTCTTCATCACAGCTAACGGCTTACACCCAATCTCCATGGCCCTCTGGGGGAGAAGTAGAATCCCCCTAGACACCTTTTCCAGGAGAGCAAAGCAGCTTTGGACAGCAGAGTTTCTCGTGCTCCCTGCTATGTGACCTCAAGCCAATCCCACACCCACCGCAGGTAGAGGCCAGCACCCCACATACTGCACCTCGCAGAGGAGCAAGCCCATTGCCTAGATTGGAATCACTTGGGCTGAGATGGAGCCCTTCTACAGCTCCAGTAAGAACTGTAAGTAAAGACACACTCTTTTTTTTCCTACCTTATTAATTTTTATTTTTATTCGATGGTTAACCTAAATGTTAAGATAATACCCCGTAACCTGCATGCTTACAAGCTGGTATGTAGCCAGAGGACAAGACTGGTGGATGAATGAATTTGAAGCTGACTCCCAAGCCTGTGCTATTTGGCTACAGCTACTCAGGTAAGATGAGAAAAACAATGACTGGGGCCTCTGCCTTCTCCACACAGCAGAGATGTTCAACACTCTCGACCCACCTAACCCCAGGTCTCCACAGGGAGGTCCTTATACCTCCAGGTATGAGACTGATAACTCAACCTCCCTAAACACTTAGGGAAGAGAGAGTCCAAATCTTCTAGACAGAAGATGGTTCCTTTGTCCAGTATCAGGGATCATTTCCTCCTGAAGTCAGGAAACATCTATACCCTTTAGCCAATTAGCCTGGCAGGTACACTCAACCAGCAATTTCACTTTTATGAATCATTATGGGATTAATTCTTTTTTCTTTTTTTGGCTGTGCCAGGCGGCTTGCAGGATCTCAGTTCCCCCACCAGGGATCGAACCTGGGCCCCCGGCCGTGAAAGAGCGGAGTCCTAACCGCTGGACCGCCAGGGAATTCCCCTGGGAGTAATTCTTGCCTACAGTATATAATAATGAAGAACTGGGGACATGATCTACTCAATAACATCCAATGCTTGCTTGAGTCATGGCAAAATATACACAGAAGCTCTACACAGAACACAGATGAAACAGATCCAGGGAAGTTCTGTATTGGATGAAAGAACATTCTTCCCTACTACCTAAATGTTGCCTGCAGGAGGACCAACTACCCAAAGACTCCTTTGCTCCTTCAAATGAGAGTCTTTCTTTGTGACATGCAGAGGATGCAGCTATGCTACCCACTGGATAGCACCATTCATAAGCCCATAGGAGATGTGTTCATATATGTTCAGTGATCACAAACACATGCTTTGGAGTCTGAGAGACTTGCATACCTGCTAGCTTGTGACTCTAGAGTGTTCCTCAACTGATCTGGACCCCATTTTCCTCATGTGCATAGTGGAAAGACTGTCCTGCAGAGGTAAGATTGTTGTAATTTAATGAGACAATATACATCAAATGCACGGCTCAGGGCCTGGGATATGGAAATGCTAAATAAATGAGTTGTCATCGTCGTCATCGTCATCATCATCTCATCCAATCCAAATAGCGTCCTGGCCTTAGCTGTCCATGCAGGTCACCACACACCGCAAGAAGGATATCAAACACTTTATCCTCTTGAATCTGTACTTTTGACAAGTCGGGGACAGCTGACTGTAGTGCTCCTGGGTGGTCTGCAGAAACACTGAGGCTGCACATGGTAAGAAGGGAAGTGTGGTGGGACTTGAGTAAACTGGAAGCCAGAGACCTAACGTTAGTCCTGGCTCACATCTAACTCCCTGTGTGAGCCTGACCAGTTGACTTGATCACACTAGGCTTTGGTTTCCTTACTTAAAAAACAAAAACGAAGAACAAGAGACTATGAACCACATTACCACTTCCTAGACCAACAAGCCTGGTAAGCATCACTGGTGAACCTCAGAACTCTTTCCTGTTGAGCATGGCTGGGACTCAGAATTTATCTCAATATAGTTCTTCTGGAAGCCACCACTATAGACTTTTTATATGCAATGAAACTTATCTGCCATTCCTAAACTACATGTTCCCTGAGATTCCTTCCTATGATTACATGTTATGATTTTATAACCCTTTACTAGATGCATAGAGATGTGGAGATTTAACCAAACGAGGAACTCATACCAGGAGCAGGTCAGGGAGAAATTCTGGGTGGTCTAAGAAAACCTCAAGGAACCCAATACCATACTCCCTGGGCGGAAGAGCCCTGGTGCGTAAGAGGTACCCATTCATTGACTGTGCTCTGAGACCCTAATTTTTAAAAAAATTCCATGTTGAGCTCATTATTCACACTTACACACATACTCCTATATTCTCTATCTCCTGCTCAACAACCAGCAGTCACACACACACACATACACACACACCCTAAGATGTACACATATATGTGTGAATGTGTAATATACACCTGTATATCTTTTCTATCCTGCTCTGCCACTTTTGCCCTAATCAGGTCATCTCTTTAGGCCTCATGTACACAGATATATTTATTACTTTTGATAATTCTAAGTCTATACCATTTATCCTCAAGCTAATTTTGTAAGCTAATTTTGTAATTAGCTCCATTTTACAGATGAGGAGACTGAGGTCGGGAAAAGTTCAACAGCACAGAAGAGCTGGAATCCAAACAAGGTCTTGTGATTCCCAGCTCTAAGCCCTATGTACACAGCCTCTAACATGTTACCGTGGCTCCAAGGTGCCCTCCACAGGGCTCCCCATCCCTCTGTCTCCAGAAGCCCTCCATACCCACAATCTCCCAGCACTAGTCTTTCCCAAATCTCTCATCCAGGTCCTGGCGGCCTCTGGCATTTCCCAAGCACACAGTTCACCAAACGGGGCCATTTCTTATTATCTACACAAATATTCTTTTTTTTTTTTTTTTTTTTTTTGCGGTAGGCGGGCCTCTCACTGTTGTGGCCTCTCCCCTTGCGGAGCACAGGCTCCGGAGCACAGGCTCAGTGGCCATGGCTCACGGGCCCAGCCGCTCCACGGCATGTGGGATCTTCCCAGACCGGGGCACGAACCCGTGTCCCCTGCATCGGCAGGCGGACTCTCAACCACTGCGCCACCAGGGAAGCCCTACACAAATATTCTTAATTATTTCTCCTCCAACCCAAAGTACTTATTTCTTATTTATGGGCGTAAATATAAAGCCAGCAGGGCTCATATTTCACAGGGAGTCATTCCAATGGCATCTAGAGCCTTCCAAATTTAATGAGCAGGAGAGCTGATTCTCTGCCCGTTTCATTACAAAGGGGTTTACCATAAATATTAGAATCTGAATTCCACCCAAGTAGTGCATTAATAGATGCTAAACCATTAATAATTTCTGTACTTTTTCATAAATGGGCAAAGTCCAATAAATAAACTATATCTCTTTCACAGCAGAGCAGGGTTAACAAGTACCAAGGAGATTTCAAAGACAAACTACTGGTAGGGACTGCCAGGAGGTAAGATTCATAATGAAACCACAAATTCTGGAGATCCATTTTTTTACTGTCCACCACGGCAAGTATCTAAAATTAAACACTAAGCAGAAATCCGTCCTGGAATCTGACGCACAGCAGTTTAGGTAAACAATCTCCAAAATTAAAAACAGATTCTGGAAAATAAATAAGTCCGTGTGTGGATGTCTCTGATAACAGATACCTCACCCTGATAAATGAAAGGCGCTGGCCCTACCGAGCCTTTCTAAATTAGGCCAGATGATTCACCTAAAATATTTCATCTTGTGTCGCCTGTCTTAATGAACGGCAGTAATGGATAGCTTCTTACCGGTTACTGCATCAGGGCCAAAGGCCTCCAAGCTAATTATACCGAAGGCCTGGGGAAGGCAGCCCATCTGGAAGGGGCCAGCGGACAGGAGGGATTTCACCATGATACTCATTTACCAGGTCCCATGACCCAGGTCTGCTAGTTTCACTTGCTACTGCCCTAGAATTCTAGAAGGCGATCAGAATCAGACAGCAAAGGTCAACACTGCAGGAGGCAGAAGAAGTGAGTCCAAGCTCCACCATTCCCAGCTGTGTGAACTGGGACAAACCCCTGGACATCTTTGGGCCTCACTTTCCCCATCTATAAAGTGGGGATGATAATGCCTGCCTAGCCTACCTCCTGGGGCTGTGGTGAGGACCAACAAGAAACTGCACAGAGACGCACTCTGTAACCCCCCAAACAATCTTCTGTTATTACTGTTTGAACTCATCAGGTTCCGTCATTAATTTGCCCAAATGTATTGAGCACGCTATATGAGTCAGGTGCTAGGGATGCCTCAGTGACCAGAGAGACAAGACCCAGCCCTCGTGGGGCTCGATTCTGGGGATGGCAGGTGCGCAACCTCGTGCAAAAAGTGGGCTGTAAAGGGGAGGAGAGGATGGCGGAGAAAAATCGAGCAGTAGAAGCAGCCATGGCGAGCCTGGGCAGGGAGCAGGGTGGCTGTTTTTGACAGGAAAGGCCCCACTGAGGACAAAACTTTTAAGGAAAGCCCCTAAGGAGGAAAGAGAGGGAGCCTCAGAGATACTGGCAGAGAAAGAGAAGAAACCTAAGGGGAAACACCTCCAAGTAGTGTCTGAGGAGTGGCAAGGACAGGACACAGCTGTTTCTGCAGAGGGACCAGGGGCAGAGGGGAGGCTGGGGCAGAGGCCTGGTGGTTCGGGGGTGAGCTTGCCCGGGACCCCTGGAGGATGTCAGCCTTTGGAAAGATTTTAGCAGGGGAATAACTGGGTCTAACGCAGCATTTGAATGGGAGCGCTCTGGAGCTGCTGTACTGGGAATGATAAACAAATACCATATTACTCTTACATTAATATTATTATGGTTACGGCAAGCATTTGTTCTGATCCAAAGTGCATCCTGATGGCAGAGGGGGAAATGGGAAAGGGGTTTAAGGGGGAGGTCTTAGGTTATTCTTTCCTACATGCTCACAACAACGAAGCATAGAGAGGACTGCAGTGGGCGGGCCACAGAGAGACAAGAGCTCGGGATAAGTGAGCCCCAAGTAGAAGGGAGCCTGGGGAGTGGCCTCCCGCAGCCAGACCTGCCCGCTTCTCCGGCCAGGTTGTGGAGAGCTTTAGTGGAGAAGAAGGGCAGTGGGAGGAAACAAGAAAACAGACTTCTCCCCATCCCATGCCTTTGCTGCAGTCAGTCAAGCAACACGAAGCCCTACGCTTTCGAAGCCTGGGGCCTGTCTCTTTATTACAAATGAAAACAAAATTTTCTTTTACAGAAAGAGGAGCTTTGTTGAAGGCCACGGACCACATTTTATCAGCATCTGGCGTCGGCACAAGTGGCAAACACAACATCGTAAGAGAAGCCATCTTGCCTCCTGCTTCAGAACAGAAAATGATGCCGGGGTCATTCCATTAGCGATCACAGCTGCTTCTAAATGAAACACAGAGAACCTGAAGCTGACTAATGAAAGCAGCCGGCAATCCTCACCGATGCTAATGCTGAAGGGATCTTTAAACCTTGCTCCTTCACCAGCTCCGAGCCGCATCACAGTTCAAAATCTCAAAAGTATTATACACGTTAATTCCTGTGTGAAGGAAATTATGACTCAGCATTCTTTCCTTTTCTGATTTCTGGCGACGCGGCATTTGTTGTGCAGCTGGACTGTGTAATGCTCCCTCCCAAGGAGCAGGCAAGTCCACTGGCAACATGGTCAAAGCTTGTTCTTCTACAAAATGTCCACAAAGAACTGGGATATGCATAGATACATGCTCGTAGAACCACATCTGGAAAGGCTCTGAAGTGGAGATGAGGATGGGGTAGGGCAAAGGTGTCCTGTTTTCAGGCCAGTTAGTGGCACTTCAGCTCACTAAACTGAACCAGTCACGCCTAGCACCTTTGCAACTTTTGCTATGCTTGTGTACCACTGCTATTCATATTTACTTCTTGTGGCTCTAAATTGGTAGTTCTCACTGCCTGGGGACAATCACATCCCCCAGGGAATATCTGGCAATGTCTGGAGACATTTTTTTTTTTAAATTTTTGGCTGCATTGGGTCTTCGCTGCTGCGCGCAGGCTTTCTCTAGTTGCAGCGAGCGGGGGCTACTCTTCGTTGAGGTGCAAGGGCTTCTCATTGTCGTGGCTTCTCTTGTTGCAGAGCATGGGCTCCAGGCGCGTGGGCCTCAATAGTTGTGGCACACGGGCTGAGTTGCTCCGTGGCATGTGGGATCTTCCCAGACCAGGGCTGAAACCCTTGTCTCCTGCATTGGCAGGCGGACTCTTAACCACTGTGCCACCAGGGAAGCCCTGGAGACATTTTTTGATTGTCACAACCTGGAGGGAGGCAGCGCAACTGGCTTCTACTGGATGGAGGCCAGGTATGCTGCTAAATACCCTACAATGCACAGGACAGCCGCCCACAGCAAACAAAAGAATTATCTTGTCAAGATATCATTAGTGCCAAGGTTGAGAAATCTTGCTCTAAGTTGACTCATTTCCCCCTATATTTATGTTAAAAAAGGGATTATATCTATAAAGGAAAGGCCAAGATCACCTATAATAAGTGGAAAGTGTCCAGAGTCATAAGTGGAAATTATTCAAAAAACATACCCAATGAAAACAAAATAATATTACATTTTAGTTAGATATAGTAGCCTGCTCTCTGTTTAAAAAACAAAAGACATATTACCTCCAAACTGAGACTTTCTCGTTACTATGGTCAAAACGACAGAAAGAGAATTGAAAGGGAATACCTTTTCCTTATGTGATTGATGATGCATCCACATACCTCCCCCAATCATCTTGGGTACCACCAGCAGAAGGTGATATTGGCAGAGCTGATCTTTCAGTCTTCTCAGCGCCAAAACACGAGTATGGTTGTGGCTATTTACTGATGAGGAATCCCGAAGGCACAAAAGCAATGAGAAGCCAGAGTTATTTGCATTACGCATCTCTTGGGAAGCTGGTTATGTCAAGATGGAGATGCTTGGCTTAGAGGCAGGAAAGCACCACTCAGAGATTTATAGTGGAGGGAGGTCCCTTCCAACATCTGAGGTGAGACTGAGCGATGAAAGCCTTTCCAGATGGTTTTGTGTGTGCAAATCAAAGGAAATACGGCTGATTCCTTAGGCACTGTTTTATGACCCATATTCAACACTATTCTCGTGCCATGAGAAAAGTATCCTATGGTCACCTAAGCTAGCTAGAGCAGCTGGCTGAACAAAACCTGAAGGTTTTCTTACTGCCAAACTTCTCTGAGCCCTTAATACAATAACGAGCACTGCAAATGCCTATCCCCCTCCCCTAGGACAAAGGAGATGCAGCATTTCTCAAACTTATCAAGACACAGGTTGCTGTGGTTTTTTTTCTTGAGGAACATCTAGTCACCCCCTGGTATTCCAGGGAGCACAGCTTGAATAACTTAGTCCTAGAGGAAAAAGAATATTTCCTTTTCATCAAAGAAGATGAGTGTTTCGAAAAATTACTGTTGTAAAATTACCCATACCTCAGAAAGAAAGCAGAAACCATATTTTATTGATGATTTAATCACTGGTGTCTGCTAAATAGGCACTCAAGATACATTCATTCCAATGCATGACACGCACTCCTCATTAACTCTCAGACCCTTCAGAATAATTGGCTCTAGAAATGGTTAAGATCTATGGATCCAAACAACCATATACCTTGGTTCTGTAGCCCCGGTGGGGTGGGGGGGAAGGATGCTCCAGACTGAAAACACTATCTAAAAAACATCTCGCTCAACTCCTATTTGAGACAACAGCCCTTCTGCCGTGTCAGCTCCATCATTCAGCCTCTGCATACCCCAAGCAATGACCAGCTTTGGTTTTCTTTGGTTTTCCATCTTCCCTCACCATTGTGTCAAAAACTCTTTTCAGAACCTCTTCCAGCTTTACTGCATCTTTCCTTGGCGGGTCTTTGCCTGCCCAGCATGCATTCACCTTTTTTCTGGGAAGAGCACCTTGATGTTTCCCAGGGAACCCCACCACCCCAGACTACCCATCACTGAGTTCTGCAGCGCTGACTCCACCCTGGCTCCAGGAAGGCACCTAAACGGGCCTGGCCAACCAGAGCGTCATAGCCCCAGACTGCGGAGACTGGTTCAGGATAGATAAGGGACCCGATCAAGGCCCTTAAGACCCAACTTGGGGGTGTGATGGAAGAGATGGTAAAAGGGGCTCTCTTTTTCCACTAAGGTAGCTGGGAAGATAACACAGAAGTCCTGGGGAGTTAGCGGCCTTCTTGCCTCCTTGAGGGGATGGCCCGAGAGTCACCAGGCAGGAAAGCAACACCCTGAGGTGGAGGGAGAAAGACCACTTGTGTGCACTGTTGGGCCATGGAGCCAGCCATGCCCAACAGATACCCCTGCCCTTCTCAGATACATGCACTAATAAATTTCCTTTTATTTACATTAACTTACACTGAGATTCTGATTAAAACTTGCAATATGCTGGACGCCATGGTTGGTGTCTCTAAAACTCCCTCTTGTTTACTTTCTCTCCATTTGTTAACATTCCTTCTTTTCCTACTCTCTTCCTTTCCCATTTTGCATCTTTCCTTGGAATTCTCCCTCAAAGTCAGAAAAACAATAAAGAATGTTTCTGCTAACCCCTTTTGTCTGGCCCCCTCCAACATGGTGTCCATTCTCAAGAGACCACCGTCAAACCTCTCCCCATTTGAGGGGACAGGTAGTTCAGCCACAGATAACTGTTTGCACAGAGTTTATATATCCGGGCTGTTGTTGTATTCGTACAAAAAAACTGGAAAAAAATCTTCATCCTCACCACGATAATGCATCAGGGCTCCCAGGACTTGGACTTGAAAACTAACTAACACATTTACTTATGGACTGAGGTTTATTAAGAATGATGTTTGGGCAGAGGGTGAGGAAGAGCCTACCACCTTGTGTTCTTGAGCCCACTCCTCTCAAACTGGGGCCTGAAAAGGCAAAATGTGGCAGAGTCCCTGCTGACACCGAGTTGCAAAATGCATCCCCAGGAGTTGAAAATCCTTCAGCACGGCCCATGACGGGCCACGTGGCTGGCACATCAAGTGAGCCCCTTGCCTGGCTGTGAGATGCGCTCATTTAACCTCGGGTCGGTACATTCCCTTGATCCCCCAAACAGGGAAATGGACAGAAGGGACACATAGCACACGGCTGCTCAGACTACATGACGAGGTGGCCTTCCTGCCCTGGGCCCCGCATGGGGGACACGTGCCCTTGGACTATGACCAGCCACAGGGCTGCTCCTCCAGGCAGGCTTGGCAGGCCTTCCCCGCCCCTGCTGGGAGGACAAGTGGCAGAGAAGTTGACAGCTCCGTGGCCTTGACTGCTCCTTCCCGGCCCGCAGACAAGGCCGCTGCCAGGGCAGCTCAGCCCAGGCCCACGCGCCTGTCCCTTCCTCCTTCTCCAGTTTCTGGCTTGGATCTCATCTCTGCGACACACAGATCCCCCAGAAAATCCAGGCAGCCTTCTCCCAGCAGCAAGCCCTTCTCTACCCGCTCAGCCAGCACTTCCTGTCCCCTTGCTGCACTCGGATGAGCTCAGCAAGAACCCGCGCTACATCATGAAGCTGCCGAAGCAAAGGCCTGTCATTTAATACGCCTGGACTTGACATTTTCAACGACTTCATGGTGCATGGTCAGTGCTCAACCAGGTGCAGCTCGCTGCCCTGGCCCAGCACTGCCCGGCCTGCCCCCTGCGTCAGGAGCAGCACTGCGGGAAGGAGAGAAAACAGGGGAAACAGCAATGCTTTTGGCAAATATGCGTATACACACACGTGCACACACACAGGTAACCATAATGCATCCACATATACAAACAGACATATACACATCATATACACACTATATTTTCAAGTATTTAACTTCTAACCATAAATGAGAGCTAATTTGGGAACCATAAAAATGCTTTTGGGACACATGCATACATACAACTCTATTTCTATACATGATTAAACAAACAAACCAATGTCAATTGTACTTTTGAAATCCAACAAAGCTACATCATTAATTGCACTTAAGCTTTCATTTATAATTTTCTTACAGTTAAGGATCACCAATATGGGGCTATACAATTTCCAAAGCTAACCTGGCAGTATTTCTTCAGTAACTGTTTCTCAGATTAGTCCTCTGACCAGAGAAGAGTGTATGAGATTCGGAGGTGGACATGAGAGTGAAATAGCCCCAAGTTCAGCCATAGACCAAGCACAAAGAGAACAATCCCTTTCATGATTTCTCGGTTCTGAGGAAGAGAAATAGCAGAGATTTCTTTTGTAGGACACTGGGGTGCTGAGAGGATGAGAGACCAAGCGGGGCAGTGGAAGGGGTGAGGAAAATGCCATTTACATGTCTGGCTCCCTTTTTCCACCTCCATCTAGAACAGGCAGAGGAATTTGCCTTCTGCCTGAGCAAGGAGTGGAAGGCTTCTCTATTCCTTCTTCCTGGGATCGGCTCTCCTCCTTCACACGCAAATGGGTCCTAGCTGCCACGCCCTCTGTCCACGACCAGCACTGGGCAGCCCTGTTGTGAGTGGCAGCTGGACGGCTGCTTTCTCAGTGCAGGCAATGGGGAAGGCGTGAACAAGAGAGACATTACTTCCCATCAACAAATATTTTTAGTTTCTTTCTGCTGAAACTGGATGGCAGACCCCATGGAGAAGTTAAGAGGGCCGTATTCAGCAGCGAAAACTGCTGTTCTCTGCCAGGTGGGAGAAGTTAATGTGACAAGCTCTTGCCCCGGCAGTGCACTTTAGGGACAGGTCAGACACGAGACTCTTTACCACCATGTCCATACTCTAAAAACCTAACTGAAATGGATGAGCAGAGAATTCGTACACTTTAAAAGGCAAGAATATCTTTAACTGTCCTCCGACTTCCAACCTTTCATCCTATTGTAAGTCCTACTAACATTGCCCTATGGAATTTTCAACCTAATGCTCTAGTCTCATAATTGGCCATGAAAAATTCATGTGAATAAATTCATAAAAATTGTCCATAAAAAATTCAGTGAGTTGAATGCAAAACATAAACAAAACACAAAGAGCTCCATTTTCCTGAGCGTGGGCTGTGTGTCCATGTCTGCACCAACAATCTCATGTATTATCTCACTTGATTCTCAAAACCACAACCTATGAAGTAGGTGCTATTTTAGACCCTTTACAGTGAAGGAATCCAGGGCAGGGCAGGAAAGGTCGGTTAACATACCCTAGGGCACCTAGCACATAAGTAGTAGAGCTCTTATCTTGTGCTCTACTGTTTCCCAGGATATAAAAAATCCAAAGTGGGCTGAAAACAGAACAGTATCCAACTACTTTTCTAGAAAGTTTATCTGGAAGAAGGGAGCCCACCCAGCTGCTGATAGCATTCCCTCTCAATCTCTTAGGATATGAGTTCTCTGTTAAAAGCATTGGCTGCCCGGGAGAAGAAAAGCAATGGATTTCCCCAATTTACACTGCACACCCCAAGTGTTCAATCTATACACATTCCATCAGAAATTTAGGGCATGGCCCCTGCCCTCCAGGTTATCTATACAGAAACAATTAACACAAATGAAATTTAACACGAGGAACACCCATGCTCAGGTATATAGCACAGACTCTGTCTGCTTCAGGAGCCCCAGAAGAAAGAGACCAAGGGGCCACCGACCTTATCACCAGGGTGAATAGTTAAGAATGGCTTAATCTGGAAAATCCAGGGTTCAAAGCCAATTGTGCCATCTCCCAGCTGTGTAACCTTGGGCAAGTTTGTTAACCTCTCTGAGCCTCTGTCTTAACTGAAAATGGGTGTTACACCACCCACGTGACACAGTTGTCAGGAGAAGACGATTAAATAATATTTATTAAACGTTTAGCCTGGTGTCAAGCCTGCATGAAGCACTCATGATTAGTGATATCATTATCATCCTCAGAATCACCACTAACTCAGAACACCAGCCACACAGAGCCACTTAAAGGGAATTGGGATCATCACTTCATATTCTTAGAGGAGAGACAGAAAGACACACAGCAAGGCAGTAAATGAGAAACGAAGGAAGAGGTTCTAAATTAGGCAGTTTGAAATTTTAATTTGGTTCCTCTCCCCTTAGTTGTTCCTGCCACAGCTTGAGCTGCTGAATGGTACAGACTGGACAGGCTAAATGCTTCTGCGTGTCGAAAACTGACCCAGGAGTGTCCACAGATGGACTCCCACATTCCCCACATCTCGACTTGTTCACCACAACCCCCAGGCTCTCCCCTATCTTCAGGTGGAAGCCAATTTGCAGAAAAGGAGCACAGCCCAGGGAGAGAGCACAAGATGCAGAGTCAAGCCCTGTCTCTATTTAAATCCCTGCTGGTCCCTGTGGGCTGTGTGACCCTGAGTGAGATATTTACCCTTACTGAGTCCCAGTTTTCTCATCGGCAAATCAGAAATATGAACACCTTCCTCGCAAGGCTGCTGGAAAGACTGAAAGATAATATACGCAAGGGGTCTGGAACAATGCCTGTTCCATAGCAGGTGCTCAGTGATGGAAACTCCTAGAATTATGCCCATGCCTAGTTCTGTGTCTGTAGGCTCTCTCTCCTTTCCTGTGCTGAATGAAGTAAAGCAAGTCTCATAAGAGATAACTCAGAGGCTTTAAATGTCTACTCCCTTTTGGAGACCTCTCTCAAAATCTAGTTCAAAGCCACACCTTGGTGAGTCCTATGTAACCATTCCTGTATGAATAATAAGTGAGCACCTAGAGCCACTGAGGCTGGAACCACCTTTAGCTGGCTTCACGGAACCTAGGCACTGGAGATGCTTCTCTCCACTAACTGAAACCGCCAATTTACAGGAACCAAGCCTAAGAATTGCGGGATACCGGGCACTCAAGATAGGAGGGGGAATCCACACCACCCCCATAACTCAACAATGACCTAGTTTATCCAGACTATGAGGACTCAAAGGATGTGAGGAACCCATGTAGAGTCACCCTGCAGGTCAGTGTAGGATCTTAGGATGGTCAACCATATCCCTTGTCAGACACTCTGGGAGATACAATGTGAGAGAGAATCACCCCCGACAAGCGAAGGAAGAAGAAAGCAATCTGCTCAAGCTGACTCAGCCTGCTGTCTGTCAGGAATGCCCCGAGGAATTCTGATCCACCCCAAAGATGTTCTGTTTGTTGAGAGCCTTCAACAAAGGCATTAACACCCTAAGGAGGGGAGATCAGCTCACTGTCCCCCACCAACTAGGGGTGATGTGGACTGGCCTAAGGGTGCTGGATATTTGGGGAGATTTGAAGTTCACCTGTAGTAAAAAAAAAAAAAGGGGGGGCTCATATGGAAGAAGACAAACTCCAAAGGCCAACTTCATCAACATCCTAATTGTGTACAAGGCAAATTCATGCTCCCAAACCTTTACTGCTGTGTGCTGGTCACGCCCCCTATATGTGTGGGAAAGGAGTTGGTGAATAATGATCTTTGTGTTGCTTCCTATTACTCACTTCCTAAAAGGCTCAAGAGCCTGGGAATAATATTGTCTAATCAAAGCCAAAGAAACCATTCCAGTAGAGGAGTAACTACAGTATCTGAAAACGTGGCATCAATATAGGGTATTTCAATAGATGAAACTGAAACAGGAAAAAGATTCTGTTGACAAAAAAAAAAAAAAAAAGGTTCCAAGAGCCATGCGTGCTCACAGTGATACTCCACAGTGTCTTGCAAGGTACCTGGCACACAGCAGAGTTCAATAAATATTAGATGAATGAATGATACAATCCAGAAAATATATCTTGTTTGTCAGATGAATAAACTTAAATGACTAAACAGTGAGCCAGCACACACACACACAAAAGACCTGCTGAGATCAAGACAGTGTTTTGTTCAAAAAGTGAAAGTAAAACAATCACAGCAAATTTTTAAGTTTAGACTCCCAAAGTGAACCATTTTAATAAACAGACAATTTCTAAGAATTTGTCCATTTCTTCCAGGTTGTCCATTTTATTGGCATAGAGTTGCTTGTAGTAATCTCTTATGATACTTCGTATTTCTGCAGTGTCAGTTGTTACTTGTCCTTTTTCATTTCTAATTCTGTTGATTTGAGTCTTCTTCCTTTTTTTCATGATGAGTCTGGCTAATGGTTTATCAATTTTGTTTATCTTCTCAAAGAACCAGCTTTTAGTTTTATTGATCTTTGCTATTGTTTCCTTCATTTCTTTCTGATCTGATCTTTATGATTTCTTTCCTTCTGCTAACTTTGGGGGTTTTGTTGTTCTTCTTTCTCTTTAAAAAAAAACCAACCAGGCAATTTCTATAACTTGCAACTTTGGAACTTGCTAACATGTATAACCAGCCATAAACGTCCTTGAAGTCTGTGATTAGAACATTAAATTGTGCTTCCAACTTTTGTGAACCCACAGTTTAAAACCTGCGAGGGGAGAGTGATAGAACCCATGGATTGTGTTGCTTACTTGGTACCAATGGGTTAATATCAGACACAGTATTGGCTAGTTTCATACTGGTTGCTAAGCAACATTGCTTCCTTCTCCCAATGGTCTGACAGAGAAGATAAAAAAAGGGCAGAAAATGAGAAATGTTGGAAAAATAGGAAAGTGAAATTCAATGGATCATAAGGTACAAATTGTAGGAAGAATAAAAGGCGAAATAATTCTTGCAGGATGTACTAAGACATCAGCTGCTTTATGACATCACAAGAGTAACACGTTGAGCCTCCAGCTCCAAAGACAGAGAAGGGAGTAGAAGACGAATGTCCCCCGACCCCAGCACAGTGCTGCTCATGTTCAGTTCATGCTTAGACAGAAACGCACAGGGTCCACGGATGACAGCAAGCTGACCTGTGTGACAGAATAGCCCAAACAACAAAAAAAAGTCTATCAAGTCCAGAAGGCACAACCAAACCTTCCCCATTATAATTCATTCTCCCATTCATTCTTCCTTCAAGGAACTTTTGTTCCCCTCACATCTGAAAGGCCTCCAGTAAGTGATTCATACATTCAACAACATTGACTGAATGCTCGCTATGTGCCAGGCGCTGGGCTGGGAACTGGAGGAGGAGTGATGGAGCCCTTGCCATTGACTGATCACTCACCACTGTGCTTGGGTCCCCTCGATCACCATCTCGATGTTCCATTTCTGTCAGGACTTTACCATAGAGCAATTTTAGAACCTCACAGAATGACCTAGAGATGTTATAGGACAGACCCCGCCCAGTCCCACCCTGGGTCAGCTGCAGGACAGGGCTACAAGGCTGCTGAACTGTTTCCTGCCTGAAATCTCCAGGATGATTCTAAAATAAATTACCCAGAGAGAGGCAGCATATTAGCCCGTGAATGTCCATTTTCATAAATGAGTTCCCTACACTGGAAGCTGTCACATGCTGTGTCGTGCAGGAACACAGATACTGGACAGGTCAGTTTTGACACTGGGGAGAGGCTCAGGAAACGGTTGCCATAGGTGCTAGCTGGCATTTGGAAAATGGGAAGGGACATGGGAAGGAAGAAGAATCAGAGGGTCCTAGAGGCAAGGGAGGAAAGGAGGAGTCCTGGACAACCAAAAGACAGGGGAGACACCAAAAGGGAGATAAAGAAACTTTTATCAGCACAGGCTTTGAAGCTGGTCCCCTGCTGACTTGCACCATTGGGTAATTTACCCAGACTAAGTTTCCTCATCTGCAGAATAGAAAAAAACACTTAGCTTGTAGTGTTGGGAGAATTAAACGTATTATCTTTATAATTCTCCAAAGAAAACATACAGATGGCCAACAGGCACATGAAAAGATGGTCATCATTGCTAATTATTAGAGAAATGCAAATCAAAACTACCACCTCACACAGGTCAAAATGGCCATCTACAAATAATAAATGCTGGAGAGGGTGTGGAGAAAAGGGAGCCCTCTTACTCTGTTGGTGGGAATGTAAATTGGTGTAGACATTATAGATAATAGTACGGCGGTCCCTCAAAAAACTAAAAATAGAGTTACCATATGATCCAGCAATCCCACTCCTAGGCATATATCTGGAGAAAACTCTCATTCAAAAAGATACATGCACCCCTATGTTCATAACAGCACTATTTACAACAGCCAAGACATGGAAACAACCTAAATGTCCATTGACAGATGAACGGATAAAGATGTGGTATACACACACACACACACACACACACACACACACACACACACACACAATGGAATATTACTCAGCCATATAAAAGAATGAAATGATGCCCTTTGCAACAACATGGATGGACCTAGAGATTATCATACTAAGCGAAGTAAGTCAGAAAGAGAAAGACAGATACCATATGATATCACTCATATGTGGAATATAAAATACGACACAAGTGAACACATCTATGAAAAAGAAACAGACTCACAGTCATAGAGAACAGACTTGCGGTTGCCAAGGGGGAAGGGGGGTGGGGAGGGAAGGATTGGGAGTTTGGGGTTAGCAGATGCAGACTAGTATATATAGGATGGATAAACAACAAGGTCCTACTCTAGAGCACAGTGAACTACATTAAATATCCTGTGATAAACCATAATGGAAAATAAAATGAAGAAGAATATATATATGTATAACTGAGTCACTTTGTTGTACAGCAGAAATTAACACAACATTGTAAATCAACTATATTTCAATAAAAAAAAATTTTTTTAAGTGTTATCTTTAAAACAATCACATGGTGCCTGGCACACAGTAAATGCTCAATAAACTGTAAGCGGGCTTCCCTGGTGGCGCAGTGGTTGAGAGTCCGCCTGCCGATGCAGGGGACATGGGTTCGTGCCCCGGTCCGGGAAGATCCCACATGCCGCGGAGCGGCTGGGCCCGTGAGCCATGGCCACTGAGCCTGAGCGTCCAGAGCATGTGCTCTGCAACGGGAGAGGCCACAACAGTGAGAGGTCCGCGTACCGCAAAAAAAAATAAAATTAAAAAAAATAATAATAATAAAATAAACTGTAAGCAATGTTATGATCATATGTGGAACCACTTTACACTGTAAAACACTAGTTTTATCCATTAATTATTATGTATAGCTGTGCCTAAGATTGGTCCTAGTTAATTGCCAACCTCATTCCTCTAAGCCAGTGTTTCCCTAATTTCATGTGTGTACTAGTCTCATAATTTCTGCTCTATCCAAGTGCTACCTTTTGTAATAATAGTATTGGTAAAACCACAATAATAGTAACAATAAGAAAAATAACAGCAGCAACAATAACCATGACAAATATTCCTGGAGTATTTATCACATGCCTGGCATGATTCTAAGAGCTTTAAAGTACTAATTCATCTGATTCTTACAACAACTCTAGGAGGTAGATACTATTATTAATGCCATTTTACAGATAAACAAACTGAGGCATGGAAAGGCTATGGTCATTTGGCAAATAAGTGGCCGATCACAAATTCAAATCCAGACAGTCTGCCCCAGAGCCCACACCTAACTCATATGAATACAGCCTCTCTCATCTCTGTATGCCTGCATTTACTTTATTTTTTAAAAATTGATTCAAATGTTTTGAAAACATTATACTATTATATAATAATATCTGTGAAAATCTGGGTTTAATATTTTAATTATAATTTTTCTCATATAAAAAATAATTACAAGGTTATTTAAATAAGAAATTTCCAAGTACTACCTAAAATCCTCAATGAAACAAACATTAGAAAAATACTGCTCTAGTCACCTGGGAATTTCTTCTACTTCAAGCCAAAAAAAACCCACCATGGACCCATACTAACAACTCACCGGTAGTCACCTACCTCAATACCCATTCTCTAAGTCCTCCCAGGTAACAGAGCCTGGATTTTTCTCTGGCCTGTGGCTGCCACAATGAAATAGTGTATTTCAGCTACCTCTAGCTCAGTGATTAAACTCTGGCCAATGAGAATTAAAGGACTGTGCTATATGGGACTTCACGGAAGTTTCCTTAAAAGAGAATGAACCTGTCCTTTACTCCTTCTCCCTCTTGCTTCTGGAATGAGCACATGATGACAAGAGCACAGACGCCACCTTGAATCATGAGAAAATACACTAAGAACGTCAGAACCCCAAAGAGAAGGAACCAGGGGTCCTCATGACCATGAAACTATCACAACCCTGCACTACCCACACCTCCAAACTTCTTTTATTTGGGAGAGAAGTAAAGCTCTACAGTGTTAAGCCACTGTGAATCAAGCCTTTCTATTGCATTCAGCTGCACCTCATCCTAATGAATACACCATCCATCTCTTACTCTGGCAACCCCTGCCCCTCAACCACGAAACTTCCAAAAAATTTCACCCCGAGAATCTGTCCCCTAAGTATTCAAGGAACTAAGCAAATCCTGAGGCAATAAGTGCGGCCATTTATGTGTTCACTATGAGCCACTCTGTTCTAAATGCTTTCTATACATGAGTATTTAATCCTGCCAACAAACCTACATGATGGGGACAGTTGTAACCTCATTCATACGGATGAGGCAACAGGCACAGAGAGGTCTAAGTACCATGCCCGAGGTCATGGAACGAGTAAGTGGCAGAGCCAGAACTCAAACCCAACAGTTTGACCCCAAAGAATGAGTTTTCAACCCTAATGCTCTCTCCCTGGAATCAAAGGGGCATCACATACTGGACTCTCAGGGGAGCTGGCTTCTAAGTGGCTCCAACTGCTTCCCCATCATGGACCACAGGTCAACTCCTGTGAAAACTGAAATGACTTTGGCCTCTCGAGAAATCATCCTGGGTCCCCTTGTTACTGACTTACTTTGTAGGTGAAAGAAATATTCAAACATAGGCCCAAAAGGAATATCCAGAAAATCTCTGCCTTCTGCCCCTCAGGAACTGCACCGGGCTCCCCAGATGCCCTGGACAGAGCAGGGTGTGTGCCCTCCGCCCCTTCCGTGGCCACCGCGGAGTTAATTCGTATTTCCAAGGCCTGGCACATGTTCAGTCAAAAACCTGGCTGAGTGCCTGTTGTTTACTGAAGCTGGGGAAGAAGCATCTGCAACATTACGAAAAACATATTGTAAAAGGCAACACATGCAAATTAAACCTCTTGAGCTATGAGTAAATTGCTGGGAAAATTTATAACTCATTTAATAAAACTTGAAGTAAATACATAGCCTGGCTCCCAGGGAAAACAAAATATTTCCCACAATTCTCTCTTCTCAAAAAAAAAAAAAAAAAAAAAAAAAAAAGAACCTTCAAGCCAGACGGCTCTACCAAGTAGAAAGTATAAATAGCAGCTGTGGTGGTAAGCAAAACCCACTTTGGATTGCAGGCTATTTAATACCCACATGGGCAGTGCCACACCCTCTGCTCTGGGATCTATTTGACAACATCCAGGCCTAGAACATCTCCATAATAATCCATGATTGTGCTCACCCAACACAGCTCTACTGGGCATCTTCATTAATTCATTCAACAAGTATCTATTGAGTGTCTACCCAAGAGGCAGGGTAATACAGTGATTAAGAACACATGCTCTCGGGCCCTGCTGCCTGGCCCTGCAGCCCAGGCTCCACCACTCACTAGCTGTATGACCTTGGGCTTTGGTGTCAACCCTCTGTGCCTCAGTCTCCTCATCTGTAAAATAGGAATTACAATAATATCCACATCCTGGGGTCACTGACAAAACTGAATGGGTGAATACATATCAAGTGCTTAGAACAATGCCTGGCAAATGGTCATCTTTTAATAAATATTAGCTCCTCGTTATTTACTAGCTGGCATTATGGGCCAGCCACTCTGTGAGGTACACAGGACACAATATCAAACAAGGTAGATGAGGCCCTCTCTCATGGAGCTTATGTTCTCCTAGAGGCCTGGGGGTAGAGAGACAGTACATGAAGACATATGAATCAATAACACTTTTTAAGATAGTAACAGGTGCTCTGAAGACAGCAAAACAGAGGAATAGAATAGAGATGATTACCAAGTAGGAGTGGGGGCCATTTAGGTTATGGTCATCAACGAAAGTCTCTCTGAGGCAGTGACACAGGAGCTCAGACCCACATGGTAAGAAGTTACCAACTAAACCAAGAATGTTCTACACCAAAGGAGTAACTTGAATATTCTAAAACTAAAGAAAGAGTTTGTTCTCCTTGAGTGACAGCACAAGGCCTGCAGGGCTGGCGTGTCCAGAATGGGGAGAGGCCCGGGAGTTGAAGTGGGAGATTCGGCTGGACCAAGTCACACTGAGCCTTGTAGGCCACGGAAGGACTGGGGATTTTATACCAAGAGCAACAGGTCACCACCAGAGGGATTGGAAGAAGAGAGTGTGACTCGATCTGATGGACAATTTAAAAGCCCACTCCAGCTGCCACGTGGTGAATGGATCACGGGGACACAGGCAGGGAAGGGGAAAGAGCAGGGAGGAAGCTGCTACGGTTGTCCCAGCAAGACGGGATGCACCTCCGGGCGTGAGCCAGGTGCTGCTGGAGGAGACTCAGGAAGTAGTTTAGGAGTGGAGCTGATAGAACTTTGGGATAGGTTGGATGTGGAGGTGAAGGAAAGAAAGAAATCAAGAATGACTCCTAGTTTGGGAGGCCTGGTTTACTCCTCAGCCTGTGATGAATACTGAGCAGACAGGGCTTCCATTTCTAAGAGAGCTTTAAAGAGAGTTGGTCAGAGCAGCCTAATACACATGAAATAGAACCAAGAGAAAATGGGATAGCGGTACCTAAGTGCATGGTTTATAGTCCAAGGTTCAAAGAAAGGAGAGAACACCATTTCAAGGAAGGCCACAGAATATGGGGCACCACACCTGGCCCCGAGGACACAGTCACTGGCATTCCATGAAGACAGGGTCACATGAGCACACATGGAAGAGGAAGGTCCAACATGGGCCACTCCAAAGAAGGAAGGCCAATCACCGAACAGAAACGATGGAGTCCATCCAACTCACTACCAATTTTCTGGAAAATCTCCTAAAGGAAAAGTGGTGATGGAGGTGTGACCTCATTCCCATTTGGTCACCCTCATTTCCATCGTTTGTGAAGGATCAGAAAGTCCTCGGAAAAAACTGTCAACATATGGACACTCAGGTATGTAAGGGCAGTGGCTTAGAGTCCAGGGCCTTCAGTCAAGGAGCCCTGGGTTCAAGTCCAAACTTGAACACTTATTGGCCCTTAGTGACCCTGGACAAGTCACTCATCTTCTCTAATCCTCAGCGCCTATAAAATGGAACAATAATATTATCACCATGTAGAATTAAGGGAAGTAACACTCCTAAAGGACTTAGCACACTGCCTGACATGAGACAAAAATTCTCAGCAATTGTTATTTAAAGAAATCATTGTTCCCTGCACAGAATCCTGCAAATATTCTATCATAGCTTGTCCATACTTGATGACTATTGCCCATTTAAGCATCTCTATTCCTCACTATTTTGTAAAATATACAAGTGAACCAGTCTTGGGTTGCTCATCTTTACTACCAGCAGCTAACAAGATGCCGAGTATTAATAATAGTTAATAATGTAATTATTATTTATGGGAGTCAATATTTACTAAACTCTATGTGCCCAGCATGACACCAAGCACTTCGCAGGCATTAAATCACAGGAAAGGTATAGGAGGGTGAGAAGAGCATGAATACTTCATTTTCAATCTCTGCTCCATTGTTTACTACCTGTCTGACCTTTAGCTTAAGCTTTCTACAACTCAGTGTCCGCATCTGCAAAATGAGGGAAAAGCAGTACTAACCTCACTGAGTTGTTGTGAAGATTAAATGAATTAACCAACGGGAAGCTCTTGGAACAGGCCTGGGCCTAGGTAAAGGCTATGAAAGAGTTAACTATGATTATGATTATCAGTCACAACCACCCTACGAGGCAGGTGCTGCTGTCATTCCCATTTTGCAAACAAAAGCCCAAAGAAGTTCAACAAACTCCCCATGGACACACTCTCCAGAAACCAGATGCCTAACAAGTATGTTTTGGAGGAATAAATGAGCAACAGACTTTGCTGGTTAGCTCATCCCGTGAAAGCTTTGGCCCTGAACATCAGTGAGTTACAGGCAGGAGCATGCTTCACAAGGTGTGTCATCAGCCTCCGTGTCACGGTAGCCTCGGGGGACAGTTCAGTGGAACGCAGGACACACTCGTGGATAAAGAGGATGCTGGACCTTTAAGAGAAATGAACAGAAGACAGAAGAAGAAAACCTGGGGACAGCGGTATACCACAGATAAAAGAAGAGGCAGAATCGACGCTTTTAAAAATGGAAAATCTGGGGCTTCCCTGGTGGCGCAGTGGTTGAGAGTCCGCCTGCCGATGCAGGGGACACGGGTTCGTGCCCCGGTCTGGGAGGATCCCACATGCCGCGGAGCGGCTTGGCCCATGAGCCATGGCCATTGAGCCTGCGTGTCCGGAGCCTGTGCTCCGCAACGGGAGAGGCCACAACAGTGAGAGGCCCACATACCGCAAAAAAAAAAAAAAAAAAAAAAAAAAAAAAAAAAAAAAAAATGGAAAATCTGTTGTTCACAGTTCCGCCAACATCTACACGGCAGGGACTGCCCAAACCACACGCCACGGCCTGGCAGGACAGCTCAGAACCAAGAGGTAAATTAGGCTCCACCACGTGACTTAAACCAAGCACAACATGACTACACATTTTGGGGTCTCCTTTGTAGATACTCTAAATCCAGGTTGCCTTCAGCTAGAGAACCCTTCCTTCTGGGGGCAGGTGGCCTTTCTACCCCACCCCTTGGGGCATCTTTGACACCCCCGTACCCCTGCTGCGGCCATCACTCTGCGTCTTAATCCAGGGACCTTCATGCTTCAGAGCGCGAGGGCACAAAGCTCACCTGTCTTGCAGATCATTAGGACGGTCGGGTTTCCTTGCATCGTGGAAAAAAGACAGCCGTGGCATATGAGAACCACATACGGCTTAAGCCGCTGGGGCAACAGTGTCACATAAACCTGAATGTGAATCCCGGCTCTGTCACTCATGTGCTGCAGGGCCTTAGGCAAGTTACTAAAGTTGTTTAATGGAGCTGAGCCTTGGGTGCCTCATCACTAAAATGGGATGAAAAATAGTACCTACCACAGGGCCTTGGAAAATGAATGGGGTAGTGCATGCAAAACCCAGCACCTGGGAGGTAGGTACTCATAAAGGTTAGGAGCTGTTGCTGTTTTGATGGTGAAGTGGTTTCATCCTGAAAGGACTTACTCTCAATGCAGTATTAATTTCCTCAGGGTGAGGAGGGATGAATCAGCAGAACACAGAGGATTTTTAGGGCAATGGAAATATTCTCTATGATGCTATAGTGATGGATACATGGCATCATACATTTATCCAAACCCACAATGTACAACACCAAGAATGAATCCTCATGTTAACTGTGGAGTTTGGGTGATTATGAGATGTCACTGTAGGTTATCAGTGGTAACAAATGGACCACTCTGGTGGGGGATGGAGGTCATGTGGGAGCAGGGAGTACATGGGCAGTCTCTGTACCATCCTCTCCATTTTGCTGTGAACGTACAACTGCTCTAAAAAAAAAAACTAAGTCTTAAAAAAAAAAAATTCCCCAGGGTAACACATAGGCCAGAGGAGCTCAATACAACTTCTTAACAAGAATTTCTGGAAATTCTGTTCCAGCCCCACCCCATGCATGCTGCAGACGGCAGCAGTGGAGGTTTGGGGATCCTGGCACAGGGGAACTTCTTCACTCCTGACAATTCTTCTAAGAATAAAGGCAGAAGATGACTGCTTCTGACGTACTGCTCCAGGCCCCTCTCCAGTCTCTCCTGGATTTGGACATCACTCAGGCCCATCAGAACCCTGAGACTGCTGTCTGCTGACTGACAACAGAAAGAGAAATTTAGAGGTGTGAGTGAAATGACAGAGCTGTCACGGCTGCCTCTAAAACGACTCTTTTCTTAAAGAAAGGAAAGATAACAGAAAAAAAAAAAAAAATCCTCAGACAGCTGCGATACCCTGTCACAGTTGCTGGCAGAGGTTTTTTCAAAATGGCTTCGGATGAATTTTAAAAAACTGAGAAGGACAAAACAGTTACCCCAATTTTAATCCTTGTATGTGTAGGATAGAATTTGGGAGACAAATCCCCTTCTCTGCAGGGAACTCTATTCAATACTCTGTAATGACCTATATGGGAATAGAATCTAAGTAAGAGTGGATATATGTGTATGTATAACTGACTCACTTTGCTGTACAGCAGAAACTAACACAACACTGTAAATCAACTATACTCCAATTAAAAAAAATTTAAAAAGAAAAAAAACTCCATCTTTGGACCCAATATAAGAAAATGTCAGCTAAATATTTTTACTTGGAGAATGGAAGCAATTTTCTTACCCTTTAAAAAATATTTGTTAACAAACAAACAAACAAAAACCGCTCAAATCCCAGACTCCAGGGTCTCCTTCCTTTCACTGAGACCAGCTCATGACCTTAGCTCCTAATTCTTAGGTGGACTTTTGGGCAATGAATGCCATGTTAGTCATTGTGATCTCCAGCCCTGGCTTCTGTGATCCAACACATCAAAGTCACATGTTTGTTACATGTTCAGACAACAGCCTGGGCGAGATGCCCAAGTCCCAGATCTCCCTTCCCCTTCCTTGTCATCCAATACTTCCGCCGCTGTTAGTAGTTTAAAATGTCTTGTTTCTTTCTTTGACATCCAAAACATGAAAAACTTGACTGTTGCGGGGGGGGGGGGTGCTTTTCTCAAAAAACAAACCGCCCTAGACTGAAAGGCACAGGCTGAGTCTACATCCAGCATCCCTGCAGCAACAGAGAAGTCACTGGCCAAGGAGATCACGTTTCAAAGGTTCCCATTTTTCTCAGTTTTCTGAAAGCCCTAACTTTACAATAACCATGAGAATAAACAGATTCCCAATCTCACCCACAGGTCAAACACAGCCCAGAAAGGAATGTCTTTATTAAGATAATGCCTTGGAAAAACCAATAATTCTAATAGCAACTAAAAAAAACCAAAAAAACACACAGATCATAATAGATGGAAGGAAACTGCACTTTGAGTATTTTTCCAAGAGTAAGAGAGGGTCCAGCAGACCAGCGTAAGAAACCCCATCCCTGCTTGTAAAACGCTCCAGGAGAACCACAAACCTACACTGGACTGCTGATTGATGTAACGCTTGGATCAGAAATGCACTGCATGAAATACAATTTCCAGAGAGGAAAAGGAAGTCCTTGATGAGCCTGGTGAAAGAGTGATAAAAGCTTCACTCAAGCCTTGCACTTTAGTATCAGATTGTGGGAAACTTTCATTGAAACAACCCAACCAAGTCCATTAGCCATCCGTCGGCAAGCACTAGATAAACCCTTAACACCTCGCCTAAGAGAAGGCCCCGTAATCACCCTGATTCCTGCTGGGAGGAGAGGGAAGGCAAAGCAGCAGATGGAGAGGCTGCCTAAAGCCATCCCAAGGACAAAAGACATTCTTCTTGGATGGGGAGAGCAAGGGAAGAAGAAAACATCCACAGGAAGAAGGAAACAGACCAACATGAACTTCTTCTCTCTCCACCAGCATCTCCACGATCGCAATACTGACTTCGGGGCCACTGAGAAACCCTGACTGTGGAAGAGAGGCATGGAAACCGTGCTGGAGCAAGAGTAGGGAGACTGGGTCCTGCTTTTGGCCCTTAGGTCTGTGTGACAGGCATTATTCATGCCCTCAGCTCTCGACCTAGGACAACAACCTCTGCCTTTCCCACCTTTGGGGGTTATTCAAAATAGCCAAAATATCAATGGCAATGAAACTGCTTTCAAGATTTTGAAACACTGAACAAATCTAAGGCACCAATACTATTTTAGATACTATGTAAGTTGCGACTCCATAGTTCCTTGTGCTTGTCCGTTCAGCCAGAGCTATGATGAGGACTAAAAGGGACAGAACAACACAGGTATAAAGGACGTGGTCTTCTATGCCATCCCCCTTCCAAGCTCGCTCTCTCCCTGCTCATCTCCAAGTTCTCTGGCTTTGTCCTGACTTTTGGTCCCCACAGGTGGCTGAGAGAGAAGGAGGACAGCTCAGTGACTAGAATAAAACCCCATAAGCTGGCCTCATAAAATGGACATGCTAGAAGTACCATGATGCATACTGGGACGCAAAGAATGAAAAGTCCTGACTAGACAGGAGAGAACATGGAGGTGGTTTTTAAAACTCTTTGAATAGCAGCACTTTTCCCCCAATGAATCCTCTGCCAAAGTCTAATATGTAAGTAGATCAGGGTAGAAGGCCTGGGGCTGAGGCGGAGGTGAGAGGGGTCAGAGTCCACATCCCAGCTTCCCCTCACCTGTGAGGTAGACAAAGGAAAGGTCTGGAAACCCACAAGCGTTTCATCTCTTCCTTTTACAGATGAGGCGACTGGGGCCTACACAGGAGGAAAAACTGGACCACGGCCCCAAAGCTAGCTCTTGGCCAGACCAGACTTCAATCTTCTTGTCCCGAGTCCAAGCCTTTTCCACAGACTACGCTTCCCCCTAAGGTGGCTCAGGAGGATCTGT